>NC_064632.1:591941778-592254417 GCF_023864275.1 Schistocerca cancellata | reverse complement strand
TAATGAGGTATCTTGAACAGAATGACCTCAATGCCATCCAGCATGGATTATGAAAACATCAATCATGTGAAATCCAATTCACACTTTTCTCACATGACATACTGAAAGCTTTGGATTAAGGCAGTCAAGTAGATGCAGTATTTCTTGATTTCTGAAAAGTGTTTGGCGTGGTACCACACACACATTTATTGTCAAAAGTGTGATCTTATGGGATATCAAGTGAAATTTGTGACAGGATTGAAGACTTTTTGGTATGGAGGACACAACATGTTATCTTGGATGGAGATTCATCATCAGATGTAGAAGTAACTTCAGTTGTGCCCAGGGAAGTGTGTTGGGACCCTTGCTGTTCATGTTGTATATTAATGACCTTGCAAACAATATTAATAGTAAACTCAGGCTTTTTGCAGATGATGCAGTTATCTATAATAAAATACTATCCAAAAGAGGCTGCATAAATATTCAGTTAGATCTTGATAAAATCTTAAAGTGGTACAGAGACTGTTAACTTGCTCTGATTGGAAATGTAAAATTTTGCACTTCACAAAATGAGAAAAAAGTAGTATCCTTTGACTATAATATAAATGAGTCAAGGTTGGAATCGGCCATCTTGTCTAAATATCTAGGTGTAACACTTCATAGGGACAGGAAATGTAATGATTGCATAGGTTCCACTGTGGCTAAAGTAAAGGGTAGACTTCAGTTTGTCGGTAGTATACTGGGGAAGTCAATCAATCTACAAAGGAGATGGCTTACGAATCACTCATGTGACCAATTCTAGAATATTGCTCAAGTGTATGGGACCCATACCAGATAGGACTAATTGGGGATATTGAAAGTATACAGAGAAGGGCAGTGTGAATAGTCACTAAAATCTAAACTGCTCCTGAACTTGCTGTATTCATAGTTCATGCAAAGACCTTGTGAGTTACAGCATTTCTGTACAAGTCTTCCTCTACTTTCTATTATTATCATATGATAACAGAGCTAATATCTTTGTTATTCTTGGCTTTTCCTATACTACATGTACATTGCACATCTTCAGAATTTTACTTGAAATGAATATTTCACTGTGTGATTTTCACATCTCTGTCAACCTGAAGAAAGACACATGGATGTCGGTTACAGTTGGATGATGAAGTGCAAGAATGGGTGCAGACCTGTCAGCGGCTGACCATGTTCTGCAAAATGGGAGTTGATTGTCTCATCCACCAGTGTGATAAATCTCTTAACACATATGGTGACAATTTTTGAAACAAAGCATTTCTTGGTCCCATGGTGGCAGGTGTTCAGTTTTAATTTGGCTGCCTCCCATAGCATCGATGTAAATATTAACATTTTTTTGTGATTTGTATCCCACTACTTAGTCCAACATACGAATTAAAGCTGATGTTGAATCGTTTTGTTTAAATGGTTTCCTCTTGAATTAGTAACATCTTTCATTATAAAGAAACACATTGTACTTCCTGTTCTCTGAATGCATTTCTAACTGCCAACAACTACTATTTAAGTGTAAATTGGTTATATGTTTGATGTCTTTAAATTTTTGTTGTATACATTTTTTTACCCCTTTGAGGCAAAATAATTTGGCTGGCAGCTTTTGCATTAATGATGATTCTGACAGAGCCATCTTTCTTATCCACAGTGTGAATCAAATTGCAATGCACACTCTTGGAGAACTCTGTGATTTCCATGTTTATCATGTGAAATTTTTTGTCACAACCTGCCTCTATTTTTACTGAAAAGAGTTTAATTCTTACCCTTTAATGGCTTATGCTCTTTAATCTTTAAATGACTGGTATATCCTTATATACATCCTGTTTGTTTTTTTTACAAACATATGACCCTTCAAATGACTGGTATATTCTTTTATAAGACATGGTTTTTCTGAGAAAACATATGAGTAACATGCTAATAATTCACCAGATTCTTCACTGTTTGCTACATATAAGTCTACCAAATCATTCATCTACATATGAATCACATTGCCTATGATTTGACTAAAATTGTCTTTTTTGTGATTAATAATTTCTTCATATGATACTGAAACTATGATGTATTTGTCCTCATATTCAAACTGACACCCACACTGCTCTTATTACTGACATTATCATCTCCTTTAAAATAAATTTCTTACAATTATCTAGCAGATGACCAAAATTGTGTTTACACTTCATTTCTTTCTGTCAAGCAATACTGAATATTAACCCCAGATATAATATTTCATTATTAAAAAGCTATACTCTGAATCATCTGTTGCAGTCTAGAACTTCAAAAGTACTTGTCCTCTTATTGACCACATGGGTATTATTTACAGAAAAAATAATAATCCAAAATAAATTCTCTCATGAAAAGTTTTCTGAAACAGTATTCAATTTTGTGCCAGATTAAGCAATAAGTCAATATTAATCACAAATTTGTTGTATTAATACACATTTCATTATGTTTATCTTTGAAGAAACTTGAGTGGCTATTTTTTATTGTTCTTCCTTTATATCTGTGCCCTCTTGATACTCTATTTAGCTGTCCTGTTTATTGCATTGTTTTCTATTATGTTGTCATGCACATATCATTATTTCTGCTTCACATTTACACAAGTGTGTTTTTAGAATGTATGTTTACTGTGTCAGGTACAAACAGTAAAGAAATGTTTTCAAAATACACTAGTAAAAATATGGAGCATATATAATGAAATGTAGACTCAAATGCATATAATAAAACATATTAAAGTGTTTGGAAGATCTAAACACATTTCCACCATGGCACAAGTGTCAAGACCACACAAAATTATCAATGTTCATACTTCAAAAATTAAAGAAGTGAAATAATTATGATAGAAAAAGAATTAGAGGCATCAGTACATTGTCATGCAGAAAATGATGATAATGTAAATATGTTCTATTAACACACATTCCTTCTTCATTTTCATAGTTTGTCTGCAAAAATATCTGTGGAGGTGCTGAGACTAATGCTATTGAACCCCCTAACTTTGTTCATTGCACTGTTGTCTATGTAGGTGTGTCCACCATCAAGTGTAGAAACTCACACATTGTCTGCAGCCTTATAGTGCAATGTTAAAAATACATTAATTCTCACATTATATACACACCAGTCCAGAACATTAATTCCAGCAGATGTATCTTTGTACATTATGCCATCTATCTTTGGGCTGCTTGAGTACTTCTCAGTGTTACACATAACGCAAAATTTTAAAATGTAGCTTTGTATTTAGAATAGAATGAATATTATGTATAAGATAGTTGCTAGACACCATATAGCCTTATATACTTGTTTCAGGATGTGGAGCCAATTCATATGGCGAAAACTGTGCAGAAGTCTGCTCTATTCTCTCTACTGAATGTGAAGGAGTGATCTTCTGCAGGGCAAATGTATGTACATGTGCTCCAGGTTTCCATGGCCGAAGCTGTGATTCCCGTAAGTAAAATAATTCATCACTACTGCTTACTCCAACTGCGTCTGAATATTAGGAAACTTTACACTGCCTCTGCAATAAATTAGTCTTGCACTGATCTTCGGCCGGATATGGCTGCTTGTCCTGTTCCAGAGGTTGCCCCTCAGTCTGCAAGATCTGGGTGGTTGCAGAGGATGGGCTTACTGGTAGTTGGGAGCTCCAGCGTCAAGTGCATAATGGGGCCCATTAGGGATATGGCAGCAAGAGAGGGGAAGAAAACGAATGTGCACTCCGTGTGCATACCGGGAGAAGTCATCCCAGATGTGGAAAGGGTCCTTCCGGTTGCCACGAAGGGTACAGGGTGCACCCATCTGCAGGTGGTCGCTCATGTCAGCACCAATGATGTGTGTCGCTATGGATCCGAGGAAATCCTCTCTGGCTTCTGGCGGCTATCTGATTTGGTGAAGACTGCCAGTCTCGCTAGCGGGATGAAAGCAGAGCTCACCATCTGCAGCACCGTCGACAGGACTGACTGCGGCCCTTTGGTACAGAGCTGAGTGGAGGGTCTGAATCAAAGGCTGAGATGGTTCTGCGACCGTGTGGGCTGCAGATTCCTCGAATTGCGCCATAGGGTGGTGGGGTTTCGGGTTCCGCTGGATGGGTCAGGAGTCCACTACACGCAGCAAGCGGCTACACGGGTGGCAGGGGTTGTGTGGTGTGGACTGGGCAGATTTTTTTGGTTAGATGGCCTTGGGAAAGTACAGAAACGGCAACAGCCTCAAAGGGTGCGGGGCAAAGTCAGGACATGCGGGGACCAAGCAGCAATTGGTATTATAATTGTAAACTGTCGAAGCTGCATTGGTAAAGTACCAGAACTTCAAGCACTGATAGAAAGCACTGAAGCTGAAATCGTTATAGGTACAGAAAGCTGGCTGAAGCCAGAGATAAATTCTGCTGAAATTTTTACAAAGGCACAGATGGTGTTTAGAAAGGATAGATTGCATGCAACCGGTGGTGACGTGTTTGTCGCTGTTAGTAATAGTTTATCCTGTAGTGAAGTAGAAGTGGATGGTTCCTGTGAATTATTATGGGTGGAGGTTACACTCAACAACCGAGCTAGGTTAATAATTGGCTCCTTTTACCGACCCCCCGACTCAGCAACATTAGTGGCAGAACAACTGAGAGAAAATTTGGAATACATTTCACATAAATTTTCTCAGCATATTATAGTCTTAGGTGGAGATTTCAATTTACCAGATATAGACTGGGACACTCAGATGTTTAGGACGGGTGGTAGGGACAGAGCATCGAGTGACATTATACTGAGTGCACTATCCGAAAATTACCTCGAGCAATTAAACAGAGAACCAACTCGTGGAGATAACATCTTGGATCTACTGATAACAAACAGACCCGAACTTTTCGACTCTGTAAGTGCAGAACAGGGAATCAGTGATCATAAGGCCGTTGCAGCATCCCTGAATATGGAAGTTAATAGGAATATAAAAAAAGAGAGCAAGGTTGATCTGTTTAGCAAGAGTAATAGAAGGCAGATTTCAGACTACCTACCAGATCAAAACGAAAATTTCTATTCCAACACTGACAATGTTGAGTGTTTATGGAAAAAGTTCAAGGCAATCGTAAAATGCATTTTAGACGGGTATGTGCCGAGTAAAACTGTGAGGGACGGGAAAAACCCACCGTAGTTCAACAACAAAGTTAGGAAACTACTGCGAAAGCAAAGAGATTCTCACTCCAAGTTTAAACACAGCCAGAACCTCTCAGACAAACAGAAGCTAAACGATGTCGAAGTTAGCATAAGGAGGGCTATGTGTGAAGCGTTCAGTGAATTCGAAAGTAAAATTCTATGTACCGACTGGTCTTATGTTAAATCAGTAAGTGGCTCAAAACAGCATATCCAGACACTCCGGGATGATGATGGCATTGAAACAGAGGATGACATGCGTAAAGCTGAAATGCTAAACACCTTTTTCCAGAGCTGTTTCACAGAGGAAGAGCGCACTGCAGTTCCTTCTCTAAATCCTCGCACAAACGGAAAAATGGCTGACATCGAAATAAGTGTCCAAGGAATAGAAAAGCAACTGGAATCACTCAACAGAGGAAAGTCCACTGGACCTGATGGGATACCAGTTTGATTCTCCACAGAGAATGCGAAAGAACTTGCCCCCCCCCCCCCCCCCCCCACCGCCAGTCTCTAGAGGAACGGAAGGTTACAAATGATCGGAAAAGAGCACAGGTAGTTCCAGTCTTCAAGAAGGGTCATCGAGCAGATGCGCAAAACTATAGACCTGTATCTCAGACGTTGATCTGTTGTAGAATTTTAGAACATGTTTTATGCTCGAGTATCATGTCATTTTTGGAAACCCAGAATCTACTCTGTAGGAATCAGCATGGATTCCAGAAACAGCGATCGTGTGAGACCCAACTCGCTTTATTTGTTCATGTTCATATTTGTTCATGAGACCCAGAAAATATTAGATACAGGCTCCCAGGTAGATGCTATTTTCCTTGACTTCTGGATGGCCTTTGATACAGTTCCGCACTGTTGCCTGATAAACAAAGTAAGAGCCTACGGAATATCAGACCAGCTGTGTGGCTGGATTGAAGAGTTTTTAGCAAACAATGGAGAGATGTCTACAGACGTTAAAGTATCCTCTGGTGTGCCACAGGGGAGTGTTATGGGACCATTGCTTTTCACAATATATATAAATGACCTAGTAGATAGTGTTGGAAGTTTTTAGCAAACAATGGAGAGATGTCTACAGACGTTAAAGTATCCTCTAGTGTGCCACAGGGGAGTGTTATGGGACCATTGCTTTTCACAATATATATATAAATGACCTAGTAGATAGTGTCGGAAGTTCCATGCGGCTTTTCGCGGATGATGCTGTAGTATACAAAGAAGTTGCAGCATTAGAAAATTGTAGTGAAATGCAGGAAGATCTGCAGCAGATAGGCACTTGGTGCAGGGAGTGGCAACTGACTCTTAACATAGACAAATGTAATGTATTGTGAATACATAGAAAGAAGGATCCTTTATTGTATGATTATATGATAGAGGAACAAACACTGGTAGCAGTTACTTCTGTAAAATATCTGGGAGGATGCGTGCGGAGCGATTTGAAGTGGAATGATCATATAAAATTAATTGTTGGTAAGGAGGGTGCCAGGTTGAGATTCATTGGGAGAGTCCTTAGAAAATGTAGTCCATCAACAAAGGAGGTGGCTTACAAAACACTTGTTTGACCTATACTTGAGTATTGCTCATCAGTGTGGGATCCGTACCAGACCGGGTTGATGGAGGAGATAGAGAAGATCCAAAGAAGAGCGGTGTGTTTTGTCACAGGATTATTTGGTAACCGTGATAGCGTTATGGAGAATTTTAGCAAACTCAAGTGGCAGACTCTGCAAGAGAGGCGCTCTGCATCGCGGTGTAGCTTGCTCGCCAGGTTTCGAGAGGGTGCGTTTCTGGATGAGGTGTCGAATATATTGCTTCCCCCTACTTATACCTCCCGAGGAGATCATGAATGTAAAATTAGAGAGATTCGAGCACTCACGGAGGCTTTCAGACAGTCGTTCTTCCCGCAAACCATACACAACTGGAACAGAAAACGGAGGTAATGACAGTGGCACATAAAGTGCCCTCCACCACACACCGTTGGGTGGTTTGCGAAGTATAAATGTAGATGTAGATGTAGATAAATTACAGTTAATTGTGAACTCAACTATACACTTTGCATTTATAGAATGGTGCCTTAGTCTATGACTTCAGTTTTTGGAGGCTGTTTTCTAAAAACTGCTGGAGTCTTCCATGCAAACATCATAATTCTGGTAAACAATTTAATAACTTTTGCTAAATATTAAAAAATCTACCAGGATATTGCAAGCATACTATGATGTACTTGAGAGGAGTGTTTGGAAAAGGAAGAGGATGAAGATGATGATGAGACTGGTGATACAATACTGCATGAAGAATTTGACGGAGCACTGAATGACCTATGTCAAAACAAGGCCTCAAGAGTAGACAACATTATGTTGGAACTACTGATAGCATTGGGAGAGCCAGTCATGACAAAACTCTTCCATCTGGCGAGCAAGATGTATGAGACCTGTGAAAAAACCTCAGACTTCAAGAAGGTATAGAGTGCAACTACACGTTAGGACGGGCAAGAAACATACACAGCAGATGCTACCAATTGTTAATAATACGGTGGCCAGCCTAATTAGGCATTAAGTGAGTTTTTTCCTTGTACAAGTGGATGTACATACAAGCATAACAACACGTAGTAATACTGCATTATATGGTAAATTTTAGAACCAGAAAAATCTACTGAACTAATATTTTCCCTTTCTGTACTAATTTGTACAAGCTGTAAATACACAACATTACACTACAATGATTACTACAAACTGCATTTTGTCTATTGATCCGACTGAAATCGGGCATAGATTACCCTAGAAATAGCACTTTTGAAACACACATACAATGTCAATTTTAATAAGAGTAAACACTGATAAATTTAGGTTTTATATTGACTTTAACTTTACAGGTCAAATCAGTTCAGTACACTCCAGAATTTAAATGAATGGAAAAGAAAAGAGTGGAAGGGGGGGGGGGGGGCCCTGAAACTGTTATGATCACTGTGTTGAAACTATTAACTATTGGAAACATTAAGCACTCAAGATTTACAAAATACTACTCTTTTAGTCTTATTACTTCCTCATTTAACTACCATTATTTTTGTCTCAAATTATTTAAGCTTCATTACTAAACCAATTCCAAAATTATCTTCCAAATTTGTCAGACCTTTGTTCTTTGCTTATATTTTCATTAACAATAAAGCTCCTTAAAATTCATTCTAGCATAAAAAGGTCTGCAGGAAATTCTTATTAACATAAACTTTAAATCTTCATTTCGGGGCACTCGGATTGCACAACATGTGGAAAGGACCCTGTCTAGGTTAGTGATAAGGATAATTAATTGATAGGACAATTCTGGTAAAAGTTAAGTTGTTATTGAACAGTCAGGAACAAAATTAACACTGGTCCACACGAATACAATTCTAAAGACTCAACCTGTGCGAGTCGATGCGGCAGTTGGTGGGCGGCGTGATGGCGAGGCACACAGCACACATACAATCACAGCTATGGCTCTTGCTGTATTGGCACTTTGCTTCTTCTTAGCGTCGCAATCCTTTTCAATTCAGTGCCTATAGAATATAGCCATGCTGTATAGTTGTCGGAAACGGCACATCCGAGGCTCAATGAAACCACTTTTTCCAGGATAGCATCCTCGATCCGGAACATGTTCCTCAGACCGATACCCAACTCTGACTGTATTGCTGAGCCCGTTATGCCGTGCCGCGCCCGTGTGCATTTTCCCGCGCTCGCCTGCCATCCACCCTTTACCGCTCCCCTACAGATAGGGTATTCACCAAAGGTTTTACATTCCACATATCCTAATACATTGCCTACGTATGGACCAGGTGCACAATTACAATTTTAAACATGTTACAATAGATTCAACATGTGTTACACTTCACTTCTGTAATAGCATAGCTTGAAATTTGACATAAACATTAATATTCACCTCGAAAGTTGCTTACAGTTTCTTTAACATAATGACACGAAAAGAAAAGGAAATGAAATCAAAACATTGCTTACACTAATTCATCGAAAATCAGAAGAAAAATTATTATATGTACAGTTGTTGTTGTTACAACTCCCATGGTCCTCCCCATATCCATGAGAATGGGGTCCTGCAAGACTTCATTCTGCATGGCTCTCTTGTTTGTAGTAGCCATCAATTGTCTAGCAGCATCTAAGGGGACCTCAGTATCACCCTCCTAGTATACTGGCAACTTTTGCCTCTACTATTGCTTCTCTAGTGTGGGTGTTACTGAATGTCAACTGCAAGGCAAGGGCCCTCAACCATGGATATCAGTTTTCAGCCTTCAAGACTCAAGTCATGTATTTCTGTTGATGTCATACCATTCACCCACAACCAGAGCTTTATCTAAACTACTACTCAACTACTCAATTTGGTGGAGACTTATCACTTTTTAGGAATCGTCTTAAGTACTCAGTTCACATGGAGTCCCCATCTTCGCCAGCTTAAGCGAAAGTGGTGGATGTGCCATAAAGCATTTCACTATCTGAGTAACATCAGCTGGGGTGCAGATCACACTGCCCTTGTGCAGCTTTACAAAGCCCAAATAAAATCCCATCTTGATTATGAGAGTGTGGCATATAGATCGGCATCCCCTCAGCATTGCTGATACTGGATCTGATGCACCACTGTGGGGTTTGACTTGCGACAGGAGCCCTTTGAACTATCTTTGTAAACAGCAAATTCATGGAGGCTAGGTCTCTCCATTGTGGATCAGGTGCCAAAAACAGCTTGTCAGTTATGCTACACATGTTGGCAGCTCCCCTAAGCAGCTGAACTACTATCTCCTCCTTCCAAACACGGAAATCCATCTCCTTCAACGGCAGTCCAGATTAGGGATTATAATAGCAGTCTGCACCCAGTCCATCCCACTGAACACCAACTGTTTCCTCTACCACCTCTTCTCTGGGCCCACTCATGTACACCTCCATAGTGCACCCCTTGGTTTGGTGCATCCTGAGGCTCTCCATCCTTTGCCTATCCTGGTGAGCAGTAGTAGTCTATACTGATGGCTTTATATTCACATGGAACATACTGAACTGTGTATCGTTGGCAGATGGTTGTAGTGTTTTCACTGAGGAGGTAGTAGCCATCTCTCACGCTCTTGAGCAATCTGTTCCAGTGCCAGTGAGTCCTTTTTCATTTTCAGTGACTCCTTCAGCCGTTTGCAGTCTCTTGACCAGTGTTACCCATGCCATCCCTTGGCCGTGACTATTGAGGATTTCTTGTATGCCCTTGAACAGTGCAGACACTCGGTGACCTTCATCTGGACCCTGAGCCATGTTGGGATCCTGGGAAATGAACTTGCTGATAGCCTGGCCAAACTGGCCACCACTAAGCCGACTCTTGAGTTTGGTATTCCAGAAACAGACCTTCAATTGATATTATGCCATCAAGATTCAGGGACCTGGAATATGGAATGGTTTAGTCTGACTTCACTGAACAAACTACAGGTGATAAAGGAGTCTAGAATCTGTGGAGATCCTCCATGCAGGCCTCTCGTGATGACTCCTTTGCTGACTTTGCATCATACATACT
Organism: Schistocerca cancellata; assembly: GCF_023864275.1. Lineage (NCBI taxonomy): Eukaryota > Metazoa > Arthropoda > Insecta > Orthoptera > Acrididae > Schistocerca > Schistocerca cancellata. The sequence goes on along the minus strand of NC_064632.1, from coordinate 592,243,777 downwards.
TGGCTGGCTCATAGTCATCTCCTCAGTCATAAGGACCCACCCCCAGTTGTGGTTCCCTTTTGATGGTGGTCCATATTTTGCTGATTTCTCTCAACCTACCCACCTTGCGGCAGACTCTTAATTTTCCTGACTTAGTACCCCTGGTGTTAGGAAATGATCTCTCATTGGCTGACATAATTTTAAGTTTTGTTTGTGAAGGGGCTTCATAACCATATTGGCCTGTTGAGAGGTTGGCAGAACACTCTGTTGCGTCCTATACCCAGACCAGGCTGCAGCTGTCTGGGCTTGATGGTCCAGCCCTTTGCTCACTCTACCTGCTCTTTTACTCTTCCTTCCTGCCCCCCCCCCCCCCCCCCCCACCCTCCCCCACTCACCCTTCCACACCATTTGTTCAACTTTATCTTTTTCTCCTGCCCTGTCCACGAAGCTAGTTGTTCTTAGGTAATTTCTGAGTGAGGTACCTCTGGTAAGTGGCAGAGGGTGGAGGATGTATCTCCCCTCACTGCACTCTGCTTTTGGAGCTTCCAACCGCACCCTAGATGAGCCACCTTGCCTGCTTTTCTTCCTGTTTCTGGTTTTCTTCTTTTTGTCCCTTATCTAGCCATTGTTAACCTTTGGTAGACCTTACAGCTTTGTTCCCTTAGGTTTTACGCAGTAGGCCATCTCTCATGTATAGCCACATAGACCTGCCTGTTCAGGGAAAAAGGGATTGATGACCTAGTAGTCTGGTCAGTTTAATCATACAACCAACCAATCCACCTTTCTGTGTTAGAACATTTTCATGGATGGCCCTTTTTTAAACAGTGTGCTTGCTGCCTCTCCCTCCCAGCCACCAACTACCCTCCCATTCAACTCTTCCTTCCCTTCCCAACCTCCATTTTGCTTTCACCTACTCTGTACAATACAACACTTCAACTCAGTCGAGCTGTAGTTCCAGTAAAGTGTAGTCAGCTGAGAACTGATGGAGATATAGATGTATGTATACATAATTTGTAATTTTCTCTGAAAAGACATGTCACAAAGAGCACAGCAACTTTTCCGGTCTTGTTTATGTGATTCGGTGATTCAGTGCCTCTGCTGTATGGTGAGTTTTTGCCTTGACTCCATCCATTATTTGAAGTGGACAGCAAAGGAAAGGGATAACCCTCAATTTAGTTAGAACTAAGATGATCACTTTATCTGTTGTGTGTTTGAATCACTTGGTAGTCACATGAATCACTTGGTAGTCACATGTAGTTCCATGTGCATCACTAGAAAGTACCTTCTGCTGTACAAATTGTTTTGTCTTATTGTATATATGTACCTATCTTTGAATTAAACCAAATGTGTAACATCCAAGATCTCAAAATATGCTCTTGTGGGTTAGAACTTTCTTCAGATAAGCCCTTCATTTATATTGAAGCAAGGAACTTCCCTTCACCATAACTATCAGTAATTTCTATCATGATATAAAAGAGCTCCCGTAAACTTTTCTGTTAAAAGAACTTTGCAATAAAAAAGTAAAAGATAAAATACAATTTATATATTTGTTGTTTATGATCCTGTTTGTATTTCTTACTTTATTTTAATTTTGATTCTAGCATGTTCAGAAGGACGGTATGGTGCTTCGTGTCATCAGTACTGTGGTAAATGTAAAGATAACACTACTTGTGACATATATACAGGAAAATGTTACTCTGGTTGTGTGCCTGGGTACTGTCCTCCACTCTGCCAACAAAGTGAGTATACTTAGATTTATAATTCATATACTTTTATGGGCAGAATAATTAACCTGGACACTGTGGATCATAAGAGTCTAAGTCTTGTTTAATAAAAAAATTTAAAAAAAATGTTTGTTGGGGATGGAGATAATACTTTCAAATTGGAGAGAACACCCAAATATACAGGGTGTTACAAAAAGGTACAGCCAAACTTTCAGGAAACATTCTTCACACACAAAGAAAGAAAATATGTTATGTGGACATGTGTCCGTAAATGCTTACTTTCCATATTAGAGCTCATTTTATTACTTCTCTTCAAATCATATTAATCATGGAATGGAAACACACAGCAACAGAATGTACCAGCATGACTTCAAACACTTTGTTACAGGAAATGTTTAAAATGTCCTCCGTTAGCGAGGATACATGCATCCACCCTCCGTCGCATGGAATCCCTGATGTGCTGATGCAGCCCTGGAGAATGGCGTATTGTATCACAGCTGTCCACAATACAAGCACAAATAGTCTCTACATTTGGTACCGGGGTTGCACTAGACAAGAGCTTTCAAATGCCCCCATAAATGAAAGTCAAGAGTGTTGAGGTAAGGAGAGCATGGAGGCCATGGAATTGGTCCACCTCTACCAATCCATCGGTCACCGAATCTGTTGTTGAGAAGCGTACGAACACTTCAACTGAAACGTGCAGGAGCTCCATCGTGCATGAACCACATGTTGTGTTGTACTTGTAATGGCACATGTTCTAGCACTTGTAACGGCACATGTTCTAGCAGCACAGGTAGATTATCCCGTATGAAATCATGATAACGTGCTCCATTGAGTGTAGATGGAAGAACATGGGGCCCAATCAAGACACCACCAACAATGCCTGCCCAAACGTTCACAGAAAATCTGTGTTGATGACGTGATTGCACAATTCCGTGCGGATTCTTGTCAGCCGACACATGTTGATTGTGAAAATTTACAATTTGATCACATTAGAATGAAGCCTCATCTGTAAAGAGAACATTTGCACTGAAATGAGGATTGACACATTGTTGCATGAACCATTCGCAGAAGTGTACCTGTGGAGGCCAATCAGCTGCTGATAGTGCCTGCACACGCTGTACATGGTACAGAAACAACTGGTTCTCCCATAGCATTGTACAGCAGCAACTTCTCTGATGCTGACATTAGGGTTATCGTCAACTGCACGAAGAATTGCCTCATCCATTGCAGGTGTCCTCATCATTCTAGGTCTTCCCCAGTCGTGAGTCATAGGCTGGAATGTTCCGTGCTCCCTAAGACGTCAATCAATTGCTTTGAACGTCTTTCTGTCGGGACACCTTCATTCTGGAAATCTGTCTCGATACAAACATACCACACACGGCTATTGCCCCGTGCTAATCCATACATCAAATGGGTATTTGCCAACTCCGCATTTGTAAACATTGCACTGACTGCAAAACCACATTCGTGATGAGCACTAACCTGCTGATGCTATGTACTGATGTGCTTGATGCTAATACTGTAGAGCAATGAGTCGCATGTCAACACAAGCACCGAAGTCAACATTACCTTCCTTCAATTGGGCCAACTGGCGGTGAATCGAGGAAGTACAGTACATACTGCGGAAACTAAAATGAGCTCTCACATAGAAATTAAGTGTTTCCGGACACATGTCCACATAACATCTTTTCTGTATTTGTGTGTGAGGAATGTTTCCTGAAATTTTGGCCGAACCTTTTTGTAACACCCTGTATATAGTACGATGTGAGTTAGGGTACCTGTACCAAGGGAGGAAGACCTACAGTTATGTTAAGTTATGGGATTAACTGGAAAATACTGTACATAGGGACACCATCTCAATTGAGATACGTTGATGGGAAAGGAGAAGAAGTTGTATCTCAGGAATGAGGTGAATAGAATATAACATAATTTTATTACCAATGAAATGCTTAAGTTTTGATATTTACTCCAATGCCATGCAGAATAAAAATAAATTAGCCTCTGTTGGAGATGGTAAAGAAAGATAAGTAAATAGGTTAATATTAAAGATATGAAGACTGTCTGAATTTGTTTGGCAGAAATAGATATTTTACCACCTTCATTTTGATAATGGTAGAGAATATTGTAACCTAGCCATCCAAAGTTTTTGTGGTATACTGAATAATATATAAATAGTACCAGTACTTGAATGATGGGATTGAAACCAACAGCTGTATTGTAATTCAATGTTATTTATTGAAAACATGCTATGAGTTTTGACACCAGAAAGTGTCATCTTCTGGCCCTAAGCATAATCTGCCATGAATGTGTGAACTGCAGTGACAAAAACCAACAGAGTTTTCAATTGGAAAGAGTACAACTTATTAACCATGTTATGCGAGCATGTGCAATCAACAAAGTCCATGGGAAGCCAAGGCACAATTGGTCTCAGGGATCAGTCAAAAGAGCAAATCAAGACATTGAAAATACATTATCATTGTTGGTGGGAACAAATAAAATTTCAAAATTGTCTGAAGGATTAACATTTGTGCAAGCAATGAAAAATAGTGTTTAAAATGAAAGGATCGGATGTTCACCATAAGAAGCCATGTTTAGTGTCCCAGTGAAAATGATCATTGGCAGCTCTTTATTCCACATGATTTAATAAAAAAAAATGCAATCACTGGGGAGGATATGGAAACAATGTTGAAAGCACCATGATGACTAACCCACAAGAAAGGGAATATAATGGTCAAGGAAGTGATTTCAGTGAATCAAATATTGGAACAGAAAGAATGCAGGTACAAAGTGGGGCTGCAGCAGTTGAACAAGCAGCAGAAATCCGGGATTTGATGACAGTTAACACCAAGACACTGGCACCAACTGGTGGATGAGATGAGACATTGGCAACTTCCAACAGTGTTAACAAAGTGAAGCAGGTCCAAGAGGCTGCCAAATAAGGTACTCAGATCCAAGCAGAGAAAATGAAAGTAGCATCTTCTAATAAAATACTAAAACATTCAGTTCTACAAAATGTGAAAATTAAAGTACCAAAATGATGCTAAACCAATAACATCAGAGGTGATAAATATTCAGGATATTGAATTTTATCAACTTCGTACCAAAGCTGGCAAAATGAAGTCATTGTGCATTAGGAATCAATTTGCATTGAGCAAGGAAAATTTTATCAGCATTGAAGCAATAGGAAGAGAAAAAAATAGTGTATAGTAACTGGTTGGCAAACCAACTTTGTGCAAATCATCTTACATGTTATGTAGTTCTGAATGCCACAACAGTCAACCTTGTAAACGAAAATTAACATTCACAAAGTAACATTTTGATATAACTAAAACATTTTTCAGTAATTTTAATGTGGAATATTGTTTATTATAATCACACTGGAATCCATGAATATTTAAGCAATGTAATTTTACAATCAGTAAAAACTATTTCAATAATTGCTAAGTGATTTTTTAAACCACCTTCCTAGATGTCAATCTCCACCACTCAGATGGTTCCATAAATATGTCTGTTCATATGAAGTGCACTAACCACTAACAGTACATCTACTTTGACAACTGACACCCATTCCATGTCAAACAGTTTCTTCCTTATGGCCTTAGCCTTGCCTCTCATGAATAACATGTCTGCAGTGGAGAACATGAGTTGTTGAAATATATCAATAACCTTATCAGAAACTTTATTGGCAGTACCCTTTTCAGCTCATCCCTAAACAGATCTCACATGCTATCTCCTCTTCTGGCATCAGTAAACCTGTTAACCAGCCTCCGACCAGCAAACCTCTGATCTCCTAATACCACCCTGGTCTTGAAAAGATCAGCCACATCCTTCACCAGGTCTTTGACTACCTCTTGCCATCCTCGGAAATGAGGGATATCCTACCTAAAACCCTATCCACAGCAACAAAAACAAAGTTCCACATCCCATGTAACCTACAGGATATCCTTGTCCATCCCTAATACACTCCTGGAAATTGAAATAAGAACACCGTGAATTCATTGTCCCAGGAAGGGGAAACTTTATTGACACATTCCTGGGGTCAGATACATCACATGATCACACTGACAGAACCACAGGCACATACACACAGGCAACAGAGCATGCATAATGTCGGCACTAGTACAGTGTATATCCACCTTTCGCAGCAATGCAGGCTGCTATTCTCCCATGGAGACAATCGTAGAGATGCTGGATGTAGTCCTGTGGAACGGCTTGCCATGCCATTTCCACCTGGCGCCTCAGTTGGACCAGCGTTCGTGCTGGACGTGCAGACCGCGTGAGACGACGCTTCATCCAGTCCCAAACATGCTCAATGGGGGACAGATCCGGAGATCTTGCTGGCCAGGGTAGTTGACTTACACCTTCTAGAGCACGTTGGCTGGCACGGGATACATGCGGACGTGCATTGTCCTGTTGGAACAGCAAGTTCCCTTGCCGGTCTAGGAATGGTAGAACGATGGGTTCGATGACGGTTTGGATGTACCGTGCACTATTCAGTGTCCCCTCGACAATCACCAGTGGTGTACGGCCAGTGTAGGAGATCGCTCCCCACACCATGATGCCGGGTGTTGGCCCTGTGTGCCTCGGTCGTATGCAGTCCTGATTGTGGCGCTCACCTGCACGGCGCCAAACACTCATACGACCATCATTGGCACCAAGGCAGAAGCGACTCTCATCGCTGAAGACGACACGTCTCCATTCGTCCCTCCATTCACGCCTGTCGCGACACCACTGGAGGCGGGCTGCACGATGTTGGGGCGTGAGCAGAACACGGCCTAACGGTGTGCGGGACCGTAGCCCAGCTTCATGGAGACGGTTGCGAATGGTCCTCGCCGATACCCCAGGAGCAACAGTGTCCCTAATTTGCTGGGAAGTGGCGGTGCGGTCCCCTACGGCACTGCGTAGGATCCTACGGTCTTGGCGTGCATCCGTGCGTCGCTGCGGTCCGGTCCCAGGTCGACGGGCACGTGCACCTTCCGCCGACCACTGGCGACAACATCGATGTACTGTGGAGACCTCACGCCCCACGTGTTGAGCAATTCGGCGGTACGTCCACCCGGCCTCCCGCATGCCCACTATACGCCCTCGCTCAAAGTCCGTCAATTGCACATACGGTTCACGTCCACGCTGTCGCGGCATGCTACCAGTGTTAAAGACTGCAATGGGTCTCCGTATGCCACGGCAAACTGGCTGACACTGACGGCGGCGGTGCACAAATGCTGCGCAGCTAGCGCCATTCGACGGCCAACACCGCGGTTCCTGGTGTGTCCACTGTGCCGTGCGTGTGATCATTGCTTGTACAGCCCTCTCGCAGTGTCCGGAGCAAGTATGGTGGGTCTGACACACCGGTGTCAATGTATTCTTTTTTCCATTTCCAGGATTGTACAATCCTGCTAACATTTCTGCACCCCATGACTCATCCTCTTGTGGTCGACCCAGGTGAAAGACCTGCCCTATACACCCACCCCCCACAGTCCAGTCAGAGGTATTTCCTACCCTATAAATGACAGGCCCACATGTGAAGACAGCCATGCTACATATCAGTTAAACTACAAATAATGTGCAGCATTCTACATTGGCATGACAAGTAACAAACTGTCAACTCACAAAAATGGCAATCACCAAACTGTGGCAAACCACAAAATTGACGATCCTATTGCTGAACATGCTGCACACCATAACACAAATGATTTCAACAGCTGTTTCACTGCATGAGCCACTCAGATACTTCCTCCCATCACTAGTTTTTCTGAGCTATGCAGGTGAGAAATGTCTCTCTATCATATCCCGTGCTCTCACTATCCCACTGACATAAGCTTCTGCTAACCTGTTTCCCACTGTCTCATCTTATCTTTTCCATTGTCTCTTCTGTCTACAGAACTCCTTCCCCATACAAATTGTGTACTGCCTTCTACCACCACTCTTCCTCTCTCTCCTCCACCCTCCCCCCATGCAGGCATTCTCTCTCCCTCCCCCCCCCCCCCCCGCTCTCCCCCTTTCACACCACCTTTCCCTCTTTCTCCCCTTTTTCACACCTCTCACTATCTATCTTCCCTCCACATCTCCCTCTTCATCTCACTTCCCCTGCCCCCTTCTTCATGCATGCTGTACTCACTGAACCCCTTTTGTCATGTTTTGCGTCCAATGAACCATGCTCTACTCAATGAATTACTTTTGTCTTGTTGTACATCCAATGAATCATGCTTTACTCACTGAATTACTTTTGTCTTGTTGTGAATCCAATGAGTCATCCATTGAAAGATTTTCCCATGCTCTCCTTGCCTCTTGCATCCCTCCCTACCACCTCTCTACATCCATCACACAGGCAACTGCTCTCAATAATTAATAGACAACAATCAGTCTCACCATCAGCACAGGTGTGCTCGTTTGCGTGTATTGGTTGTTGTATGTGTTGTGGATGTGTGTACTTTTGCTAGAGAAAGAGTAAGGGCTCAAAAGTTAGTGCAAATACTGTTTTCTGTAGAGTGTGTCTAAACACCATGCCTCAATCAGCTGTAGATGAGTGGTTGCTTTTTCTTTATTTTACAAATTATTCCACCAAGGAATTTACATTGTTGTTATTGGCCTGTTGGTCTATTTTCTCATTAGTTTTATTTATTTTGATCTTTAATGTGGTATTTAACTGTTCTGTATTAATATTATTAGTGTCCAGTTTAATATTTGTCACAAATAGATCATTTGCAAATGTAACTTTGAACATTTAAGTTAACATTGGTTTGTTCTGTCTATAACTTCCCACTCAACAGTGCTTGATCCTATCTTTGCTTTCAGGCCAGTACCTAATTACCCATTTCATTGTTTAGGTCTTCATTATAGTTACCATGCTTGCTTAGAAAATCATTACTTAAAATCAACCCTGTTCTGCCCCAACACAGAATATATTTTAAGATAGAAAAACAAAACAATGTTCGGGAGTAAGTACAGTTCATCCTACTTCTCTATGCAACAGACTGCATTGTAATATAGACTAAAATGTACCTCCATAACTCAGTGATGCTGTGATATGGTTGCACAAGTGTCTCTTGCACTGCAAATCATTGCCTGGTCACCTGTTGCCCATTGTAATTGGTTACTGCCCACCAAATAAACCATTTTTTGATTTTCTGTTTTGTTGTGTCAAAAAGCCTTGTTTATCTGATACAATACTATAACATTTTAATTGAATGCCATCAGCAAAAAATTTCTTCATAATTATTGGCTTTTAGTGCTTGTATTACCATATGCACATCCTTCCTTCAATCAAAGTCATCAGTCTTTTGACTGGTTTGATGTGGCTCGCCATGAATTCCTCTCCTGTGCCAACCTCTTCATCTCAGAGCAGTACATGAAACCTACACCCTCAGTTATTTGGTGGATGTATTCCAGTCTCTGTCTTCCTGTACAGTTTTTATCCTCTACAACTCTCTCTAGAACCATGTAAGTTATTCCGTGATATCTTAACAGATGTCCTATCATCCTATCACTTCTTCCTGCCACAGTTTTCCATATATTTCTTTCCTCTCCTATTCTGCACAGAACCCCATCATTCCTTACCTTATCAGTCCACCTAATTTTCAATACATGTCTGTAGTACCACATCTCAAATGATTTGATTCTCTTCTGTTCTGGTTTTCTAACAGTCCATGTTTCACTACTGTGCAATGCTTTGTTCCAAACGTACATTATCAGAAATTTCTTCCTGAAATTAAGACCTTGTTTGATACTAGTAGACTTTTCTTAGCCAGGAATGTCCTTTTTGCCAGAGCTGGTCTGATTTTGATGTCTTCCTTGCTCTGTCCATCATTCGTTATTTTGCTACCTAGGTACCAGAATTCCTTAACTTCATATATTGCTGACCATCAACCCTGATGTTAAGTTTCTTATTTCCATCATTGCTTCTTGAATGTATACATTGAACAGTAGGGGTAAAAGACTGCATCCCTGTCTTGCATCCTTTATAATCCAGCACTTTGTCCTTTGTCTTCCATTCTTATTATTCCGTCTTGGCTCTTGTACACATTGTATATTACCCGTCTCTCCCTATAGCTTACTTCTATTTTCCTCAGAATTTCTAACACCTTGTACCATTTGACATTGTCGAATGCTTTTTCCAGGTTGACAGATCCTATGTACTTGTCTTAATTTTTCTTTTGTCTCACTTCCGTTATCAACCACAATGTCAGAACTGCCTTTCTGGTGCCTTTACCTTCCTTAATAAAACTGATCATCATTCTAACACATCTTCAATCTTCTTTTCCTTTATTCTGTATATTATTCTCATCAGTAATTTGGATGCATGGGCTGTAAGCTGATTGTGTGATAATTCTCGCACTTGTCTCCTCTTGCAGTCTTCGCAATTGTGTGGATGATATTTTTCAGAAAGTCAGATGGTATATCACAAGTGTCATGCATTCTACATACCAACATGAATAGTCATTTTGTACCCACTTCCCCCAATGACTTTAGAAATTCTGATAGAATGTTATGTATCCCTTCTGCCTTATTTGATCTTAAGTCTTCCAAAGCTCTTTTAAAATATGATTCTAGTACTACATCCCCTATTATCTCTTGTGTATCAGCTCCTGTTTTTTCTCCTATCACACCAGACAAATTCTGCCCGTCATAGAGGCCTTCAATGTCCTCTTTCGACATATCCACTCTCTCCTCTGTGTTTATCAGTGGAATTCCCATTGCACTCTTAATGATGCCCCTCTTGCTTTTAATTTCACTGAAGGTTGTTTTGACTTTCCTATATTCTGAGTCAGTCCTTCCGACAATCATTTATTTTTCGATTTCTTCACATTTTTCATGCAGCCATTTTATCTTAGCTTTCCTGCTCTTCCAATTTATTTTATTCCTCAGCGACTTGTTTTTCTGTGTTCCTGAGTTTCCCTGAACACATTCATACTTCCTTCTTTTGTTGATCAACTGAAGTATTTCTTCTGTTGCCCATAGTTTCTTCACAGTTACCTTATTTCTACTTCTGTTTTTCTTTTCAAGTTCTGTGATTACTCTTTTTAGATATGTCCATTCCTCTTCAACTGAACAGCCTACAGAGCTATTGCTTATTGCAGTATCTATAACCTTGGAGAACTTAAAATATATTTCTCCATTCATTAGTATGTCCATATTCAACTTCTTTGTATCTTGATTCTTCCTGAGTAGTCTCTTGAACTTCAGCCTACTGTTCCTTGTCAAATTTATTTATTGGTGTAGTTTATTTGTTTTCTATTTCATTTAAAGTTTATGAGATTGTGACAGTGTGAGAGTGTACATACCTGTTCATACAGAGTTTTGCAGTACTGGTTGCAGTGATGTACGATATTAGACGGTGGCCAACACCTATGACAAAAATAGGTTTCCCACTTCAAGTGCCCTACTGCTCTTTGTTACAATAATTTTAAAAATTTGAAATCAAAAGTTTTGTAACTGAGCCTTTAATTAATTTATTTAAGATGTTCAGGTATCATTGACTTTTGGTTGTACTAATACACACTTGGATAATATAGCAATTGAAATTGAGAGCAGGAAAGCAAAAGCACAAATACAGCCCCAATTTACTTCTTCCCCACTGGAAAAATGGGTGATGTATATGTGAATGATGGCATTGAGAAACCGCAAAATTCACATAAATTAAGCATGTCTCATATTCACAAACTGAAACCTGACAAAATTTGGAGCTTAGTAGCTTTCAGTTCAATCATAGTATACCACAGGTCACTGCAACAGAACACTGTGCCCACTGACAGGGTAAGCACAGGCCACATTGGTCTACAAAAAGGATAGCAAAAAGGATCACATAACTAATATAAAATTTATGTTGTGGAATTGTGTAACATACTTTGAGCTTAAACATAATGAGGTAGCTTGATCAGAATGACATCCTCCATGCCAGTCTGTAGGAAATCTGAAAACATTAATCATGTGAAAACCAAATTGGACTTTTTTTATGTGACTTCCAGAAAGCCATGGATCAAGGTAATCAGGAGGATGCAATATTTTTGGACTTCCAAAACACCTGATTCAATGTTATACCAACATATATTAACTTAAGTATTATTACATGGATATCAAGCAAGATTTTTGACTGGGTTGATGGTTTCTTGACAGGGAAGACACAGCCTGTTATCTTGGATGAAGAGGCACTGACACAGGCAGAAGTAACTAAAGGCATGTCCCTAGGAAGTGTGTTTTTACCCTTGTGTTGTAGATTAATGACCTACTGGATGACGTTAACATTTTGGAACACTGCTAGCCTATCAAAAATTCCCGTGCCCATCATTGTACAGATGTGTTTTTTCAGTGTTCCCCTTTCTTTCTTTTGGTTCCTGCTTGCCTATACTTCTCAGTGGAAACTATAGATCAAGTATTAGTCACTAGGTGGAGTGTACATGCTGCAAAATTGTTATATTTCTTTCTTTGAGTAAGTGTTTGCAGCAGTAATTGTTTGCAATGCCAGTTCAGTTGTGTCCACTTGGCAACACATGGTTTGACTGTTGGTGGAATTGTTCGTGAGGTATTTAATTATTTTGAAGAAACCAACATTCATATTAACAGAATCTTCCATCAGTTCTTGGTAGAACAAAAGCAAACTGGTGCTTTTCATTTATTATGAACCAACATTCATTTCTCAGAGCGTGATATAGTGGGGGACTCAGAGGATAACAAAGACTGTGTTCAGAAAATACTGGCGAGTTAAGGTAAGGAATGTTGATAACTAAATACTCAGTATCTTTATTCTGATTTCAATTAAACTATCATTCCATTCACAATTTAGAAGTGATTTTACTTCAAAATATAAATTTGTAGTAGAATGAGAAGAGGAGAGCATCCTATGGTGATACATACCAGTCAAAAGGAGTGATGTGTGTCCCTGTGTCTTCTTACCTCTGAGTGACAGTCTTTATTATTTGCACATCACAATTCATTTTGAGTGACAACACATCCCTTCAACATGGGACAGTGATCACAGCAGCTTCACAAGAGGAAATACTTGCTTGGACATGCAAACAGAAGTTGCAGGAATCACTGGCCTGCTTTCGAAGTGTGTAAAATCCCAAAAGTTATATATGCACGCAGACACACATGAAAACTGCATGTTAAGCTGTTTAAAACAAATGAAATGTTAAGATTCATTCTGTGAATGATCTTGTGCATTAACAGAAATCTTATTGTAATTTGTCCCATGACGTATATCTGAGAAGTTAATTGATGTGTTATTAATTCATATTTGACTTCTTGTGTTACATGATGGAAGTTTAAAAACATTGTGCAGCTTTTTTAACAGCATTGGAAGTGCAGATGGAGCAAGAGTCTGGGGAGAGCCAAAGGGCAATATGGTGGAAAACAAAAAGTAAGAAGAACTATTTAATTATTGCGCATTGTCACCATGCAGCCACACTTATGGCACCCATATAGTGTGTGGATTATGTTTTTGGTGGTAGTGACAAAAAAATTAAACTTTTCAAGAGACCAATATATACTAAAAATGGTGATAAAAGTGGGAAATATTAATCACTAGCCAGAACACCATTCCACATACTGTTCCCTCATTGTTGCCTAGCTCATGGAATCCCCCTAAATGGACTGACCATCAAATTATCCTTCTCTGGCTGTAGCCCCTCCTTCCACAATGACCTCCATCTGTTCAGATACAGCCAGTACTTAAACATGTAAATCAAGCCCAAACCTCCCTGCAATATTTCCCCTCATCACCATCCATGAAGTTCTGCTGCCCTGCAATCCCATATTCCTACATCCCACCTCTAACATTGAAGCTCTTGCCTTCCAAGAAGTAAAGCTGCACACACTTCACCAGTTTTTTAACACCACCAGTTTTTTAACTCTGCAGTCTCTTTGTCTCCTATTCCTGCCATAGACCACCACTATCCATCACCTCTACAGCAGCCTTTAAGCCTCCCCTACATCCCCTTATAGACGACAAACAATGCCTTGTAGACCTACTACATTTATAACATCCTCTGAAACTCTATCCCACCACCATACACAAAGCAGAACACAAACATACCTGTAACACACCCAAGAACAGTTCCTACAAAAGCATTAATCCCACAAAAGTATCAGCTCTTTCCAATGGCATTTCCCTTTGCCCCACTCCAAAACTGTATCATGCAGGACTTATTAAACACCTTCCCTCCTTCTTCTGTTACCTATAGTGGAAGCACTATTTCCCTCCAACCCTACCAGTCACACTCAACCCAAACCTAAAATTGCATCCTTCTTGGTTCAGATCACTTCTCCATCCAACTGTGATCCATCCCCACCGTTACCTAACCACTCCCTGAACCTTGCCTCACCATCATACCCCAAATCCCTCAACATGGAAACCAACCTTACATCCAAAGAAAGAACCACAATCTATCACCTAAAAACTGGTCCCAACCTTATAATCCTACCTGTCAACAAAGACTTCACCACTGTGGTTTTGAACCACATGGATTACCTGGCAGAGGAATTCCACCAGCTGTTACATACATCCACCTACAAACCCTCCCACAGTTATCACATTCCAGAAAAACCAGTAGGATCTCCAGTTCCTCCTCAGATCCCTATGCCCATCCCAGAACCTCTCCCCTGAGCCCTGAGTCTACCTCTCTCCTCACCCCTGCCACTCCCTTCTCTCCTACGTTCTTCATGCTTCCTAAAGTCCAGAAGCCCAACCACCCAGGATGCCCCATTGTGGCCATTTACTGAGCCCCTGCTGAGAGAATCTCTGCTCTCATGGACCCACACCTTCAGTCTATTACTCATAAGCTACCCTCTTATAAAAAAGACATCAACCACTTCTTCCGCTGACTCTCCACAGTTCCTGTTCCTTTACCACATGGCACTCTGCATGTCACTGTTGATGCCACTTCCCTTCTACACTAGAATCCTCAATGATTACCTAGTGCTCAACTGACTCAAAACTTACAAACTCCTTTCTGATCACCCTAACATTATATCTTTATCCACAGTTACATCTCCTTCGAAGGCATCATCTACAAACAAGTATTTGGTACAGCAATGGGTACCTGCATGGCACCATCCTATGCTGACCTATTCATGGGCCATCTAGAGGAATCATTCCTAATCATGCAGAATACTAAACTCCTCGCCTGGTTCAGATTCAGTGATGGCATCTTCTTGATATGAACTGAGACTGAGAATGTCCTATCCACATTCCTCCAGAACCTTAACTCTTTCTATCCCATTCACTTCACCTGGTCCTCCTCAACCCAATGAGCCACCACGTGGACCTCTGCCTCAAGGTCTTTACATCAGTACCACTGCCCATATTAAATGTACCAACCACCAGCAGTATCTCCACTTCTACATTTGTCACCCTTTCCATACCAAGAAGTCCCTTCCGTACTGCCTATCCACCTATAGTTGTTGCATCTGCAGTGATGAACAACCCCTTTCCAAATATACCAAGGGCCTCACCGAAGCCATCACAGATAAAATTATCCTCCCAACCTTGTAGAGAAACAGATCACTCATGCCTTGTCTCTGCAATCACCTACCAGCTCTCCTACACGCACTGTCTGGCCAAGAAGGAGCACTCTCCTCATGACTCAGAACCATCCAGGACTGCATCAATGTTACTCCATTCTCTGATAGGGTTTCAACTATCTCTCGTCATGCCTTGAAATGACAGCTGCCCTACCCACTATCCTTCCCACCCCTTCCAGAGTGGTAGTCTGCTGACCACCAAATGTATGCAATATCCATGTCCATCCTTAGTCCACTGCTGGCCCCCAAACCCTTGCCTCATGGCTTTTATCCCTGTAATATACCAAGATGCAAGAACTTTCCCACACTTCACCTCACCACCACCTGCTACAGTCCGGTCACAGGCATCTCCTATCCCATCAAAGGCAAGGCTACCTGTGAAACCAGTCATGTGAACTACAAACTATGCTACAACCACTGTGCTGCTTTCTACATGGGCATAACAACTAACAAGCTGTCTGTCTGCATGAATGGCCAAGAGACACCTGTGCTTCACTTCAGTGATTGATTCATAGCCTGCGCCATCTGGATCCTTCCTAACAATACAGGCTCTTTTGAATTGCACAGTTGAGAACTCTCCTTGCAATGTATACTAGGTCCTGTAACCCCCCTGGCCTCAGCCATCACTAGCCCCTCTCCTCCACTTACCTTATCCCGTTCCCTGCACAACACAGCCTTGTATTCCACCTATGTACCCATCCTTTTCCCCTTCAATATCTCTCCCTTTCCTTCCCTGTCCCCAAACCTCCAGACTGTATCCACCAGCCCTACTCTGTCACCACCAAGTCCCTGCATGCTCCCACAACCTGCACTACATGTTGTCCCAACCCACACTTCTCTCACGCCTTGCTACCTCATGCCTCCTTCATCACCACCCCCCCCCCCCTCACACACACACACACACACACACACACACACACACACACACACACACACATACACACACACCAGTCTTTCGATTGCTGCTTCCATCATGCACAATTACAAATTGTGGCCACAGCAGCCAGAGAGTAGTCATAAGTTATGCTTAAATGAATGCATGTGCTTTCTACTTCAGGAGAAGGCCTTTTGGCCAAAAGTTAAAATGTACAGTAACCTGTCTTTTTCCCTTTCTGTGGCTCAACGTCTTGTAGAGATATGTGAGTAGCGATCTATCTTTTTCATAATGCTGAAATAACATGAATATATTGAAATCAGGCTAATATAAATCCATTGAAATACCAAATTGTTATACGTGCTCAGCACTACTGGAAACTGTGATATTCCACGTATAGAAAAAGTTGCAGATTTGTATAGTCTTTCATAACTTGCATTAATGGTCACTGATGGGTGTGTCATATAATTTCATAAAAAGGGAACCTCTTCAACATAATATCTATGTTATCACTGCATTTATCATTTTGTAATATATTGTGTCATGTTAACATGGCATCATCAAGGCAGCAAGACATCCTTGTTGCTGACAATGTCTGTCACACTATGCAGTGCAATTAGTCTAATGTTAATACTTCATTTGGTATGCTTATGTAGTTCTGAAACAAGACAACCATGTAATAATTTGGCAACCCATTGTTTTCAGCATACAGAATACTGAAGAGTGCACCAGAAATTCGAGAAACTGGTTACAGACATTTAAAATTTAGAACCTTATTGCAGAATCAATCTGGACAAGGTCAACCAAAGTTTTATGAAGTGCAGTACAAAGTAAGTTCAAATATTACAGAGGACAACAAATATAAATACTTGAAAGTTATGAAAAGTATATTCAAAATGCATTATCCTGCACTAATTTGATTTGACTTGAGAACTTTATCATTTAATAAAAGTTGAACAGTTATGCAGTGAACAATGTCTTTCTGATAATGATGGACATAATCTGAAAACATAATGTTGTACTTTATCAGTCTTGGCCCTGATACAAAACAGTACTGGTTGATTGTCATTGTTAAGATGTAAATAGTGTTTATTTTTTAAATATTACAGTGATCAACCAGAAATGTGATGCACATTCTTCTAAATACTTACCTCTCCAGTGGTTTGCTACACAGTGTCTCAAGACTCTGAATGTTTTAAATTGTTTCAGTTTTTTATATCTCGTTCATTGTTAAGATCAAAGCTAAGAATGGTAGGAATGTGCTATACTAGTGCATGGAATGGATCCTGTCTTACTTGGAATTGCAATAAATACCCATAACCCCTTCACAAGAATGATGATGTTGCCACATGCTTCATGAATAGGAGCTACAAGTTGTTACACATGCTCAGCACTATCAGAAATGGTGATGTAGCACATATATAAATAGTTAAAATATGTATAGTCTTTCATAACTTACATTAATGATGACTGATTGGCATGTGTCATATAATGTCATGAACAGGCAACCTATACAACATAATATCTACACTCCTGGAAATGGAAAAAAGAACACATTGACACCGGTGTGTCAGACCCACCATACTTGCTCCGGACACTGCGAGAGGGCTGTACAAGCAATGATCACACGCACGGCACAGCGGACACACCAGGAACCGCGGTGTTGGCCGTCAAATGGCGCTAGCTGCGTAGCATTTGTGCACCGCCGCCGTCAGTGTCAGCCAGTTTGCCGTGGCATACGGAGCTCCATCGCAGTCTTTAACACTGGTAGCATGCCGCGACAGCGTGGACATGAACCGTATGTGCAGTTGACGGACTTTGAGCGAGGGCGTATAGTGGGCATGCGGCAGGCCGGGTGGACGTACCGCCGAATTGCTCAACACGTGGGGCGTGAGGTCTCCACAGTACATCGATGTTGTCGCCAGTGGTCGGCGGAAGGTGCACGTGCCCGTCGACCTGGGACCGGACCGCAGCGACGCACGGATGCACGCCAAGACCGTAGGATCCTACGCAGTGCCGTAGGGGACCGCACCGCCACTTCCCAGCAAATTAGGGACACTGTTGCTCCTGGGGTATCGGCGAGGACCATTCGCAACCGTCTCCGTGAAGCTGGGCTACGGTCCCGCACACCGTTAGGCTGTCTTCCGCTCACGCCCCAACATCGTGCAGCCCGCCTCCAGTGGTGTCGCGACAGGCGTGAATGGAGGGACGAATGGAGACGTGTCGTCTTCAGCGATGAGAGTCGCTTCTGCCTTGGTGCCAATGATGGTCGTATGCGTGTTTGGCGCCGTGCAGGTGAGCGCCACAATCAGGACTGCATACGACCGAGGCACACAGGGCCAACACCCGGCATCATGGTGTGGGGAGCGATCTCCTACACTGGCCGTACACCACTGGTGATCGTCGAGGGGACACTGAATGGTGCACGGTACATCCAAACCGTCATCGAACCCATCGTTCTACCATTCCTAGACCGGCAAGGGAACTTGCTGTTCCAACAGGACAATGCACGTCCGCATGTATCCCGTGCCACCCAACGTGCTCTAGAAGGTGTAAGTCAACTACCCTGGCCAGCAAGATCTCCGGATCTGTCCACCATTGAGCATGTTTGGGACTGGATGAAGCGTCGTCTCACGCGGTCTGCACGTCCAGCACGAACGCTGGTCCAACTGAGGCGCCAGGTGGAAATGGCATGGCAAGCCGTTCCACAGGACTACATCCAGCATCTCTACGATCGTCTCCATGGGAGAACAGCAGCCTGCATTGCTGCGAAAGGTGGATATACACTGTACTAGTGCCGACATTGTGCATGCTCTGTTGCCTGTGTGTATGTGCCTGTGGTTCTGTCAGTGTGATCATGTGATGTATCTGACCCCAGGAATGTGTCAATAAAGTTTCCCCTTCCTGGGACAATGAATTCACGGTGTTCTTATTTCAATTTCCAGGAGTGTATATTATGACTACATTTCAAACAATGGAAAATCCGAGATGGAATGTACATCCTACATTCCCATAACCCGCCTGGCCTCAACCTTCGATAGTCACTGTCCTTACCCATCCAACCCTCTTCCTGTTCCCATTCCAGCACTACACACCCGTCATTTCACCGCCACACCCAGTCTTTTAATTTCTTTTTATTTCTCTTCTTTCCACTACTGACCCCTTCCCCCCTCCACACCTTCTCTCCTGCCCTCTGTCTAAACTGTAACACTTCACTGTCCACCACTCCCACCATACTATCCCTCCCCCTCCCCACCCCAGCCTCCTCCTTACCCTCACACAGTCGCCACTCCCATCATGCACTGGTGCTGCTGCTCTCAGTGTAGTTTCAGCTCTCGGAGACTGCAGATGTGTGTGCAAGTTGTGTTTCCTTGAGTGTTTGAGTGTGTGTGTGCATGTGTGTATGTGTGTCTACTGCTGACAAAGGCCTAAATGGCCTAAAGCTATGATTGTGTGAATCTTTTTATTGTGCCTATCGCGACTCAGCATCTCCGTTATATTATGACTACATTTATCATTTTCTAATATATTGTTTCATTATTACTGTGTATAGAAAACATATCTATAATAAAGTACAGCTTCATGCCCTAAAACTATCAAAAGGGGTTTATAAACCTGCTACAGGTTTCCTTTGTGAATCTGATACTTTAAATTTAGTTGCATTATAAACACTATCTCATTCACATTTTGTATGTGTTTCTTTCTGTCAGACACTCTTTTAAGCTATTTTGAAAGTGCTTAATTCCTTTTATTTCCTTTTTTGACCTTGTTACCTCTTTAAAACTTCTTCTGCTTGCTTTGCCTTGTATGCTATTTGTTAGGTTATGGGTTTCCTAACTTATGTAGTAATATTCCCATTTTCAAATGTTGTGTTAGCTTCAAGATTAAACATCATCTAATAGTTTAGTGGTAATTTCTATCATGTTTTCATGCCTGTCAATCATTTAATGCCTCAGCTATATGGGTAATGGTTCCATGAAAGTATCAGTGTTTTCAATGTTGTTTGTGAGTGTGTGAATTAATACTCTTTGAAGGTCATCACTTGCCTAATGTTATAAAGTTCTTTGGTTTAGTGCATTGAGTGGTGGTGGTGTTGTGTTGTGCTTTGATGGTTTTATGTATTTGTCCATGTTTCATTTTAAAGTGGAATTTGGTGTTTTATCTACATGTTAGGTGACATGGGTGACTGGTGAAGTCTTTGTGAAGTGTGACAGTTGTAGCTGATTTTGACAAGAACTTGATGTTATAGAAGTGCAAAAGATGTGACTGACCATGGCTGTTGAAAGACAGCATATTGAAAAACTGACTGTGAAGAAAATTAGAAAACCACAATGAGAACTATTTTATAGTGTGGTGAAACCTGTGACACTGTAAAAGTTGAGCTGATTAATCCATAAGAATGTGTTCAAAACAACAAAACTGATCTTGATAAATGGACAAGGGCCATTACAAATGCTTGAAAATATGTAATTCTATTGGCAAGCCTTTACTTCTTGTTGGGGAAAGCAGGACTGCCAAAGATATTTTAGATACACTGCATAATATTTACGATGTTCACTCAGCTAAAAGTATTGATTTGCTTAGAACCAAATTCATAACACTGTGTCGGAAGGATTTGGTGGTACATAAGGCCATGTAGCCAAATTTGCTGAAACAGGAACTCTACATTCTTTGTTAGACAAGCTGATCAATGACAGTGACCTTTGAGCCCAATTTTTGCAAACTGTCCACAAAAAGTTCAGTTATATTTACATTGTGAGGTCCGAGTTACTCCTGGTGCATACAATGTACAAGTAGTGTATAGGAATGCAGCCAGGTGGAAATTTTGACAACTGCCAATGTTTGGACAGGTGCACACCCTATCATTTTCAAGACAAAACTGCAGCAAGGGAATGATGTGCAAAGGAATTTAAAAACTCAATTTACAGTGCAATTCCGGAATGATAACGCATCCATCCACCCACCCACCCATCCATCCATCTACCCACACACACACATGACAGACATCATAATTGCACTGCAAACAAAGGTTTTCAATTTCCTTGGACAGCACGTACTTCTTGAAATATTACCTTGAAAATAACAGGGTGTGAACCTGTCAAAATATCAGCAGCTGCCAACAAAGTCCCCCGACCGCATTCTCATATGTTATTTGAACGTATTTATATTGCAAGGCATAATTTACCTGCTGAAGAAAAAACATGGAATAAGTTACAAAAACAGTGTTTACATTGTGGACTGAAAATAACAGATTGTGACAATGAAAACATTGATGCAACAGTGATGTTTAAAATAAAATTTAACAAACAGTGACAAAGGTGCACTCAAACGTCAAATGAAGCAGATATATCAAAAATATTGCGTTATGAAAGGAATGAAGGTAGAAAGTGCTTTTCATGTGCCAAAGTATGTCATTTATCAAAACAATGTGAAACAGATTTGGTATGTTTTATATGGAAGAAAACAGGGTAGCAATCATATGAATGTACATTTGTAGAGAAAAGAAAAGTCTGTGATATGTTTTCAGTTAGTGTAGTGTTATTGGAAAGTTCAAGAAGTTATAGTAAATTCTTAAAAAAACTTAGAAGACAGCTTTTCTTTTTGAGGTGCAAAAATTTTTCTGTAGATTTAAACGCCGCGGTTGCCGAGCGGTTCTAGGCGCTTCAGTCCAGAACCGCACGACTGCTATGGTCACAGGTTCAAATCCTGCCTTGAGCATGGATTTGTGTGATGTCCTTAGGTTAGTTAGGTTTAAGTAGTTCTGAGTTCTAGGGGACTGATGACCTCAGATGTTAAGTCCCATAGTGCTCAGAGCCACTTGAACCATTTGTAGAGTTAAACAAACTGGACTGTGAGGTGTGATACACTGATGAGGAGTGATACACTGACAGTGGTATGACACATCATATAACAAATCAATGTGGTTGGTACACTTTGTAAGAGCCATTTGAAACTCCACAAAAGATGGGTAGTGCAAGAAATGGTGTATAAGTTGAAGCATTTTGTACAGGTCTAATTGATGTACAGGTATTCAGTGGACAGAGCGATTATTTTAAGAGGTTTAATTTTGCCCAGATGGATCTTGTAACTTACTTTCTGTTAAGCAAGCTACATAAAAAGGAATAAATTAAATATATTAAATTGGTACAAATCTGGGTATTTTTAAAAAACAATATTGAATTTGCTGTTGCTGCATCCAGTGACAAAAATATGCTTTATCATTTGACTGTGAAGGTTGTTAATCAACCTCACAGTGATGGCATGAAAAATGGATCTTCAAAATAAATACTATGTGTATCAGTTTTTGAAGGATTGTGGTATGGAGACAATTGATAGCAGCCTTATGAGGGGTGCATTAATGGCAAACAGCATTGGCTAGTGTTTGGTGAAAGAGTGCGGAAACCAATTACTCAAGAGACTAAATGGTCATTGATATGCCAGATCTAGCTGAAATGGGAAAAGTTATAAAACTTAAGATGAAGATGATGATTTTGAAGAGTAGAGTCAATTTTATTGTATGAACAAAGATATAATTATAAATGACAAAAGAGTTAGCAACCATTTTTTATGATACAGAGTGACAACATGAGAGCAACTTGATAGTGTGAAATGAAGGCAAAGGAAGCCATAATTTGTATGGCTGGCAAATGTTAAACATACCATCATAATTATAAAGAAACACTGCAATCAGAAAATTCTGAAGAGTGGAAGAAAGCAGTGGAGGAAGAATGCTGAAATGAAAAATCTTAGAATTAGTTTACAAAACTACAACAAAGAAGGCTATAGCAAATCGAAGGTATCTATTACAAAATTAAATGCCAGTAATGAAGTGCTTCAGTATAAGGCTCAGCTGGTGGCAAAAGGAATGTTTTGGGATAGATTATATGTTTAGCCCTGAGCAAGATTTGAGATGATGAGAGCCCTTTTGAGTAATGCAATGCTACATGATTGGTGTATGACACAATTTGATGTGAAGACAGCATTTCTCAGTGATATTTTGAAGGAAGAAATGTACATCTATCAATCAAAGGAATTTGGTGATGGTACAGTATGTACATGTCAAATACTGAAGGCTCTGTACAGTTTAATGTAAGCCTCAAAATGCTGGTATGAATGTCTTTTTAATTTGTTATTAATGTAATTTATCAGAAAGCTGCTCAGATCCATGTATATTCTATAGTGAAAATGTGGTACTGGTGTTTCATATTGATGGTGGAATTGGCTACATCTATGACCTCTATTGTGCAGCAAATTGAACAGTCGGGTAAATATTTTCAAATAATTGTAGAAAAGCTTGATTATGTCCTGGACTTACCCATCAAGAAATTTGGCAACTGTAGTCAAATAAATCCATTTTCATATGTGAAGAGAAGAGAATTTTTGAGAAATTTTGGATTATGGATGCAAAACCATTACCTTTACCAGTTTTACCAGGATGGATACTGAATGGCATAAAGTTTGCGAAGGCTGAAGACTTTGATATTGATCCTTATAGTGTGCTGATCATGGTGCGCGCATAGGCACAAGATGATTGATAAGTGGTGTTCTACTCAGATCTCACAGAATGCCAATTTTGTGGAAAAGTAAATTACAGCTGGTTCTACAATGGAGCAAAAATATGTGGCTTGTGCAGTTGCAAAGTTACAGATGACATGAAGGAGCTTGTTGGTATTGTGTCTACTTCAACACATATGTAAGACATTGCAGGAGAGTGTGAAAATACCAGCATCTTCAATGTTGTGTGTGTGTGAGTGTGTGTGTGTGTTAATAATCTTTGAAGGTTGTTACTTGTCATTACACACACACACACACACACACACAAAAAAAAAAAAAAAAAAAAAAAAAAAAAAAAAAAAAAAAAAAAAAAAAAAAAAAAAAAACATGGCATGGACTTGACTAATGTCTGAAGTAGTGCTGGAAGGAACTGACACCATGAATCCTGCAAGGCTGTCTATAAATCCATATGAGTATAAGGGGGTGGATGTCTCGTCTGAACACCAAGTTGCAAGGCATCCCAGATATGCACAATAATGTTAATGTCTGGAAAGTTTGGGGGCCAGTGGAAGTGTATTAATTCATATCATTCCAACTGCACATGCCCCACACCATTACACAGCCTCCACTATTACAGTCTCCTACTGACATGCAGGGTCCATGGATTCATGACATTGTCGCCATACCTATACACATCCATCCGCTCAATACAATTGGAAATTAGACTCGTCTGACCACGCAACAGGTTTCCAGTCATCAACAGTCCAGTGTGAATGTTGACAGTCACAGGCAAGGTGTAAAGCTTTGTGTTGTGCAGTCATCAAGGGTACGCAAGTTGACCTTCAGCTCTGAAAGCCCATATTAATGATGTTTCATTGAATGGTTCGCACGCTGACACTTGTTGATGGCTTGGCATTAAAATCTGCAGTAGTTTGCAGAAGGGTTGCACTTCCACCACATTGAACAATTCTCTTCAGTCATTGTTGGTCCTGTTCGTGCAGGATCTTTTTCTGGCCATAGTGATGTCAGAGATTTGATGTTTTACCATATTCCTGAAATTCGTGGTATACTCGTGAAATGGTCGTACAGGAAAATCCCCACCTCATCGCTACCTCGGAGATGCTGTGTCCCATTGCTCATGTGCCGACTATAACACCACATTCAAATTCACTTAAATCTTGATAACCTGCCGTTGTAGCAAAAGTAACCAATCTAACAACTGCGCCAGACAGTTATTGTGCTCTGTAGGCATTGCCAGGCACAGTGCCATATTCTGCTTGTTTTCATATCTCTGTATGTGAATACACAAGCCTATACCAGCTTCTTTGGTGCGTCATTGTGGAAATTTCTTTGGTGTCATTGACTGAGAATTATGGTTCTTATGCTTTGGTGATTTGGTGTTCTTCTAGTATTTTGGTACTGCTGCGGTACACTTTGATTTCCAGTATATTTTGATTTGAAATGGTGTTTGGTGTTTTATCAATGGTTACCTTTACTTTCACAGTTATATTTGTGTTTTATGGAGACATTTCATTATCATAATAGACACAGATTTATACAACAAATAGATGACATCCTGGAAAAACAGGGTGTATACGGGAGATCTGGGAAAAACCTGGTTTTTTCATCCGGGAGAAAACCGGGAAAAACCTGGGAATTATTTTAGTTTTCAGTTATTGTTTTTTTAATTTTGACTGGTAAGAACCAATACTCTACCAAAGGATATTACTGTATCCCACTACTGCAGAATAATACTTCAGCAATAAAACATAAACAAGAGAAAAAAAAAAAAAAACGAAAATAACTTGAATTGCAAAGGAAATGCAGCAATGGCACACAGTGCTCATGCAAGCATCTGCCAACAGCAAAATGTATCAAAGGCTCTAGGAAGACTATGCAATGCTTCATAACAACAAATTGCCTCCGATGAGCGTGAAGTCACAACTGTTTACATTTGATTCGTTTTAGCAGTTACGAACAGGCTCATGTGCATGCGCAGTTGAGTCACGTTTGAATGGTAGATTGTCCCCGCTTCTGGCTACAGCAATGTGGCTGTTGGCCGTGCAAGCAATCACAGCAAGCATCTAGATGCTACTGGGACAAGGGGGCACCAAATTCATATTCTTAATGAAAAGAACTTGTTTCACAAACCACCTAGCATCCAGCTCACATTGGTCTATCTATTATTCATATGATTTTGAAATGCATTCCGGTAGGTTTTTGAACATTTTTGATTTCTAAATGAATCATAATTTGATTTTTGAATGCGTGCATTTTGTACATGATATCTGTCAGGAGAAACCTCAATGCATTTAGAAATAAACTTTCTGCAGTCAAAACGGAATGGGGCTATACAAACTGAGTGGAGTAAAGCCGAACAGATGAATGCCAATCACTGAGTATGTGGTTGATGGGTTTGCGAATGATCAGCATTGTTATAATTACTAGTGAAATCCATAATTCAGACTACCAGAATGGAAATAAACCACTAACAGGAATAACAGGTGAGAAAGATTATGTATTATCTTCTCAGTGTATCCAAGAAAATCAAATTTTGACAGAAATTTTTTTGTGAGATCGCTACACTAGTAAGGACCATTTGTACAGTCCCCGGCTACCAGCCACTTAAGTTCTATTCTGGAAGTAATGCAGAAAACGTGTTGTGCGAACATGTAACAACGCCTAACCGGAGAATAATCGCAGGATTCTGGCAGGGTTAGTAAAGTTAATCAGCGAACAAATTTTGACAATGGCAGGAATAGCTGCAGAATTGGTGATGACAAGACTGTTTGTTAGAACAAGGAAAGAGAAGAGATGTGGACATCACACAAATTATGTAAGAATAAGATGATTCCAAATTTATATAAATTTTGTAATACTACTTTTCGATATTGTGCTTGACAAACTGGAGCGTATGAATGAAATGTGAAACTGTTTCCTGACGTAAAGCTTTTTGCTTGTAGTAGGCCTAATAGGCTTTTGATATTGGTACTTCGTGAATTATACTCTGTCGTGTTATAAAAATGACCATTTGTGCCAAAACAGTCTCGTTCACTTGGTGTGTGTTACAAAATTGCTGCAATAGGAGATATGCCAATTTTATTTTATCTAGCAGGCAGTGACAAAATATACGTAATCAGATCGAGAAACCACACCAGTCTTGGGTATTACTTGTGTTAACAGCTCTTTCAGTATTAGATAATGACATTTCGATTTTTCATGTAGCAAAACGTTTGATGATCTTTGATGAGGTAATAGATTCTTTCGCAGAAAGGAAAGCACACCATGTAAATCTGTATTAAGATTGTGGAGGAAAAAATGCTAGGAGCTAAGGGTTGAAGAAATGTGTACTTTCTTGCTTGTGTCTTGTCTTTATTGGTTTTATGTATCCTGTATTTCATTTTATGTCACACAAAACAGCAAGTTATTAGCTAATGGGCAATAAAGAGTGCAAATATTTTCAGAAGAGTTCTTGTTCTCCTGATCACAAATAATCCCATCTGCTATTAATTCCAAGATATTTAAAAAAGGAGGCACAGGGTGGCAAACAGACCGACTGGAAGCAGGAGAGGCACTCCAGGACATTTCAATGTCCACTGTCAGGCGTAGGTTTGATGGCATCTATTACAATATATACACGTTTCAATTTCACAGAGCGTAATACAGTGACGTGCTATAAAAGAATGCTGTATGGAGAGGCATGGCATTGCACTTTGGCACACTTAAGACCAAATTAACATGTGTTACATTTCCTCAATCACATATGTTTTATGTTTCAAACTTTTCAGAAAGATGTGCGCTACAAGATGAATATATTTTTGGAAATTCGATTGTTGTTAGTACTGACCCAGTTCACAAATATCGTAGATCCAGGGCTGATGCACAGAGCAGTCTTAGTTACAGTGGGTAGTCTCAATGTGACCCGTGTTTACACTAAGGAGCTATAAAGTGAATTAAAATACATTCACATAATTCCAGAAGGCTAAAATATGTTATTAATTTCAGATTTTATTTTTTTTTCCACTTTTCTGACAGTCAAGTATTAATTGCCTTGCAGAACAATGAAGTTATTTTTGTCTGTTTGCTAAAGAAATTTGACTTTTATTAACCTTTTCCACAGAGGCAGTCAATATATTTGAAACGAAATGTTTAATTCCAGTGTACTGGCTAGTTTCAACTGTTCGCTGCATTTCAAGTGCACATTTTCATCTTCTGGCACATATGTCATAATAAAGAACCAAACATGATGTAATACAGTACTGGTGCTCCAAGAAAATCTACATCCCGAAAACCACACTGACAAGCTTAATATCAGGTTGAGGTCTACTTCATTGGGAATCTGTACATATGAATGTGCACTTTAAGTATGCACTTTAAATGTGCACATTTTAGTATGATTCACTAAATTCTGATGCTCTTGGAGTATCTTCTATGTCTTGTTTCTTTTATGACATAATGTATGATCTTTTAATGTTTTACATGTATGTGCATACAGGCTCCCTAAGTCACGGTAGCTGCGCCAGCGTGGTGCCCCCTGTTATCTGCGCTCTCTGGCAGCTGCTGAAACGAACCAATTTTAACAGGTTGAGGGAAAATATTGTGAATGGTGATTTGAAAAGCATTACTTTCAAAAATATCCTTTTATGTAAGTTGAACTATGTGCAAGAGTGTACCATGAATTTCTTAAATCAGAGAGCGTTTGACTCTCATTTAAAAATCAACTCTTTGATGATGAGCCATTTAGAATAATTTCGAACCCTGAAGATCAGACAATTATGTCATTATTAAAAAGCTTACTGGTACATTTGTGTGATATATCTTAAAGTGCAACACAAAAAAAAAGATCAACATTATGTGTGAAAGCTTAGCTTCTCTTGCAGCTTATTAACCTCAGAAAGCAACATTATATGTGAAAGATTTGCTTTTCTTATAGTAACACTATGTATATTAATTTAAACTATTAACTTTCCCTGCTTGTGTGTTCATGCTACTCAACAGTGATTTTGCTGTTGGCTAACTACATCACGTGTCCTATGCTCCGAATATCTGCTGTCATCGGCCAGCGAGATCATGTGACTGGCTTACAAAAGTCCATCGCAATCTTGATTTTAATGATTCGGAAAGTAACATGCAGTGTTTGGTGGAATTCCAATGTATACTTTCGTAATACAAAAATACGCAGTGCACATGTTGCTGCACGTCAAAGATATTTCCAAAACATCTCTTTTTTCCTGAGTTTCATTTTCTAAAGTGCCGGGAAATTCTATGCCCATATATAAAACCATAACCATTCAAAGGATTTATAAGTTTTGTGGTTTTGGGGGAAAATATACTGTCACTTAACACAGAAAAAGTGTGTATTCATCCAGGAGAAAGTGTATCTTTAACCAGGAAATCTGGGAAAAATCCGGGAATTTTTTTTCCTTTGTCTGCGTATACACCCTGAAAAAGCAGCCATATATATGAAAAATGAAAACTCTACTTGCCCAAACGTCATTAATTGTGAACATTGGAAGTATATAACTACATTGCTGAAACTGTGTTCCATTTGGTAAATGTGTGCTGGAAGTAAAGAGGGCTTCCCAAAGAATGGATGCTGGAAAAAGTTATATCATTGTTCAAGAAAGGTAATAAAATTAACCCTAACAGCTACAGAGGAATGAATTTGCTGCACATTGGATGCATGCTCCATGCCAAAATATTTAGCACACGAATTTGAAAATTGCAGAAGTCATATAAGACAGTGACCAAATTCTGGCTGCAGATGTCTTTCATCTGTTGACCTTGTACTTAGCATGGAAGATATAGTTGAAAATATGACTTTAAAACACTATTTGCATTAACTAATTATGCAAAAGCATTTAATAGAGTTATAAAACTTAGGCAGTGTGAAATGCTTTCTGACAAGGGCTTCCAAATCTATAATATATAAATTTTAAAAGCTATATATAGATGTTCCATTGTTTATGAAATTATGGTACTTAATTGCTGGCAGTCAGGAATGAAAATTTTAGTTCTGCTGGTACACACATACAAAAGTATAGACACTTTTCTTCTGTCTCTCCCCTTATGGTAGTTCTACTTCAACATGGAGTATGAATGACCTATTCTACCTTTTTAACTTTCCCAAATGTATTCCTTTTCATCCCTGAGAATGGAACTGTTACTTCCGAAAGCAGGGATAGTGTATGTACTTTTATATATCTATCAGCAGTACTGAAATTTTGCATCCTAAAGGTAAATTTGGTCACCAATTTTGTCTCATAATTTTACAGTCTTCTTGAGGTAATTAACCTTTTGATGCAGTTGTACCAGTATTGTTACATTCCATCCTGGATTTCCCATTGTTTGAGTTCTACCAGTATTTTAATAGACAACAAATTCAGAGCAGTCTTTTTACAGGTACCTCTATCCCTACATCTACATGAGGACCATTATTGAACTATATGAAATAAAAATTGTCATAACTTCTGAATGGAAATAAAATTGTCATAACTTTTTAATGGTTTGCGTTAGTGTATGTACTTTTATATATCTATCAGCAGTACTGAAATTTTGCATCCAAAAGGTAAATTTGGTCACCAATTTTGTCTCATAATTTTACAGTCTTCTTGAGGTAATTTACCTTTCGATGCAGTTGTACCAGTATTGTTACATTTCATCCTGGATTTTCCATTGTTTGATTTGTACCAGTATTTTAGTAGACAACAAATTCAGAGCAGTCTTTTTAAACTTACCTCTATCACTACATCTACATGGGGACCATTATTGAACTATATGAAATAAAAATTGTCATAACTTCTGAATGGAAATAAAATTGTCATAACTTTTTAATGGTTTGCGTTAGGACATTCAAACTGCATGGTGGTTGTGGGGCATGATGGGAATTAGTATGCACATGCGCACACACCTCATTATTGTTGACCATTTCCACATGAAAATGTCATGGTACAGCATGACTGAGCACATAGTGCTTATGAAGGCATACTATGCAAGCAATAGCACCCCAACTGAGGGTCAAAGGAACTTTGCAACAGAGTTCAGTATGAAGACAACTGGTCCAAGTGTAGTAACAATGAAGAATTTGATTCGCGAGTTTGAGAGAATGGGTAGTGTTCGTGATGACAGTGTTGGCAATGTTGATCACCCAAAAATGGTGAAATACCAGAAAACATTGATAGGACAGTCACTGTATTTCAGGCCAGCCCCAGGAAATCAATCAGACAAGCTGCACAACAAGTGGGAATCTACCGGGAGACACTGTAACAGATTGGTGTTGAAGACCTGCATCTCTTCCCATACAGAATGGAAACCCATCAGCCATTAAGCCCTAGGGCCATGGAACAATGGTTGTGTTTCACAAACACTGTTGTCCACAGAATTGACAAATAGGACTATGATGTGAATATGGTTTGGTTTAGTGACGAAGCCGACTTTCACGTGGGTGCATTTGTCAATAAGCAAAATTGGTGCATTTGGGGAACTGAGAATCCACATTTTGCAAGCAAGAAGTCTCTTCACCTTCAATGACTGACTGCCTGGTGTGCAATGTCCAGTCACAGAATAATCAGTGCAATGTTCCTTGATAGCACAGTGACAACTGAATGGTACATGAGGATTTTGCAAGATGATTTCATCCCCATTATCCAAAGTGACCCTGATTCCAACTAGATGTGGTTCATGCAAGATGGTGCTTGACCCCATTGAAGCAGGAGAGTGTATGATGTCCTGGAGGAGCACTTTGGAGTCTGCAGTCTGGCTCTGTGTTACAAAGGAGCAGCTGCCATGGGCCTTGATTGGCCGCCATATTAACCGGATTTGAACAAGTGTGACAACTTTTTTCAGGGCTGTACTAAAGATAAGGTGTACAGCAATAACTTCAAAACCATTGATAAGCTGAAAACAGTCGTTCAGCAGGTCATTGACAGCACTGATGTTCCAACACTTCAGCAGGTCAGGTAGAATTTTGCTATTCATTTGTGCCACAGCATTGCCAATGATGGCAAGCATGTCAAACATGTCTTAATCTAAATCTGAATATTGGTAGTGGTGTCTACACACTGAATAAAGTATGTGCATGCCATAGTTTGTAACTAATTTACTTTTTTTTTCCCATATAGTTCAATCATTGCCACCCTGTACATCTAGGTTTATGTTTGCAGACTACTGTGAAATGCATGGTAGAGTGCCTTCCAGTTGTACCAATTAATAGGACAACTTCCCATTTCATTCGTGTATTAAGTGAGAAAAATTATTTCCTGAATGTCCCTGTGTTCACTATAATTAGTTTAATGTTGTGTTCACAATCCATACACAAGTGGTAAGTAATAGGTTGTAGTATATTCATAAAATCCCCTCTGTCGAACATACCTTGTTAGTCCTATCTGATATATCTCCCTCACACTTCAGCAACTTTTGAGGCTGAATCACATGTGCTTTTTGTGAGCAATCTCCTCTGTAGACTGACTGCATATCCTAATATTGTACAAGTGATTTATCTATGGCTGAGTGTATCTGATTGTCCCATTTCATATTCCTAAAAGATGATTTGTGCAAGTATCAGTATGTTCAATGATTTCACATGTGACACATTGATGTTATAATCATAGGGTACAACTATTTGCTGAATGCATAACCTTACATTTCTGTAAGTTGCTAATCTTTGCACAACAATCTTATCAAAATTTTATTGGATACTTGTGCTTTTTTTCAGATAATACTTCATTACAAATGACTCCATCATCCAGAAAAATTCAAGTTCACTATTGTTATTGTGTGCCACCCATTCTCAAGATTTCTGTTTCATTATATGTTGACTGGTTCCTGGTCATAGAGGGAGTGGTCTAATTGCAGTATGCAGTGAAAACTAGTAGGAAACATTGTGGAAGGGGATAAGAATTCAACCAAGTCTGGCAAGAATGTGTGACAAGTAGCAGATACCAAAATCAGGCATCATGCAGTATCCACAAACAATGATGCACTGATTTTGTTTATGCTCACAGAAAGACAGAACTATAAGTTGAACAGAAAATTGCAAAGTTAGCAGATGGGTCCATGCTACCTATTCACAAGGGAAATTTGTTAGTCACAGTCTTGATTAAATAATATGGTTTATCTCATTGAGATGTTGGGTGATTATAAACTTCTGTTGCAAATTGTTGATTAAATACCTCAGACATTTTTTGTAAAGCTTCACATACACTGACCAGCCACAACATTATGAGCACCTACTCAATAGCTGGTATGTCCACCTCTGTCACAGATAACAGCAGCACTGCATCATGGAATGGTAGCAGTGAGCCCTTGGTAGGTAGTTGAAGGGAGCTGACACCACATCTGCACACAAAGGTCACTTAATTCCCATAAATTCCAGGGAGGGGGGTGATGAGCTCTGACACCATGTTTAATCACATCCCAGATGCGTCTGATCAGGTTCAGATCTGGTGAGTTGGGGGGTCAGCTCATCAATTGGAACTTGCCACTTGTTCCTCGAACCACCACATCACCTTCCTAGCCTTGTGACATGGCACATTATCTTCTTGAAAAATGCCACTTCTGTTGGAAAACATGATCATCATGAAATGTTATATGTGATCTGCAACCAGTGTATGATGCCCCTTGGCCATCATGGTGCCTTGCACGAGCTCCACAGTATCCAGGGGTGCCCATGTGAATATTCCCCAGAGCATCATGGATCTGTTGCCAGCTTGTCTCTGTCCCACAGTACAGCTGTCAAGGAGCCATTCTCCTGGAATACGTCAGAATTGCACCTTCACATTGACATGATGAAGCAAGTACTGGTATTCATCAGACAATGCAATGGACTGTCACTTTGTCAACATCCAGTGCCAAAGATCACATTCCTATTTCAGTCATACTTGCTGCTGCCATGGTGTTAACGTTGGCACATGCATGGGTTGTTGACTGCAGGGGCCCATTGTTAGGTATGTTCAGTGAACTGTGTGCTCAGACACATTTGTACTCTGCCCAGCATTAAAGTCTGATGCTAGTTCCGCCTCAGTTTGCTGCCTATTCTGTTTTAGCAGTCTCCCTAGCCGACAACATCCAGCATTTGTAATGGGGATGGCTGCCCAACTTCACAACATCTGGATGTGGTTTCACCATGTGTTGAAATCACTCACCACAGCACTACTCGAATACACAACAAGTCATGCAGTTTCTGAAATACTCGTGCCGAGCCTCAGGGCCACCACAATCTGCCCTGAGTCAAGCTCAGATAGATCACATGCTTTCCCCATTCTACACACAGACAGCATGCTCACTTCTGTTACCTGTGCCGTGTGTGTGTGTCTGACTATCAGTCATTCCTTGCCCAGCGATGCTGCTATTGCTGGGACAGGTTTATATTGGCAGCAGGTTGGCAGTCATAATGTACTTGCTGATCATTGTAATTATGATAACTGTCAAGGAATCTGTGAGAATCAAACTGAAGTTAATGATTCAGTGGAGGGAAATAGGGGTTTCTCATTGTTGTTTCAATAATCTGCTGTCAGCTGTGGAGAAATCTGAAAGTTCACTCTGTCTTTACCCAGTTCACAGAAAATCAAGTAATATAGACTGGCAGAGACATAGTTAATCAAAGAACTGCTGGCTATTTTTAAGTATATTGGGAGGGTGGACTTACGAGAAGGGCTCTGGCAAATGTCTTGGAGGAAGAGTCACAACTACTAAACTAAAGGAGAAAGTACTTCTGTGAGTGTAGATCATGCAGTGATCATATAAAATGTGTGGAACGATTACTGCAATGTCATCAATTGGCCTTTAAATTGGTTTACAGAACAAAGGATTGCAATGAATTTAAATTTATGGAAGTCTTAATTTCAGCAAACTAAGGATATGTTTATTGGTATAGAGAGAATAAAACTCCAATCCACAAAAAGTTTGAGCTATCAGGAAATACCATGAATCTTCAAACAAGAACTGACTTTACTAAAAGTATTCTTAGGTAAGAAAGTTTTTGTCCGCCAGTGAAGTTAACACACTGTGATATTAAGGTTGACAAACAAAGGTGTGTATAGATTTGATTTATATAACAGTGTGGTTGCCTGTTTTATTATATGTTTCAGCATCAGATCACACAAGAGGTATCAGTACCTGTCTCAACTTATTAACAAGTCATCATCGTTTGAATATATTACTTGACTGTGTAAAATCAAGCAATGAAAAATTCTGGATGAAATAACAACAATGAAGTAGGATAGATTGCTGCTAATCAAATAGAGAAGACATTGAAAGACACAAACACTTTTAAAGTACACTTAAACTTAGAAGACTGAGCTATCAGCCAAAATGCAGACAAAGCAGCTGTATTATATACAAGCTCTGCTGCAATCATTGCTCAGATTTGTATATTGGTATGACTGGCAACCAGCTGTCCACCAGCATGAACATCAATCGTAAAACTTTCCAAAGGCAAAGTGAACCACTGTGTGGCATAACATGCAGTGGAACATAGCATACTTGATTTCAGTGGCTGCTTCATTCATAACCCAGGCCATATGGATCTTCCTCTCCACCATGAGCTTTCCTGAACTGTGCAGTTGTCAATTATCCTTACAATACATTCTCTGTTCCTGAAATTATCCTGGTAATTACCTAGGATACCTATTGCCCCACACCCTCTGCTGAACAGTTTCCACCTCCTATCACCTACCTCCTTTGCATTCACATCCCCTCACTCTCACTGTATGCTGCCCTCTGCCAGTGCACCCACCCACCTTTCCTCTTGCCTGCTCTTCTCTTTTTCCATTCTCCCCCCTCCCTGCTCTCTGCACAGCAGCCTTCTGAAACTGCACCTGGTGGCAGTCTTGTCATGCCTACATCTATTACCTGCACACTCCACCAGACAATACTCTTCTCTCACTCCACCTGTATGCTGCTATCCGTTCCCTATCCCCACCCATTCCAGACAGCTGCTTTCACTGCACATGACAGTTGCATTCTGGTTCAAGCTGCTGGAGGTGCTGGTCATGTGTGCATGAGGTGTGGTTGCTTGTGTGAATGAATACGTATGTGTTTCCTTTTCTGAAGAAGGCTTTGGCCAAAAGCTAAATGTGTAACAGACTTTTCATTGGGCCTGTCTGCAAGTAATGCATCATCTTTATGGTGAATACCAATCTGTCCATTTCCTTTTATTGTTGATATTCCAACATTGAGTTTACATTATTTGATTTAGACGAAGTCCTTCCTTGGACATAGAAACACACACACACACACACACACACACACACACACACGCGCGCGCGCGTGCACACAACTCCACACATGTAGCCAGTATTGTCTCCTAGTGTTGAGACATGAATGCTGTAAACAGGAATCTTGTCTGGCTTGGGTAGGTTTACAGGAGATGGTTGGAGTGAGTACTGGATAGGAGTAGAGATTGGTGAAGATGCTCTATTTGTACCTGTGGAAGTGTGCAGAGTCACCACAGGGACATGGTGGGTGTCTGTTTGGTTCACCACCGGCATGCTGTGCTTGGGAGGGAAAAGTAGAGAGAAGAGAAGCGAAGAAGAGAAAAGGGCTATGTAGATGCACTGGAGAGTAGCAGATGTTTGTGAGTCTGGTATGATGAAAGGGAATGGAATAGAGGCAAGTGAGGACAGGGACTAGACAGATTGAGTGGTCATGGGAGTGAAATCACAAAAGCAGGTGTTGGTGGATGAATCCATATGCCACAGGATGTGAAACAGCCATTGATGTCAAGTGCACCATATTGTATGACATGCTAGGCAGCTAGATGGTCCAAATGGCATTAGCCATTCATGTGGGCAGAGAGCCTGTTAGTGGCCATGCCCACATAGAATGCTGGACAGTGTTTGCTGGGCCTGCCTTTGATGGTCTATGAGATGACAGTGAGTGGTCTGAAGTAGGTGATAGTTGGAGGATGTATGTAACAGATCATGCATCTATGTCTTTTTACAAGAATATAAGCCATGGAGCAAGGGGTTGAGATTGTGCGTGGCTATATGTAAGAGACTTCCTGGAGTGGGCACAGGGACTGATGAAGCCATCTGTGAGATGTAGGTCAACATCAGTGACAATGACTTGTGGTGCTGCGGAGGACCAGGTGAAACAAATGAGTGGAGGTTGTCGAGATTGTGGAGAAATCTAAGTAGGTTGTTCTTACCCTCTGTTCAGATCACACAGATGATATCGGTAAGTCTGAACCAGTTGATGGGTAGGGGATTCTAAACAGCTAGGAAGGATACTTCTAGATGGCACATGAGTAGGTTGGTACAAGATGATGCCATATGGGTGCACATGGCTGTACTGCAGATTTGCTTGTAGGTGATACCTTAAAGAAGAAGTAATTGTGAGCAAGGATGTAACTGTTCTTGGTGACCAGGAAGGAGGTTGTAGGTTTGGAATCAGTTGGTTTTCTGAAAGGTAGTGTTCAATAGCAGCAATACTGTGAACATTGGAAAGAGAGACTCTGGGGAGAGGTCCAGGTTTCTCTTGGCCACACTTTGGCAGTAATCATACATTTGCACAGACAGCTTGTTTGTGGTCATGCCCTTGCAGAATGCTGCACAATGTCTGTATCTAAGTTAGTAGACTACATGTCTGCTTTCAGAGGCAGCCATGT
Source organism: Schistocerca cancellata (assembly GCF_023864275.1). Classification (NCBI taxonomy): domain Eukaryota; kingdom Metazoa; phylum Arthropoda; class Insecta; order Orthoptera; family Acrididae; genus Schistocerca; species Schistocerca cancellata. Next base: position 592,206,582 of record NC_064632.1, on the reverse strand, counting down.
CTTTGATGTGGGAAATTCATGTGACAAGACTGGAGCAAATGTTAATGGGAGGGTTCATGGAACAGATATTCTATCTTGCTGTTTTGTAGGGATACGAGGTAAGGGGCAAAGGGTTGGGAGCAGGGGTGGAATAAGGACAGACAACTACATTGCATTGGTTGCATGGGTGGCAGAACACCCATTTAAGAGATGTGGAAAGGAGATTTCTCATTTTATTGCACAGCATGATGTAGTTCAAATGATAGTGGAAAAGATTATTTGATTGCTACAGTTTAGTTAGTCCTGAACTGCAATGTAGCACACACTTTTGTGGCCTGTCAATGGGTATGGGTGATAACTTGCTACACAAGCTTCTGGAGATCTGTTTCTGGACAAAGAGGAGCCAGTGAGTTTGATGTGTTAGGGCATCAGTGATGCACTCGCCTTATTTGGAGAGGGAGTGCTCATCACTAGAGGTACAATGTTGATGAGTGCATAGATTGTAGGGAAGGGATGTCATGGTACAGCTTGCATGTACAGTGTTGATATGGGGATGTTACAGGTGGTTGGTAGACTTGATGTTGATGGAGGTACTGATGGAACATGAGGTGTAGGTTGACATCGAGGAAGGTTGACTGCTGAGCTGAGGGGTCCAGATGAAGCAAATGGGGTTAAAGGTTCTGGAGGAATGTGGATAAGGTATCCTCACCCTCAGTTCAAATCATAAGTATCATATCGATGAATATGAACCATATTAGAGGTTTGGGATTCTGGGTAGCTAGGGAGGATTTTAGTTAATGGTCCATGAATAGGTTGGCCAAGGATTGTTACATTTGGATGCCCATGGTCATTCCACAGATTTTTTTGCAGGCAATGCATTCAAAGGAGAAGTAATTGTGGGTGAGTGTATAGTTGCTGATGGTGAGGAGGCATTAGGTTGTAGGTTTGGAGTCAGTAGTGTGCTAAGAAAAGTAGAGTTCATTAGCAGCGTGGCCTCGCACACGTAGGTTGTTAGTGAAGAGGGAGGTGGCATTGACGTTGACGAGTAGGGCACTGGGTTATAAAGGGACAGGAACTGTAGAGTCATTGGAGGAAATGGTTGGTGTCTCTTATAAAACAGTGTGGATAACAGGTAATAGGTTGAGGTGTAGCTCCAGGAAAGCTTGCAAAAATACACATGAATGGCTACTGCCAGACGTGGCCGAGAGACAATTAGACCACCCAGTTGCTGAGCATGCAACACAGTACAGTGTGCTTGACTGCAATGACTGCTTCACAGTGTGTGCCATATGAATTCTTCCCACTGGCACCATCTTTTCAGAATTTCACAGATTCAGATTCGCCATGCAATATATCCTTGGTTCCTGTAATCCCCTCACTCCTTAACCTCCACTAGTCCTTGTCTCCACCCTCCTCAGTCCCCTTCCCCACTCCCACCCCAATCTCACATCTCGCCAACCCACTTGCATAGTCCTCTTGCTTTCTCTGCTTCTCTCCCCAATGCTGCACCTAATAGTTCACAGTCCTATCCCCACCAAGTCCCTCATGCTCCCACAGATGCCTGTCGCATTACCTGTTTTGCAGACAGATGCAGATCCTTGTTATATATGACTGGCTGCACAAGGGCAACATTGCTCTCCACCACTGCAACCTGTCAGTCACGAATTTTATTTGATCTGTAGCATTAAACACTTTGAATTTTGAGAATGTCATTCAGTAAGTGGGGAATCAAAGAATACACCTTTGTTGTAGCATCCCATTTCTGAGCAGATATTTGATTCGCTTCAGATTGTGGTCGAGGCTGTAACGTGCTTCCAAATATAATCAGAATAAACTGAGAACAACATCAGTCAATAGCTGCCACTAATCACATTGTAAAATGATATTACTGGAATTATGAGACTACTGAAAAAGAAATGTGGCAATTAGTGTAGATCTTAAAGAAATTGAAATACTATTACATCTTCACCTACATGATTACTCTGGTATTCACAGTGAAGTGCCTGTCGAGGGTTCAATGAACCACCTTGAAGCTGTAACTCTACCGTTCTGCCGGGCGGAGTGGCCGTGCGGTTCTAGGCGCTACAGTCTGGAACCGCGCGACCGCTATGGTCGCAGGTTCGAATCCTGCCTCAGACATGGATGTATGTGTTGTCCTTAGGTTAGTTAGGTTTAAGTAGTTCTAAGTTCTAGGGGACTGATGACCTCAGAAGTTGAGTCCCATAGTGCTCAGAGCCATTTGAACCATCTACTGTTCCACTCTCGAACGGCACATGGGAGAAATGAGCACTAACATTTCTCTATGCAAGCCCTGATTTCTCTTATTTTATTGTGATGATCATTTCTCCCTATGTAGGTTCATGGCAACAGAATGTTTTCTCAATTGGAGGAGAAAACTGGTGATTGAAACTTCATGAGAAGATCCAGTCTCAGCAAAAAACACCTTTTGTTTTAGTATTGCCACTCCAATTCATGTATCATGTCTGTGACACTATCTCCCCTATTTTGCAATTATACAAAACAAGCTGCCCTTCTTTGAACTTTTTTGGTGACATCCAACAGTCCCACCTGATGCAGATCCCACACCGTACAGCAATACTCCAGAACAGGACAGACAAGCATGGTGTAAGCAGTCTCTTTGGTAGACCTGTTGCACTTTTTAAGTGCTCTGCCAATGAATTGCAGTCTTTGGTTTGCTCTACCCACATTATCTATGTGATCATTCCAATTTAGGTTATTTGTAATTATAATCCCTAAGTATTTAGTTGAATTTACAGCCCTTAGGTTTGAGGGGCTTATTGAATAATCGAAATTTAGCAGATTTTCTTTTTTTTTTTTAGTACTCACGTGAATAACTTCACTTTTTTTTATTCAGGGTTAATTGACACTTTTCACATCATACATATATCTTATCTAAATCATTTTGCAATTTTTTTTGGTCATCTGATGGCTTTACAAGTCGGTCAATGACATCATCTGCAAACAATCTAAGAGAGCTACCCAGATTGTCTCCTATGTTGTTCATACAGATCAGGAGCAATAGAGGGCCTATAACACTTCCTTGAGGAATGCCATATATTACTTTTGTTTTTGTCGATGATTTTCTGTCAAGTAATATGAACTGTGACCTTTCTGACAGGAAATCATGAATCCAGTTGCACAACTGAGGCAATATTCTGTAGACACACAATTTGGTTAGAAGACACTTGTGAGGAATGGTCTTGAAAGCCTTCTGGAAATCTAAAGATAGGGAATCAATTTGACATACCCTGTCGATAGCACTCATTACTTCATGAGCATAAAGAGCTATTTGTGTTTTGCAAGAATAATATTTTCTGAATATGTGCTTACTATGTTTCAATAAATCATTTTCTTTGAGGTAATTCATAATTTTCGAACATACTACTGCAAATTAACAGTAGTGATATAGGCCAGTAATTCAGTGGATTACTCCTATTTCCCTTTTTGGGTATTGGTGTGACTTGAGCAGTTTTCCAATCTTTAGGTACAGATCTTTCTGTGAGTGAGCAGTTGTATATAATTGCTAATTATGGAGCTATTGTATTGATAGCGGCATGACACAGTTTGCTGATGATGAGGTCAACTACAGGAAACTAGTATCACACAAAAGTTGTGAAAAAATCATTGAGGATTTGCAGAAAATAAATGCATGGTGTAATGATTGGCAGTTATCTCTCAATATTAGTAAGTATAACCTACTGCACATAACAAAGCAAAAATCCCCATTTATGTATGAGTACAAAATAAATGTCCAGTCTTTGGAAGCGGTAACATCCGTCAAGTATCAGGGTGTGACTATTCGAAATGATCTCAAATGGAATGATCAGATTATACAAGTAACGGGTAAGGTGTCCTCTAGATTGTGGTTTTTGGTAAAATCCTGAAGTGATGGAGTCCTTCAACAAAGGAAATAGCTTGCAATACGTTAGTTTGTCCAGTCTTAGAGTATTAGAGTATTGTTTGTCTGTATGGGACTGTTACCAGTTGAGTCTGATTCAAGAGATTGGCAAGGTCCAAACACTCAGTGAAGGTATTGATTGCGACTTGCCACTGGTGTGCTTTATGTATGACCAGAATCTCTTTGGGTTTTCTGTCAGATTCTGAGACAGAGTTTTGTTGTGGAAATTATCATAAGCACCTCACATTGAAGTACGTGCTATCTTTCAAACTTCTGCAAAACTTTGCCAGACTTGGGGATTTTGCGTTCTTTTAAATTTGGCATGCTTTTTTCGTTTTGTGTACCACAGTGGATCAGTACCATCAATTATTAATTTATGTGGTATATATCTCTCAATTGCAGTCAGTACTATCTCTTTGAAATCATTCCACATCTTTTCTATGCTTACATGATCAGAACAGAAGGAGTGGAGATGGTCTCTTAAAAAGGAGTTAAGAGTATTTTTGTCAGCTTTCTTTTTGATGGTTGTGGGTGTTACGGTATTCAGCCTAGCAGCAACTGCCTTGTGGTTGCTAATCCCATCTCTCATGATACTCCCTTTTTGTCCAGGATTATTTGTTGCTAAGAGGTTGAGTATGCTTTTGCAACTATTTACACTTCGAGTGGGCTCATGAACTAATTGTTCAAATTAATTTTCTGAGAGGGGGACTCATGGTAATTGGTGCCATCCAATCATCCATAAGTAACAGATATCAGATTATCAGGCGTACGTTCTAGGTTTCCTCTAGATTAGACTACAGTAAAGAATGCTGGCGTGTACAGACCATAAAGTTCTCTCATTGGTTATGTGCACCATGCTATCACATTGGAATCTCTATTTACAGAAATTGGAATTAATAGTAAATTCCTAAGTACTAGTCCACCTCCTTGGCTGAGCGGTCAGCGTGTCTGACTGCCAAGTAGTGGACTCAGGTTCAATTGCCGGCTGGGTTGGAGTTTTTCTCCACTCAGGCACTATGTGTTGTGGTGTCCTCATCATTATGTCATGATCATCAGTACAAAGTCACCCAATGTGGCAGGAACTGAAAAGACTTGCATCTCGGTGACTGAACTTCCCCAGGTGGGTACTCATGGTAATTGGTGCCATTTAACTGCAAAAAAAGTGAAATAAGTGGACTTAAAAGGACTGTAGCCTTATTGGAGAAACAGCTGTAACATCGTGGCTATAAAACTCAACAAATAGAGCATTGTCTGAACCTGGAAGAAATATCGGCTGCCAGTGATGTAATCAAAGGAAGATCAACTGTGGAAACCAGCACAAAACTTGGAAATAATAAAGTAAGTGCATCAAATAACTAGAATCACAAACATGATTCCACAAACAATGTCATTCAGAAACATATGAGTCCAGATAATAATTACAAACAACAATCATGTGAAAACCTTAACCCAAAAGACTGAAAATACTCATTTTGTAATCAATGCTTACAAAAACATTAACACTGAAACATCTTTCCATTCACTATTGAGGAGTATATTTATTTCAACAACTTTGTTTGTTAATGACTGTACATTCTGGTGTACAATCTTCAGTCTGTACTTGAAATTTAATTCTGCATCACATTTTTTTGTGATACAGTCTACTTCCCTAAAAAATGTCTTTCACCCTTTTTATAAGACATCGCAACTTTTTTATGATCCATTTGTTCGAAGTACTTTGGACTGCTTCTATATTATGCCTATTGTGACTCAAATTTGCTAGATGACAGATTACTTCAACCAAAAATTGTTTCCCACTGTGTTTTAAATGAAGGCCGTGGCTGGTGTGCATGGACCTGTCTAACATGCTTACATTTATTAAGGTCACATACAGAAACTTTTTCCATGCAGCATCTATCTCTTTGTTTATTCTTCCTATTAATTTATTTACACATGACCAAGGAGGTAGGTCATATCTGTGTGGTTGCTTTATAACAGTTACATTTGTGTTGCCTAATTTGGGTAGCACACTTTCAAGAACAGTGATGAGTTCACTATCTTTATCTCTAGCAATATCATTCGCACCTGCACAAATTATGACACAGTCTTTTGGGTTAAGGTTTTCACACGATTTTACCACTGTTTTTGTCACTTCTGTAATGCCTGCTCCTGGTTTGACAAAGGCTTGGACACTTGCATTAGTTCTTGTACCTGCTACCTTTTCTGCTATCTGACATCCATGATTATCAGCAAAAATCAACATTTTTTGTTCTGTTTTGCACACTTGAGGCCAGTTGACTGATTTTTTAGTCACATTTCTTTGTTTAGGAAGCAACATGCATGAAAAATTTACAGTGCACAGCTGTTGTTGTTTGTAATTATTATCTGGACTCATATGTTTCTGAATGACATTGTTTGTGGAATCACGTTTGTCATTCTAGTTATTCGATGCACTTACTTAATTATTTCCAAGTTTTGTGCGGGTTTCCACAGTTGATCTTCCTTTGATTACATCACTGGCAGCTGGTATTTCTTCCAGGTTCAGATGATGCTCTGTTTGTTGAGTTTTATAGCCAAGATGTTGTAGCTGTTTCTCCAATAAGGCTACAGTCCTTTTAAGTCCACTGATTTCACTGTGTTTTTTGCAGTTAAATGGCACCAATTACCACCTGGGGAAGTTCAGTCGCCGAGATGCAAGTCTTTTCACTAAAAGAAAATGTAGGTTATAAGAGTAAAGCATCAATTGCCGGCTGGGTTGGAGTTTTTCTCCACTCAGGCACTATGTGTTGTGGAGTTCCACCTTTTTGTTAGTAATGGAGGTATCATATACTTCTCTCCAAGATTGTTCACTGATTAGGTACTGGAAGTATTCAATATTTTTCCTACTATAAATCCTTTTATGGATAACATTTTCTATACTGGTCGAAATGTGATTTACAGGTATGGTCAGAAATTGCGAAAGGTGGTCACTATAGCTGGTATCAAAGTTTTCTTATGTACACTTGACCATGTTTACACATACCTGATCAAGGAGAGTGACACTAGTTTTTGTTACATGTGTTGGAGAGCTAACAGTGAGACAAAGAGTGTAGGCTTTTATGATATTTAAAAACGTTTCCTTGTGGGGCTACGGCTCAGAAAGTCAATATTAAAATCACCACATCGTACCACTGTTTTCCCAGTTGTCTTAAATTTGCCTATAGCAAAATCCCATTTTCTGAAAAAATAAACCACTTATGTTGCTAACAGGAGATCTATACACACATAAAATAATAGTTTTTTCAGACATTAATTCAACAGCTGAGATTTCAAAGTCTCTTTCACAACCAAGTTTGCAACAGATGCTATACTCTTATAACCTACATTTTCTTTTACATATATACAAGTTCCCCCGTGTTTTGATTCCATTCTACAAAAGCAGTTTGCAAGATAAAGTGCAATTGCACTTTTACATATATACAAGTTCCCCCATGTTTTGATTACATTCTACAAAAGCAGTTTGCAAGATAAAGTGCAATCCAGTTCATGCCACATTGGGTGACTTTGTAATGATGAGGACACCACATTTCGACCAGTATAGAAAATGTTATCCATAAAAGTATTTATAGTAGGAAAAATATTGAATACTTCCAGTATCTAATCAGTGAACAATCTTGGAGAGAAGTATATGATACCGCCATTACTAACGAAAAGGTGGAACATTTTCAAGCATAATTTTAACATAGCTTTTCCACTAAGGAAAGTGATTTCCAAAAGCACAGGTAGATTCAAAAACTGGATTACTCCAGGCATCAGAGTATCTTGTAAAAGGAAGTGGGAACTTTTTCTGCAGTCAAAAACTCACAGCAGTCCATAATTTATTAATTATTTCAAAAAATACAAGCTAGTTTTGAAACATGTTATAAAAGAGGCAAAAATTAAGGAAAATTACAAATATATTATGAAGTCATCCAATAAAACTAAGTCCATGTGGAAAGCTGTGCAGGATCTTATGGGGAAGAAGACAACTCACAAAAATATTGTGATATCACATAATGGCAAGAATTTCACTGACCCTAGGGCAGTAGCAAACAGTTTCAGTTCTTATTATGCAACTGTTGCTGGAAAATTAGTGAAGGAAAAATGTGAAAATCCACCTAATACAACATGGAAAGAACTTTCATTTATTAAAATAAATAATATATCCATGTTCCTCAGTCCAATAAGTCCAACAGAGCTCCTAAATACCATTAATTCACTGAAGAGTAAGTATTCAACTCGTATTGATGATATTCCAGACTATATTATAAAATAACAGCAAGACAAATACTTTCACCTTTATTGGACATATGCAATTCATCCTTATCACGTGGTGTCTTCCCTCAGCAACTGAAAATGGCAAAAGTAATACCCCTATAAAAAAGGTGATCATCAATGTATGGGTTTTCGAAAATTATTGAAAAAGTGTTCCTTTCAAAACTAATTACATTCTTCAACAAGAATAATATTATTTCTGGATGTCAACATGGCTTCAGACCACAACGATCAATTGAATCTGCCACTTTCAATCTGATAAACCATGTCTTACATGCAGTTCACAATCACAGAAATATCTCAGGTTTATTCCTGGATGTAACAAAAGCGTTTGCCAAATCAGTGGATTAAATCATATTTGGAATATCGCTCTCAGGTAACTGAAATTAAGGACATCGAAGGAAATGAACTCCAGGTACACCTTTCATAACCATGTGGACTAAGTCATGGTATTCCACTGGGCTCCATTTTAGGTCCCTTTCTTTTTTTGGTCTACATTAATGATTTCCCATCACACGTTAGGGATTATGAACCAGTAATGTTTGCAGATGACACCAGTCTATTGATTGAAGAGAATAAAGAAGAAAATCTTACTGCATCTGCAAAAGATATTACAAAAGGAGTGTCTGTATGGTGTACCAGAAACAGGCTAATAGTTAATCCCCAATAAACGGTACTCATGAATTTCCACACTGATCAAAATAAAAATCCGACACAACCTGCAATATGTATAGATAACCAAAACATTAGTGCTATCAATGAAACTAAATTTCTTGGGATTCATATCCAGCAAAATCTTAAACGGAGCCCTCATATCACAGCCCTAAATTCAAAACTAGAAAAATGAGCTATGTAGTAAGAATTTTCTGCCACAGTACTAGTGCAGAAACATTTAGGGCTGTATACTTTGCTCGTGTACATTCAATACTGAAGTACAGTATCATTTTCTGGGGAAATGTACACCAGGCCATAACAGTTTTCAGGAAACAAAAGGCAATTATAAGAATAATGAAACAAGTGAGCAGCAGAAAACCATGAAAAACTTTCTTTAAAGATCTAAAGATCCTACCCCTTCCCTGCATTTACAGGGTGTTACAAAATGGTACGGCCAAACTTTCAGGAAACATTCCTCACACAAATAAAGAAAAGATGTTATGTGGACATGTGTCTGGAAATGCTTAATTTCCATGTTAGAGCTCATTTTAGTTTCGTCAGTACATACTGTACTTCCTCGATTCACCACCAGTTGGCCCAATTGAAGGAAGGTAATGTTGACTTTAGTGCTTGTGTTGACATGCGACTCATTGCTCTACAGTACTAGCATCAAGCACATCAGTACATAGCATCAACAGGTTAGTGTTCATCACAAATGTGGTTTTGCAATCAGTGCAATGTTTACAAATGCGGAGTTGGCAGATGCCCATTTGATGTATGGATTAGCACAGGGCAATAGCTGTGGCGCGGTACATTTGTATCGAGACAGATTTCCAGAACGAAGGTGTCCCGACAGGAAGATGTTTGAAGCAATTGATTGGCATCGTAGGGAGCACGGAACATTCCAGCCTATGACTTGCGACTGGGGAAGACCTAGAATGATGAGGACACCTGCAATGGATGAGGGAATTCTTCGTGCAGTTGACAATAACCCTAATGTCAGCATCAGAGAAGTACAAGCTGTACAAGGTAACGTTGACCACGTCACTGTATGGAGAGTGCTATGGGAGAACCAGTTGTTTCCGTACCATGTACAGCGTGTGCAGTCACTATCAGCAGCTGATCGGCCTCCACGGGTACACTTCTGCAAATGGTTCATCCAACAATGTGTCAATCCTCATTTCAGTGCAAATGTTCTCTTTACAGATGAGGCTTCATTCCAACGTGATCAAATTGTAAATTCTCACAATCAACATGTGTAGGCTGACGAGAATCCGCACGCAATTGTGCAATCACATCATCAACACAGATTTTCTGTGAACGTTTGGACAGGCATTGTTGGTGATGTCTTGATTGGGCCCCATGTTCTTCCACCTATGCTCAATGGAGCACGTTATCATGATTTCATACGGGATACTCTACCTGTGCTGCTAGAACCTGTGCCTTTGCAAGTACGACACAACATGTGGTTCATGCACGATGGAGCTCGTGAACATTTCAGTCGAAGTGTTCGTACACTTCTCAACAACAGATTCGGTGACCAATGGATTGGCAGAGGTGGACCAATTCCATGGCCTCCACGCTCTCCTGCCCTCAACCCTCTTGACTTTCATTTATGGTGGCATTTGAAAGCTCTTGTCTACCCAACCCCGGTACCAAATGTAAAGACTCTTGGTGCTTGTGGCGTGGACGGCTGTGATACAATACGCCATTCTCCAGGGCTGCATCAGCGCATCAGGGATTCCCTGCGACGGAGTGTGGATGCATGTATCCTCGCTGACAGAGGACATTTTGAACATTTCCTGTAACAAAGTGTTTGAAGTCACGCTGGTACGTTCTGTTGCTGTGTGTTTCCATTCCATGATTAATGTGATTTGAAGAGAAGTAATAAAATGAACTCTAACATTTAAAGTAAGTGTTTCCGGACACATGTCCCCATAACATATTTTCTTTCTTTGTGCGTGAGGAATGTTTCCTGAAAGTTTGGCCATACCTTTTTGTAACACCCTGTATATACTTGAAGCATACTGAGAAAAGAAAACCTTTTTCCTCAAAACAAAAGTGTCCATGATTACAGTACCAGGTCATACAGTGACATACATGTTAATCACTGTAACACACACATTATGCCAAAAAGGTGTATATCATGCAGGAACAAAACTTTACAACAGATTACCAAGTCATATAAAATCTCTTTCCAAACTGCAAAGCTTTAAAAAGTCTGTGACATCTTACCTTCTGAAAAACTGCTACTATTTAGTCACACAGTATCTTATGCAAGAAAAAATATAACTTGTATCTTTAACTGTAGAAATAAGTTATAAATTTATAGTATTTCAAAAATTTGTAATTATTAACTGTATAGATCCAATTTGTCATAAAAATTCAAATAATGTCTGTTTGACGTTTGAAAAACCAATAGCTAAAAAGGTTTTCTGTTGAATATCCTGTGTACAATATATGTACTGAAAAAGAGATTTAGATGGACAAATAAATAAATAAGTAACAGACTTCAGGGAATCAGGCATACTTACTAGGTTTCCTCTAGGTTAGACAGCAGTAAAGGACGTGGGAAGGAGATGAAAATGTGTTGTATATTTCCTAAAATTAAAGAAGTATGAATAAAATGTCAAAGCTTTCTATGGGAACCTATACAGTCTCCAAAGGAAGGTTGAGGAACTGAAGTTTTTTTTCCCAAATAAAATTAAATGGAAGCTCAGAATGTAACAGAATATTACACAGGAAATCTTGTTATCCAGAATGTAGTGCCTTTTCTCCATAGACAATCAGGCTATGTTTAGTATGCCAACTTTAGTTAATGAAAATGTGTTATGCTTATGAGAATATAATTACTATTTCATTATATGTCTTGGACCACAAAAAGGGCTTGTATGCTCTGTCAAAATCTTAAAAGCAGCACAACAAAAATCCCCATAGAATTATTCCAGTTGTTCTGAAACCCTCTGGAATTTGATGGACATGAACCTCTTATGCACCACTGTCAAGAGGCTGGGGAGGCACTGACCTCCTGGGCAAAACTAGTGAGGCTGTATGTCTTTAAAAGTAGTACACTCAAGGCCATTGTTAAGAGTCTCTCAGAATATTATTGTTGGACAACTGTAAAAACTAGGAGGCTGTTAATGGACAATGGAGCTCAGTTTGTGACAAGAATGTTCAGGGATCTGTTGGTCTTGGTGGGATGTATATTACATCTCAATCTCAAAATACCAATTCCTTCAGAAAAAGATGTCATGCACCTGGGAAGTCTCCATAAAATCTGTTGTGGAAGAAGATCCACAATCTGTGTAGAAATGCTTGAGGGGAATGGAAAAGTCTGCAATGAGTTACCTCATTCTACCATGAAAACTACAACCTTTGATTCGGTTAAATTGATTATTAGTCTTTCTACAAATGCATGGAATGGCCTGAGGAGGACGTGAGTAATGTCAACCACTGTATAAGGATATGTGTGAACATTTAGTTAAAGAAGGAGAGGTCTGAATGTAAATATGGTAATGAATACTCAGAATGTTAAGAAGAATTCCACTGACAGCAAGTAAAATTCTTGGTTTATTGATACACATTTGGTTTCATGTACTAAAGTGACATCACCAGGTGCAGTCTACATGGTAAAAAGTAATAACATACAGCGACTCAAATTTTTGGACATTAAAATTAATGAAGGTGATATCTAAAATACACTCACAATGTTTAAAGGTCATAGGTGTAACCATGGCTCTTAGTCGAAGATGTATTATTCAGTGAATATTGTCTACTTTATACTGCCAAACGATGGGTGGCAAAAATGTGATTCATTAATTTGTAAAATTGCTTGTGGGGGTGGGTGGATCATGTAGCTATAGGCTCATGTTTTAAACTTTAGGTGCATCTAAAAGAATAAAAAAAATTAATGACAAGAAGATGCTTAAAAATGGATTAGCAATAACAAAACAGTCACTACTAATGTGATTAGTGGGGGCACAATGCAAATTATTTTATAGGGTGGTACAAGGTGGCACTTTCTTATTGGTGTGAAGGCAGGGCAACGCAGTATTGTAAAGGGTAGAAGTAGTCCCCAAAAGCAACTAAGACAGACTAACAGGCTGACAGAATGGAGATTATTTTGTGGGGAGTATGACATCACGAACATATGACCAGGAGCACTGGTTTGCTCCCCTTACAAACCAGAATAATACTAGATTTATTACATATTAGTACTTAATTGTGTAAACAATCAAAGGTCGCCAGATGCTACAGTGCTTTGATTATAATTGAAAATGCATGTGAACTGTGCATTTTCTTTTTGTATCTAAATATTTCAACTTCTTCTGATATATTCAAAATATGACATATTTCTTTTTTATTAAGTATTTTTAAATTTTCTGAAGGGCATGTGATGCTAAACTTAACCCCCAATCTACATTAACAATGCACTTATGTGAAATGTGGCTCATCATTACAAGCCCTACATAAAATTTAAAAATCCTTCATAAAAAATAAAAAAGGGCCATATTTTGTATATATTAGAGGAAGTAGAAATATTTAGATACAAAAAAGGAAATGCACAGTTTACATTGCATTATGAATTGTAGTTAAAGCGCCATAACATAATGGCAAACTTTGATTGTTTACACAATTAAGTATTGATATGTAATGAAATTCAGTATTATTCTGGTTACTAAAGGTAGTGACCCAGTGCTCCTAGTCATCACTTGTGCAGGCCGCTTCTACCCTTCACAAAAATGGGTTGCCCTGCTGTCATACTGATAAGGAAGTGCCACCTTATACCATTCCACGCAGTAATTTTCATTTTGCCCCAAGTAATCACATTAGTCGTGACTTTTTATTGCCAATCCAGCCTTTTTTTCTTTAAAAAAATAGCATCCTGTCACCATAAGATATTTTTTCTTCTTTTAGATGTAGTCAGATTATAATGCATAGGTCTGTAACTATGTGATCCACCCACCAGCAATTTTTACAAAGTTAATGGATCATGTCTTTTAACCCTTTGTTTGCCAATATAAAGCAGACAATATTCATTGAATAATATATCTTGATTAGGCACAATGGGTACACCTATGACCTATTAATATTATAAGTATTTTTTAGATATCATCTTTGATAATTTTTACATCAACATAGTTGAGAGACTGTATATTACTCATTACCATATAGGCTGAAACTGGTTATGTATCAATAAAACAAGAATTTTACCAGCTGTCAATAGAATTATTTTTTACACCACTGGGTAATTTAGATTCTATCACAAATCACAAGCTGAATATGTAGACTGACAAACTAGCTAAAGTGTTATTTCCATATTACAAGGAATGATTTGCAGTTGTGAGCATATCTGATCCAAAAGTGGTAGTCTTCTGTTCAACTATGATGATGCCAATAGATCATACAGTATTGAGGACTTGGGGCTATCAAGACATGAACTTAAAACATGATTTCAAAAATGTATGTGACAGAGTTCTCCTCCAAGATACACCAACCAGCAGTGAGGTCTGGGAGGGTGTTATTTTGACTAATATAATGCTACAGTTTAGAAAAATAAATAAATAAATTTATGTGAAAAGAGCCTTAGATTAAAATAGTCTTAAAATGATTAGAAGAGATATTGAAATAAATATTTGAGATGTGACATGGAAGCAAACAAAATTGGCAGGACACACAAAAAAAGGGTGAAAAGAGATTGGGCTCCAAGTCTCAGATACAGAGAAGTCTCAAAACGTATTGAAGGATGGGAGAAATTTGAAGAGGAAGTGTGAGGAAGCAGGCTCTAAGTTTAGCATTCTTGTAGGACATTGAAGTGAGACCAGAATCCCAGGTTACAGGAGGCTCTAAGAGACAGACCTCTCACTCCTCATGGCAGAAGCTGAAACAGGCAAAAAGGAATGAAAACATTTTATACTGGCTGGGCTTCTCAGTCTCCTGCAGCCCAGCTTAGGGATGATACCAATCTAACTGCTTTGCCTTTCATGTAGCTCCAAGGGCAAATGTTGAGTGAGGTTTGAAGTGAGCTTTTTGGGATGAATATCTTGATGCTGAAAGGCATGGAGGATGGAGATGTAAACTGTAGAAATGCTCCGTCCAGTAAAAGATAGCTTTTGTATTTAATAGTTTCCTTCAAGTTTTTGCATCTTTAATCTCTGTAAGTATGTCAGTTTTTTAAGGAAAGCGTATCATTCTAAACAGAATTTTTGATTCAACAAATTAATTACCATTTAAATTTAGGGATTTCTGATCTCACTTAACAAATTAATTACCATTTAAATTTTGGGACTTCCAATCTCACTTAAAGGTCCTTTGATAAAGTCAGTAGCATTTGAGGAAAATGAAGGAGATGTTGGTACCAGTAGTTGAAATTTCCACAACGCATAGGTTGGGAGGAATTACTTTTGGTGGCTGCAGAGAGGAACGGCATCAATCACCATTCTGCAGAATTGATGAATGTCAAAGAATGTGAGCATTGCTGTGTTCTCACTCTTTATATGTTCGTCAGTTACATCACAATAATCCTTCTGGCTGTCATGTGGTAATTTACGTTTATCTTCTGTTTTCTCAGCAACAAGTGTCTCATAATTCTGTAAGATGTAAACACGTAAAAGTTGTAAGTTCACCCACAAATGAGGGGTAGAGGGAAAGTAGTATATATGATGGAAAGAAGCAGGTGTATGCCAAATTTCCTGGTCCATAATGGTCAGGTACGTGATGATTCTGGCAAATTCTGGTGTACAAGTGTTATGGTTGAAGCATAGGGCATTGAAATTATTTAAGAGTTGATTAAAGCTACAGAAGCTGAGAAAATGGCCTTTCATTATGTGCAGTAAAAAAACCAGCTAAGTAAACTAGTCTGAAGGGAATTTTATGTGATTATGACTGTTTAAGAAAATGTATTTTATCATAAAAAACTGAGTGTTTAACTCTTGGAACTGTATAGTAATATTATAATGGCACAAAGTGACAGCGAAACTTAAGAAATGGTTGAGTTTTTTAATCTTTAGATAACATACTCATAAGCATTTTTCTTATTAGTAATGTGCTGCAGCCAGACACATGCGAGAATATGGGTCAAAATTTATGAACTATTTAATTGCCTATTGCCCTGAAATGTGTGATGGTAGATTTTTATGTAAACTACTGATGTTTGATCATTTATTGTTAATTTTCGATTAAGATTATTCTTGTGGCAAAGTCAGATTACAATTTGAAATAGGTGGCCAACTGTGACACCTACTTACTGGATGATGATCAGAAGAGAGCCCAGTAAATTAGCCTATGAAGAAGATGTAACAATACCAGAGAAGGAAAGTTGCTACTCACCATATAGTGGAGATGCTGAGTCGCGATAGGCACAGTAAAAAGATTCACACTATTAAAACTATCAGCCATTGACGCCTTTGTCAGCAGTAGACACTCACACACACACACACACACACACACACACACACACACACACACAAACGCAACTTGCGCACACATTTGAGTCTCAGAGAGCTGAGACCACACTGCAAACAGCAGCACCAGTGAATGATGAGAGTGGCGACTGGGTGGGGGTAAGGAGGAGGCTGGGGTGGGGAGGAGGAGGGATAGTACGGTGGGAGTGGTGGACAGTGAAGTGCTGCAGTTTAGATGGAGGGCAGGAGAGAAGGTGCAGAGGGGGGAGGGGGTAAGTAGCGGAAAGGAGAGAAATAAAAGAAATTAAAAGACTGGGTGTGGCGGTGAAATGACGGCTGTGTAGTGCTGGAATGGGAACAGGGAGGGGGCTGGATGGATGAGGACAGTGACTAACGAAGGTTGAATCCAGGACGGTTATGGGAACGTAGGATGTATTACAGGGAAAGTTCCCACCCGCGCAATTCAGAAAAGCTGGTTTTGATGGTAAGGATCCCTATGGCACAGTCTGTGAAGCAGTCATTAAGATGAGGGTATCATGTTTGGCAGCATGTTCGTCAACAGGGCGGTCCACTTGTTTCTTGGCTACAGTTTGTTGGTGGCCGTTCATGGTGACAGACAGTTTGTTACTTGTCATGCCTACATAGAATGCAGCACAGAGGTTGCAGCTTAGCTTGTAAATCACATGACTGCTTTCACAGGTAGCTCTCTTTGATGGGATAGGTGATGTTAGTGACCGGACTGGAGTAGGTGGTGGTAGGGGACAGGTCTTGCATCTAGGTCTATTATAGTGGTATGAGCCATGAGGTAAGGGATTGGGAGCAGGGGTTGTGTAAGGATGGATGAGTATATTGTGTAGTTTCGGTGGACGGTGGAATACCACGGCAGAGGGGGTGGGAAGGATAGTGGGCAGGACATTTCTCATTTCAGGGCTTGACGAGAGGTAATCAAAACCCTGGCAGAGAATGTAATTCAGTTGCTCCAGTCCTGGATGGTACTGAGTTATGAGGGGAATGCTCTCCTTTGTCCGGACTATGGGACTTTGGGAGGTGGTGGGAGACTGGAAAGATAAGGCGCGGGAGATTTGTTTTTGTACAAGGATGGGAGGATAATTACGGTCAGTGAAGGCTTCAGTGAGACCCCCGGTATATTTTGAGAGGGACTGCTTGTCACTGCAGATGCGATGACCACGGGTGGCTAGGCTGTATGGAAGGGGCTTCTTGGTATGGAATGGGTGGCAGCTGTCGAAGTGGGGGTATTGCTGGTGGTTAGTAGCTTTGATATGGACGGAGGTACTGATGTACCATCTCTGAGGTGAAGGTCAACGTCTAGGAAAGTGCTTGTTGGGTTGAGTAGGACCAGATGAAGCAAATGGGAGAGAAGTTGTTGAGGTTCTGGAGGAATGTGTACCTCACCTTCAATCCAGATAGCAAAGATGTCATCAATGAATCTGAACCAGGTGAGGGGTTTAGGATTCTGGGTTTATAGGAAGGATTCCTCTAGATGGCCCATGAATAGGTTAGCATAGGATAGTGGGGTGCCCATTGCCATACCACAGATTTGTTTGTAGGTAATGCCTTCAAAGGAGAAGTAATTGTGGGTGAGGATATATTTGGTCATCGAAACTAGGAAGGAGGTTGTTGGTTTGGAATCCATAGGGCGTCTGGAAAGGTAGTATTCGACAGCAGTAAGGCCATGGGCATTAGGAGGTAGCATCAATAGTGATGAGCAGGGCACCATGTGGTAAAGAGACCGGAACTGTGGAGAGTCGGTCGAGGAAATGGTTGGTATCTTTTATATAGGAGGATAGGTTCTGGGTAATAGGTTGAAAGTGTTGGTCTATGAGAGCAGAGATTCTCGCAGTGGGGGCACAGTAACCGGCCACAATGGGGCATCCTGGGTGGTTGGGTTTATGGACTTTAGGAAGCATGTAGAAGGTGGGAGTGCAGGGAGTGGTAGGGGTAAGTAGAGAGATGGAATCCGGGGAGAGGTTCTGGGATGGGCCTAAGGATTTTAGTAGTGACTGGAGATCATGCTGGATTACTGGAATGGGATCACTGTGGCTTGGTTTGTAGGTGGAAGTATCTGACAGATGAAGAAGATGTAGTAGTTTATTGCATGGCTGATGTACTGTGTATTGTTTAATGAAAGGAAAACTTACAAATTACTTATTACTTATAAACTATGAGGCCAGATCTATGAAGAACTCAAAACTGCTCACATGTTTATGCTTCTGTTGAATGTGTGCTTCTGTTACCAATAAAAATAATAGTGACTGATGTATCTAGTTTCAACTTTGTTGTATGTAAGCAGCTTGTTATTTTTTTATTTTTTTATTTAGAGTTAAAGAGAATTTGGTCCATGATATCTGAAGGAATTGAAGATGTCATAATCCTAGATTCCCAGGGGAAAATGATCCATTAATAGTTGCAAAATCTTATTGATGGTGAGGAAAGCTGAGAATTTTGGTCCACAAAAAAGTGGTTGCCTTTCACGCAATTCTCTTTTTGTAATTTTTTGTGGCTTTTCCTTCTCATCTGTTTCTGACTGCATCCTATCATGTCCTAAGCTGGACTCTTATTTACAAAATACTTACTGCCAACTGTTTATTACTAATCCTGTAGAGTCTGTGAGAGCAGTTACACAGTTGTACGCTTCTTTCCAAATACAGTGTATGAAAAAACTTTTCCTTTTTTTCTACAGCACCAATATGTTTCATCTTTTTATTTATATTTTATGTGTATTCAGTAATGTCTTGCCCCTCCTCCTAAAGCTTCCAAAACCTATCCTTCTTTCTATCCAAACAAATGAACTGACAGTTCCAAAAGCTAGTAACATTGGCATTACAGGAATTTTGCCTCATGTTGGTAGATATTGTTCAGCCATGCCATCCCCTAATTTTACAGTTTTCTAATGTGATTTCCACATTTGATTTATTTTTATATTTTTCATATCCTTTATATTTTTTTCCATGCTTTGTATACTGCAGGGCACACACTTTGTAAACAGAGATATGTGTTCCATTCTATTTAATTTCTGTACTTGTTTTCTCATTTTCATATTTTCATCTACAGTGTATCAATTACAATTTTATTCAGCAATATTAGAGAAGGAAAGTTGCTACTCAACATACAGTGGAGAAAGCTGAGTTGTGATAGGCACAACAAAAAGATTCACACAATTATAGCCTTTGGCCATTAAGGTTTCAGTTGCTGAGGCTGTAGATGTGTGTGCAAGATGTGTTTGCATGAGTTTGTATGTGTGCATGTGTGTATTTGTGTCTATTGCTGACAAAGGCCTTAATGGCCAGAAGCTATAATTGTGTGAATCTTTTTTTTTGTGCCTATCATGACTCAGCATCTCCGCTATATGGTGAGTAGCAACTGTCCTTCTCTTATATTGTTACATTCCATCCTGTATTTTCCATTACAATTTTATTCTGTAGTTATTGTTGCTCATCACACATTGTTTGGAACCAAAATCATTTGTAGCTTACCACTTCCATCCTACAGCATTTCATTTATTGATTTAGATGCTACATGAATCTAAATACCCTAACTATAGAGAAATATAATATTTTCTATAGTGGTATGATGTAATTTTCTGTAAAACATGTGCAGGCAGAGGATGAAGACTCATGGTCAAGTTTAACACCAAGAGAGATTTCCAAGGAGGCAGAATTAGTTATCAAAAATCTCCTACCTGGACATTTCTATTCCGTTCGAGTCATTCTTATTGACCAAGATGGAGGAAGGTGTGAACTGAATGTGCCAGAAACAAAAGTCATGACCAAGTGCCTGGGTAAAAGTTTCTCTATGTCTTATGCTTTGTAGTAAAGTACACTGCCTAACAATTTAAATTATTTTGCTACTAACATGTGAAATTAGGATATTTTGGAATAGTCTTTTCAAACACTGTGTTCTTACCAGCCTCAGTGCTGATGGCTATTCTTCTTTACTTAATATCTCGGTAAGAGGAACCGACATGGAACCACTTGAAAAAATGATGTTAGGAATGCCTGGAATAGTACAGTATCTGAAAAGCAAGGTATTTTTCTAACATTTGAAGAAACTCATTATTGCCAATCCAAGTTTTGTTCAGATGCCTTTATCTTGAAGGGAAGAAAAACCATCAGCTCAGGTTCACACACATCAAGGCTATATGTCAAGCATTTGTCAGTGATTTTCAGAGATTATGTTACAGTTTTATTTTTTCTGTTTGTAGTGTAATTTGTTCTGCACTGTAATGGATGAGTGTGTGGGTATTTGGTGTCATTCAATAATTAAAAAATCAGTTTCAAGTCGATTGCATATTGTGCGCAAATTACCATGGCCACTAGATGCACAGCCAGCTGGAAGCATGGGGAGAGCATCAGTGTTGCGAGGAAGGGGGGAGGGGGAGGGGGGGGTTCACTCAGGGTGCCATAGGGGAGAAATGCCAAGCACTGGAGGGGAAGTGCCATTCAATACTGAATCCTGCACTCAAATTTTTGGTAAATATTAAGCGGGGCCCACACTTGCATGGTGACCACTCAGTGTATTTTCACTTGGTGTATTAACCATTTGTAACCTTCAGAGAAGAGCCACAAATGAGAAATTTTGAGTAAAATGTACATGTTTCTCCCGTTGCTATGTTAAAATTTGCTTCTTTTGCCAAATCTCAGTCGAGTTTACAGAGTCTCACCTCACTAACCTAGTGCAGGCACAGTTGCAAGGGAATTCTGTAACAGTGGTTTATTAAGTTTATTAAGCGAGGAACTGAAGAAAAGGAAGGTCAACATCTTATGGAAAAGCACATCCTCAGTACAAAATAAATGTTTAATGACTTGACTTATGTTGTTCCAAAACCCATAGCATTTCTCATTTCACCAGCTATTGATAGTCCTTAAAAGATACATTCTTTTGTCAGAAAAGTCTGTAGTTAGTGGAATAACACGGTAGATAATGAAGTTTTGCACAATTGCCATATGGTAAAATACTCTCCTCTTTATGTGCTATCGTTTTCCAAAATCTCCATTTGATATCTCAAACCATTTGTCAAATATGAGAAATGTTGTTGATATTTCACTCTGGCTTTGTTGCTGGCACAGTGCGATCGCAAATGAGTGTGCTGCAACAGATTAATTTTCTTGAGATTGGCGACAGATATAGACCTCAAACAGATATAGACCTCATTCAAGACGTGAAGAAAAATTCAGTATGTTAGCTAAATTTCATATGCAGCAACATATTATACAATATGCACCAGACACAAAATCATAGCCACCCCACTTTTTTGTGCAGTGCCTTGATTCCACATAAATTTCACAATAACTATGACCATTAATGAAATTATGTGCACATCATAATGAACCTGACATATAAAGCTACAAGTAAAGCAAAACTGAAATTTTTTATGGAATAGTTTCTGTAAAATTGTTTGAGAAAGTTTGCAGGGCATGCACATAATTCTGTCATCACTGACCAGTTAAAATGTGGCAAACTCTTGTCGCCCTCAACTTCTGAATTTCTTTAGATGAAAACTGGTCACTGAGCATCGATCACCATATCCTGCATGCACTATAAAAGGAAGAAGTATGAAATGTAGAGGTGTGTAATATTTGGAAATGGAGAGGTGGCCATTTTACCCACAGAGGATCATAAAGTGCATGAGTATCATCAATATCAGAAAATGAAACTGATCTGATGTTATTGAAACTGTGACATAATGTGATAGGTCAGAATTACTGTATTTCTGACTGAATGCTTTTGTTCCATTACTTGGCACTCATCATTCTGAAGACTGGTTTCCATTAGATGGAAAAGGGCATCTTGTCATATCAATGTTAGCACAAACAAACAATCCATGATAAACCCTTGATATGTTCCACTTTATAAATGGGAGTTGATGATGTGGGAGTAGGAGACAGGGATGACACAGGCCAAGTGATTCAAGAAGGATCACCCAGAAGTTGCTTCTGTTCTGTAGACAAGCACATAGACTAATACAAACAGAAAATTGAGTCTCATAAGTATGCATCCAAACGACTAATGAGTATAAAGCTTGTGTTTGTATGAACATTAGATAGACAGTTGCCCCACAGTGACAGAAAGGGATTTTGGAAGAAGAGGTGAACAATAAGTTTGAATTTAACTAATGGTTCTTGAACTCTTTAAAGAGCAAAACAAAGTAACAACAAAAGTGCACTATGTGATGCATACAATATAGAGCTCAGGATGGAATACCAACAACATTGTGGAATGGATAGATTGCTGCCCACCACACAGATGAAGTTTTGAGTCGCAGACAGACACTGTGGAAAGATTGCTAAACATCTAAGCTTCCAGGCAAAACCGCGTCTTTCAGAAATGGGGTGGATGATGGAAGCAAGGAGAAGGCAAAGAGTGTTGAGGGGGAGAGATAGCAGGGTAGGAGTGGGGGACAATGTTGTGCTACTTGTGAGAGCATTCAAGGTACTTAGGTACATTGTGTGGACAGGATATGGGTGCTAGGTCAGAGTTAGGTGGCTGTGCTGGAGAGGGGGAAGGGGGGCAGGGAGGCAGAAAATAGGAAAAGACAGTCCTGGTGCATTGGTGGGATTGAAGGTGTATGCATATGTAGTACTGGAGTGGAAACAGTGAAGGTGATAGGAAGGTGAACGACATGGACTAGCAAAGTTTGTGGCTCAGGGGGGGGAGGGAGAGGTAGGAGGGAGGCAGTTACAGCAATGGAGGATATGTTGTTGAGAGGTTTCCCGCATGCCCAATTCTGAAAAGCTGGTGTTAATGGGGAGAATTTCACTGAAAAGAGCTCCATGTTTGAGTGTAAACTGTAACTACTGTGGATCAGTGTTATTTGCCAGCTATCTAACACCTTCACATGAGTCAATTCAGCTACATGACTGCCATTTGTATGAATACTGCTTTTTATTTTAATCTTGGCAATTTCATAAGTAATATGTACACTAGCAATGTGATGAGTGAATGATGCAGCAACATTGAAAGTTACATAGGTTTCAGCTTACAGTTTGAAAACTTAGCAAGTGGTTTGTTTTATCCACACTAAATTTTAAATTGATCTTTATGGGAACAGAGTATTGTGACTGTTGAACATCAAAGGTTGTACATTAAGTCTGAAAGTTGAGATGGCAAAACCTCAAGAGATATCCACAGACTTCATATCCTGTTTGTGGAAAGCTAAAAGGGTACCATGGTATAGTTATCTATCGAGCTAATCATCTTATGGTGATTGTATGAACATAAATAGTGAGATGTACATATTGGTACTTCTTGAAGTTTAGTGTGTGCTGACTGACATGAACTCAGAATGCCCTTGTCAGAGTACCAGTTCCAGTCAAACAAAGGTCAAAGACAGCTGAGCTCTGATGATAAGCTCTCCAGATGTGAGATAAACCCCGCCCTATAAACAAGAGTCCTTAATGCTCTACTGCATTGAGATGGAAGATGACAACTTAAGGCTCATAGACATAGATCCTTTAACAGTGTGGGAAATCATACATTGGCCAAATGTATTGCACTGCTAAAGATAGATCTGATGAACAGAGCATGAACAATAAAGAGACAAACATTGTATTGTCTGCCTCCACATAATGAGACTCCATCATTTAAGAAGCAGTCAAAATACACACAGCTAAAAACTTGACTAACAGAGACATAAGATTTCAAGTTAGCAAAGCATGGGAACCACAATTGATTTACTAAGTCATCGTCAGTGAGGGACGAGTGAATCCAACAAGTCAACACAGATGGGGACTCAAAAAGTCATGGCTCTCAAGCTGGGCACCAGCATTCTGCACAGGGGCACACTGGGTCTATGACTTGCAGCCATGCTTTTCCCATGTCATGCATGTGAAGACCATTGTCTGTTTCTCTGACAGGCGGCTCTGGAAGTCAGTGTCCTGTATGATTCATCTATAAGTGGCATTGTGCCCCCCGCCCCCCTACACCTTCTTAGTGGCTGCACTTTTCCAGAAAGCCAGTTCACATATTCAGGGCATCTACACCATGGCACAACCAGTGAATTGGGAAAAACCCGGGAAATTTTTAGCTGCAAATAATCCAGGAAATACTTAGGAATATTTCATTATTTTAGTTTTCAGTTAAGTTTCTGTAATTTTGTCTGATAAGAACTGAAACTCTAACAAAGAATTTTACTTCAGCTCACTACCGCAGAATAATACTCAAGAAATAAAACATAAACAAGGGAATGACACCAAATAAAACTTCAGTCACAAAGAAAATGCCCTATTTACAGCAACAAAACACTGCGCACATACAAATGTCTGCTGACAGCAAAATGTCTCAAAGGCTTTGGGGTGAAGATTATGCAATACTCCAAACTGCTTTCAATGAGTGTGATGTCACAACTGTTTACATTTCTAACAGGTCTTGGGAAAATATTGCAAATGGTGGTTTGAGAAGTGTCACTTCAATCAGTTTGCTTTTACATAAGTTGAATTATATTATGTGTAAGAATGTACAATGAATTTCTTAAATCATGGAGTGTTTGTCTCTCATTAAAAACTTAACACTTTGAGAACCAGCCGCTCAGAAAAAATTCTGGCCCAGAAGACAAGCCATTTATGCCGTTGTTTACAGTTTTACTGGTACAGTTGTGTTTGATCTATCTTAAAGGGTAACGCTTGCTAAAAAGACTAAGCTTCAAGCTTAATTTTTCATATTTATTTTAGTTCTTTCATAGATTACAAATTGTGGAGTAACATCGGCAAAAAGAAAAGTACAAAGTGAGTTCTTGAGCTGTTTCACATGAAATTGGCTTCTCTATGGAAATGTCAATGTGCTCAATGGAACATGTATTCAGCCAGGTAACCCACGAAATAATTGGTGCCAAGCAGTGAAATTTACAATTGTGCTTGTCAGAAATATTCAGCTGCTGCAATTTAAGCTTTGCTATTAGGATCCTGCCTAACCACACGCTCAGAAAAACAGGAAAAAATTCTTAATGACCAGAATTATATGTGAAAGTTTAGCTTTTCATGATGAAAAATGTCATCTAATTGTTGTATTTCACAAAGCATAAACAAAAATTATCATGCCATATTTTTCTTAATTACAAGTTCACTGCTGGGCTACTCAAGCACTACTATGGTCTTGTTTCCATATTGCAGCATGCGCATTGTATTTTTTTATATTTTGGTGGTCTGTGTTCAGAAACTATTATGCTGTATTTGGTGGTCATTACAAAATGTGTTGTTATTTTTCTAGGAGTGCTGGGAAGTATTATGCTTATCATAAAACCTTTACCATTCAAAGGATTATTATGTTTCACAACTCCAAGGGAATGTACATTAACAAGAAAAAAAATGTCCTTTCACCCAGGGTATAGTGTATGTTCACCCAAAAAAAGTCCATTTTCATCCAGAAAAATAGTATTTTTAACTGGGAAACCCAAGATTATTTTCTTGTCCACGTATGCATCATGATATTGGTGAGCCACAACAATATGTCAGTAAACAGACTTGAGTTTCTCCCAGCATATACATTGTTCAAATAAGTTACAGAAATGCAGCTGGATGATGTTGTTGACAACTGCAGCTTGCTGCAACATAGATTATATTTTCAAAGTCAGGAATTTTAGTCACCCTTTTTCACTGCTGGCTAAGTATCCTTAGCGACTTAGATGGCAGATAAAGCCTAGTCCTGTTACAGATAAAAACAATTAATAATTTTTTCCAATGGTCACCAAAGATTCATCATGACACAGTGTTTTGTGTGGAGCTGGTGTTGTAGTAAAGAGCCATGTGGCATTGATGGCACTGAGACCTCATGGTCCAGTTATGTAACTGGAAAGGGTTTGCTTTGTCCACAAAAGATTTGTATTCAGCCAGGGCAATGTACCATACTAGTGTGTGCAGAGAGGGGGGCTTGAAAAAAATTCATTTGAAAACTAGCATAATTTTTATTCTTTTCCATGTCCCTGTCAATGACTCAACACTTCTAGTATTTGGTGAGTTGTTACCTCACTCTTGTGGCCACAATTTAGAAATTGCATAAATATCAAGGTTGTTTGCATGACCATCCTCCACAAAAAGCATAGAAACACTTGTTTTGTAAATAAAACTGCATTTTCCTGCTGCCTCTTAATTTATTTATCCCAGACGCATTCACCTTTTTCTTGTTCTAAGGATTCATAAGTGGGATATATAACAATACATTTTTGTTAGTTTTCAGGTTATTAAACAGCTCAGGTTGTGATTTTTTAATGTAAAAAAGTAATTACTTAAAATTTTCTGATCTGTGTTTCCTCTCATTTGGTCTGGAAATTGCACTACCACTTTATTACTGACATATAAGCACAACTTTGCATTCTGACTTTCTTCACACTGTTCACCATGTTTCTTCTTCTTTTTTGTGGTGCACTATTGTTCTTTTCCCACTCAATATAACTGTTTTCTTGGACACTGCTATTCACAACATAAATATTTCAACTCCATTACGTGTTTCCTCCTCCTTGGCATGTTTACCTACTTGTTGCCAACCTAAACGAAGTATATGTTCAAGACTAACTTCTATTCATGATGTTTATACTGTGTGTGTGTATATATGAGAGAGAGAGAGAGAGAGAGAAAGTTGAAGAGGGTTTTTTTTTTTTGGGAGGGGGGGGGGGGGGTTGAATTGAATTGTGACAGTTGATTTGACTTTTCATTTCAGCATTCTGTTGAGGGGGTCATGGATAAGTGAGCATAAAGTTGTTGGGTGATGTTATTATTATATTGGATAGTCTTATTATATTAATCCTCTTTGAGAGAGTTATTCTATTATTTTATCTATTAGTGCAAATACTGAATTGTTTGGCATATGTACTTAATCATTTAACAGAGTTTTCCTCTCTGCTTTGGTTTTCTGTATGTGGTAATTTTCTTGCAGGTTTAGGAGGTGTTTTTCATTGTTGATTCTAATCATTTTCATGTCATCTTCTCTAGTGGTTGGTTTGTGGTCATGTTCTCTTGGGTGTTCTGCAAATGTGGAGTGGTTTGTCTCATATTTCCAGGCTCTCGTGTGTTCTTTGTATCTGACATCAAATGTTCTACCAGTTTGTCCTATGTATCTGTCTTCACAAGTGTTACTCTGTAGTTGGTACATACCTGCTTTCTGGTATATATCTCTGTTTTTTGTCAATTTTGGGGTGTATTTTTGTATAGAATTGTCTGTTGTGTATGCTATGCTTATTCCCTGTCTTTTGAAAATCTTTGTGATTTTATGGGTGTGAGTGTGTTTATTACTTTCCTAACTGTGTCGTTTACCAGTCATGACTGGACAGACTGCATAAAGATTAATTACATGTATACATTTAAAAAAATATTCACAAAATTAAGACATTTATACTTAATAGAAACAATATTTGTTTGTCCATTCACTTTGGTCACTATTAAATAATTCACCAATGGAGTACAATGGGCGTTCTTTCAGGTCCTGTGCTACTCTCATTCTGAATGTTCCTAGCAGCAGGGATTGCACTTCTTGAGGCAGTGAGTTGAACATCTTTAGGGCAACCACTGGAAAGCTGTCTTGCGTTCCCGTCAGTTGACACCTGGGTATTTCGATGCTACTCTTGTTACAGGTATTGTGATTGTGTATATCTTGCCTCATGCTGAAGACTCCTTGGTTTTCTTTCACGCTGATGAGACATAAGAACACGTACTGGCTGAAAAATATCATAATTCCTAACTGCTTGAATATAGGCCTGCAGTGCTCCTGTCTTTTGCTTGATGTGATTATTCTGAGAGCTTTTTTTCTGTAGAACTAGCACATCCTTACAACATGCAGAATATCCCCATAACAGTAGGCCATAATTGATGTGGCTATGGAATAGGCCATAATATACTGTTATGAGCTGTTATCTACATCTACATCTACATCTACATTTATACTCCGCAAGCCACCCAACGGTGTGTGGCGGAGGGCACTTTACATGCCACTGTCATTACCTCCCTTTCCTGTTCCAGTCGCGTATGGTTTGCGGGAAGAGCGACTGTCTGAAAGCCTCTGTGCGCGCTCTAATCTCTCTAATTTTACATTCGTGATCTCCTCGGGAGGTATAAGTAGGGGGAAGCAATATATTTGATACCTCATCCAGAAATGCACCCTCTCAAAATCTCACGAGCAAGCTACACCATGATGCAGAGCGCCTCTCTTGCAGAGTCTGCCACTTGAGTTTGTTAAACATCTCCGTAACGCTATCACAGTTACCAAATAACCCTGTGACGAAACGCGCCGCTCTTCTTTGGATCTTCTCTATCTCCTCCGTCAACCCGATCTGGTACGGATCCCACACTGATGAGCAATACTCAAGTATAGGTCGAACGAGTGTTTTGTAAGCCACCTCCTTTGTTGATGGACTACATTTTCTAAGGACTCTCCCAATGAATCTCAACCTGGTACCCGCCTTACCAACAATTAATTTTATATGATCATTCCACTTCAAATCGTTCTGCACGCATACTCCTAGATATTTTACAGAAGTAACTGCTACCAGTGTTTGTTCCGCTATCATATAATCATACAATAAAGGATCCTTCTTTCTATGTATTCGCAATACATTACATTTGTCTATGTTAAGGGTCAGTTGCCACTGCCTGCACCAAGTGCCTATCCGCTGCAGATCTTCCTGCATTTCGCTACAATTTTCTAATGCTGCAACTTCTCTGTATACTACAGCATAATCCCGAAAAGCCGCATGGAACTTCCGACACTATCTACTAGGTCATGTATATATATTGTGAAAAGCAATGGTCCCATAACACTCCCCTGTGGCACACCAGAGGTTACTTTAACGTCTGTAGACGTCTCTCCATTGATAACAACATGCTGTGTTCTGTTTGCTAAAAACTCTTCAATCCAGCCACACAGCTGGTCTGATATTCCGTAGGCTCTTACTTTGTTTATCAGGTGACAGTGCAGAACTGTATCGAACGCCTTCCGGAAGTCAAGAAAAATAGCATCTACCTGGGAGCCTGTATCTAATATTTTCTGGGTCTCATGAACAAATAAAGCGAGTTGGGTCTCACACGATCGCTGTTTCCGGAATCCATGTTGATTCCTACGTAGTAGATTCTGAGTTTCCAAAAACGACATGATACTCGAGCAAAAAACATGTTCTAAAATTCTACAACAGATCGACATCAGAGATATAGGTCTATAGTTTTGTGCATCTTCTCGACAACCCTTCTTGAAGACTGGGACTACCTGTGCTCTTTTCCAATCATTTGGAACCTCCCGTTCCTCTAGAGATTTGCGGTACACGGCTGTTAGAAGGGGGCAAGTTCGAATTGGTATCCCATCAGGTCCAGTGGACTTTCCTCTGTTGAGTGATTCCAGTTGCTTTTCTATTCCTTGGACACTTACGTCGATGTCAGCCATTTTTTCGTTTGTGCGAGGATTTAGAGAAGGAACTGCAGTGCGGTCTTCCTCTGTGAAACAGCTTTGGAAAAAGGTGTTTAGTATTTCAGCTTTACGCTTGTCATCCTCTGTTCCAATGCCATCATCATCCCGGAGTGTCTGGACATGCTGTTTCGAGCCACTTACTGATTTAACATAAGACCAGAACTTCCTAGGATTTTCTGTCAAGTCGGTACATAGAATTTTACTTTCGAATTCACTGAACGCTTCACGCATAGCCCTCCTTACGCTAACTTTGACATCGTTTAGCTTCTGTTTGTCTGAGAGGTTTTGGTTGCGTTTAAACTTGGAGTGAAGCTCTCTTTGCTTTCTCAGTAGTTTCCTAACTTTGTTGTTGTACCACGGTGGGTTTTTCCCATCCCTCACAGTTTTACTCAGCACGTACCTGTCTAAAATGCATTTTACGATTGCCTTGAACTTTTTCCATAAACACTCTACATTGTCAGTGTCAGAACAGAAATTTTCGTTTTGATCTGTTAGGTAGTCTGAAATCTGCCTTCTATTACTCTTGCTAAACAGATAAACCTTCCTCCCTTTTTTATATTCCTATTAACTTCCATATTCAGGGATGCTGCAACGGCCTTAAGATCACTGGTTCCCTGTTCTGCACTTACAGAGTCGAAAAGTTCGGGTCTGTTTGTTATCAGTAGGTCCAAGATGTTATCTCCACGAGTCGGTTCTCTGTTTAATTGCTCGAGGTAATTTTCGGATAGTGCACTCAGTATAATGTCACTCGATGCTCTGTCCCTACCACCCGTCCTAAACATCTGAGTGTCCCAGTCTATATCTGGTAAATTGAAATCTCCACCTAAGACTATAACATGCTGCGAAAATTTATTTGAAATGTATTCCAAATTTTCTCTCAGTTGTTCTGCCACTAATGCTGCTGAGTCGGGTGGTCGGTAAAAGGAGCCAATTATTAACCTAGCTCGGTTGTTGAGTGTAACCTCCACCCATAATAATTCACAGGAACTATCCACTTCTACTTCACTACAGGATAAACTACTACTAACAGCGACGAACACTCCCCCACCGGTTGCATGCAATCTATCCTTTCTAAACACCATCTGTACCTTTGTAAAAATTTCGGCAGAATTTATCCCTCTGGCATCAGCCAGCTTTCTGTACCTATAACGATTTCAGCTTTGGTGCTTTCTATCAGCGCTTGAAGTTCCGGTACTTTACCAATGCAGCTTCGACAGTTTACAATTACAATACCAATTGCTGCTTGGTCCCCGCATGTCCTGACTTTGCCCCACATCCGTTGAGGCTGTTGCCCTTTCTGTACTTGCCCGAGGCCATCTAACCTAAAAAACTGCCCAGCCCACAACACACAACCCCTGCTACCTGTGTAGCCACTTGTTGCGTGTAGTGGACTCCTGACCTATCCAGCGGAACCCGAAACCCCACCACCCTATGGCGCAAGTCGAGGAATCTGCAGCCCACACGGTCGCAGAACCGTCTCAGCCTCTGATTCACACCCTCCACTCGGCTCTGTACCAAAGGTCTGCTGTCAGTCCTGTCGACGATGCTGCAGATGGTGAGCTCTGCTTTCATCCCGCTAGCGAGACTGGCAGTCTTCACCAAATCAGATAGCCGCCGGAAGCCAGAGAGGATTTCCTCCGATCCATAGCGACACACATCATTGGTGCCGACATGAGCGACCACCTGCAGATGGGTGCACCCTGTACCCTTCATGGCATCCGGAAGGACCCTCTCCACATCTGGAATGACTCCCCCCGGTATGCACACGGAGTGCACTTTGGTTTTCTTCCCCTCCCTTGCTGCCATATCCCTAAGGGGCCCCATTACGTGCCTGACGTTGGAGCTCCCAACTACCAGTAAGCCCACCCTCTGCGACCGCCTGGAATATTGAGATATTGGTCACTCAATACACCTTTTAACCTCCTCAGAAGGTATATTACATGGGAGAGCTTGGAGCACATGTACTCTGTGTGTTCGTTCATTATTAGTTTCCTGTCTGTCATGAAGCCCAACAGTTTGACAGCCTCCATATTATCATGGTATCCGATGTTGTTAAGTGTGCATATGAGATGTTGTATTTTTTCTTCATTCATTTTCATTTTATTTTTGATGAACTATTCTTTAATGTTTTGAAAGAGTACATCTGTTTCTTGGAATGATTCTGCAGCAGTTCTTCCTTTGGCAAAAAGGGTGACGTCATCAGTAAACTGTAACATATTGTTGTTATGACCCATATCATTGACATAAATAAGGAACAGGAGAGGCCCTATGATGGACCCTTGGGGTACTCCATATTCCAGCTTTTGTTCTTGTGATGTTGCTCCATGAATTGATACCACTTGTCTCCGGTTTTCCAGATAAGACTGAAAGGTTGCCAGAACAACACCTCCGACACCGTAACACTTCAATTTATTGTGCAGTATCTTGTGGGAAATGCAGTCAAATGCCTTGCTAAGATCACAGAGTGTCATTGCCACACTTTCTCTGTCTTCGAATCCTTGCCTTATTTTTCTGGTTAAGCCCAGTGCTGCCGTAAACGTTGACTTTCCCTTGCGAAAACCATGCTGTGTGTCCTGGAAGAGCTTATTTACTTCAAAATAATTCTGTAACTGGAGTTTCATAACAGACTCCATAACTTGAGCTAGAATAGGAATGATAGAAATTGGTCTGTAGCTGACACTTCACACTGGCCACCTTTTTTGTAGATTGGTGCTGTCTGTGCTAGTTTAAGAAATTTTGGGAAGACACCAGAGGATAAGCATTTGTTAATTGCTATAGATAATGGTTGAGCAAGCTCTAGAATAATTTTCTTCAGCGTTGTGCAAGACATACCATAGATATCTTCGCTCTCTGAGTTCTTGTATGACTTAACTATTTTTACAATATTCGTAGGATGCACTTCGTTCCAGTTTTCAAAAGTGCTACTGGTTATGTTTCTCATGTGACTTGTGAGGACTAACCCTGAGTCAGGTATTTCATTAATAGTATCTTTCACTATCCTAACAAAGTACTGATTGAAGGTGTCAGGGCTATCAGAATTTAAGGCTGAGGTGAGCCTTTTTCTGCACTCGTTTACCAGATTCCAAGCTGCTTTGTATGTATTGTGAGCCTCTTTAATGAACCTGTCATTGTATCTCTTTTTTGCCTCCTCCACTTGCTTTCTGTAAATTCGTTTGGCTCTTACATAGTTACAATGAAGCAGATCTCTGGATGGGAGATCTCTAGCTGCTTTCATACGATCCCTGAAAACTAGCACAATGCATTTTAATTTGTTTAGCTCAGGGGTGTACCACATCTTCCCTGTAGTAGGTTTGTCCCTTCCTTTAGCTTTGCCTGTAGGATACTTCTTGTGGATTTCGGGAAATAAATCATCAAATTTAGCTTTTAATGATTGGAACAGACATTCAAATGAGGCACTGCAATTTTTTGTCGCCAGTTTACACATGACATGGCTATTTTAAGGTCATTTAGTCTTTCTTCTTTCATGATCCTTTTACTAAATGTGTAACTAGAGTGGCATGATCTTGGTTGCAGTTGACTCAAGCATTTCATACTTATTTCCATTACTAATGCGCTATGGTCAGCAGTCATTGGTTCAACTACACTGATATTATAGTCCCAGATATTGAGGTTAGTGTTAACTGTGTCTAGGCAGGCATCACCTCTTGTTGGCAGTTGGTTTGCAACAAACAGCCCATAGCTATTTATCAAAGTCATGAAGACTCTCTCTTTAGTGCTTCCATCACCTATGTGTATGTTGAAATCTCCACACAGTGCAATTTTAGATTTAAGATGTGGTAGGTAGGACAAACAGGTTTCCATCTGTGCAATAAAGTTTTCAAAATTACCATCTGTTGAGTGGTACACAGAGACAATAAGAAGGTCAATATATGTTAACACTAGTGAAGCTAATTCTAGGTGTAGGTCTGTGGAAAAGCTTTTTAAGTCTATTTCCTTTACACTAAGAGTCTTGCTTGCATATACAGATACACCACCATGAATTGTAGTAGTTTGATACCATAAATTTGCCATGTCCAAATATTCAATGGCTCTGTAATAGTCACCTTCTGTTTTGTCTAACCAGTGTTCACAGATATCTCTACTGTTACTTCTGTGAGATATTATGCCTTAGGTTTTTATTTCAGGCACTGTTTTACTGGGGCACTGGTCGATCTACGGAATAAAAAATACCTGACAACAATATCCTTTGGCCATAGTGTTGTGTCCACCACCTTGTCCTTTAGATGGAAGTCCACACCAATCTTGAAGCTGCTGTTCACACCCTTTGTTTCCAGTTTTTCTGCATGAAAGTTGCTATATCGTGGAAAGATTTTCTCAAGGAATTTGGTTACGTTTTCAGTTGTTGTGCCTTTTTCACTTTTCGTAAATGAAACCATGCTCTTTTCTTGCCATATAGCATTCCTTGTTCTTCACCAGTGCCTATTATCTGATTTTTTCTTTCTCTAGTACTTGAATTTCTGACTGATGCTATGGCAGATGCTTGATGGCTTTGTTCCTCTACACTTTTCTTTAGTGCAGTTGCATACAGCATTATTGGTTGTACATATGCATTCTGTTTCATTTTGTGTATGTTGTTGGTTTGTTGTTTTTGTGTAGTGAATGATACTTGCTGATCTGTAGATCGAAAAGTTCTTTTTCTAGATTGTACATCACGCCAATTTGTATCTGTATTAGGTGAAGGTATCTCATCTGAAGGTCTGGCTAAGATGTAGGGACTGGTTTCATTTATACTGGTTCCATTTTTCAAATTGTTCAAAGAAGTATTGCTAACACATCGATCTTCTGTCGCTTCATGGACTGTAAGCTCTTTATTGGTAGGCCTATTTGTTTGTTCCAATTTGTTACATGCATCTGTTGTTGTTGCAATGTTTTCTTGCCCTGTTTTTGTTTTGTAAGAGGAAATACTGGTAGTATTCACACAGAGATTCTGGTTTACACTGTGGGTTATTGATTCACTATTGTTTATTTTTCCAACTCACCTATTGTGGTTAATTTTTATTTTTTTTTTTTCGTTTGCACACTCAGTTTGTTTTTCAAGTAATTCAGGAGGTTGTGACAAACTTACATTCGAATTTTGAATAAATGGAGCAGGGCCGTGTGTTACAGGCTCAGTAGTCAACCCTAGATTTGATATTAGACATTTAGTGTTGCTATTTTTAACAATCAGTGTG
Source organism: Schistocerca cancellata (assembly GCF_023864275.1). Lineage (NCBI taxonomy): Eukaryota > Metazoa > Arthropoda > Insecta > Orthoptera > Acrididae > Schistocerca > Schistocerca cancellata. The sequence goes on along the minus strand of NC_064632.1, from coordinate 592,171,762 downwards.
ATATTTTTTCAGGATTTTTCCACTTTTTTTGTGAGATGATATTGTCAGATGGGATGCTAGCTTCCCTAATCTACAGTTTGTGGCGATCACTGTACTGAGTTGCATTCTCATTTTCGAACTGTCTTTTATTAGTTGATTTACTGTTTTTGTTAAATCTTCAACTGCACTGGTTAATCTCAGGTGGTTTTTCATATTATTTACATCACAAGCACTATTTTCTATTTCCAGCAGTTCAACTGCACATCCTTTACAGGGTTGTTTTCATTAGTTGTCTTGCATATCAGAACTTTTGCATTCATCACTGATTGTTATATCGTCACCTACCTTCACTTTTTCACTGCTGCTATGACTGGTTCCAGTAACAAGCTGTTGATATTTTGCTGAAGACGCCATTTTCAAAGGTCCTTTGTGTAAACTAACTTCACATGCACCACAGCAGAACTTAATTTTTCCTTTTGAACTATTTACCAGGCGAACTTCATTGTTGGTAAGTTCAACACATTCACTGTGAAACAAGTTCCCACACCATAATCCACAAATCATACTTATCTCCATTTGTTTTACTATTTTCTTACATGTTTCAAATAATCTGCTAACTTCACTTCCAACCATCATTATCTGTGCATAGTTCAGTGTTTTTTGAAAAAACAGAAACTGAACCTGGCAGTATCCTCTTATACTTAGAATGAATATTTTCATTCAAAATTCAAATTTCACGTTGTGAAGATTTAGATCACTGAAACATCTGTCACTCATTGAATATCAATCCCTTTGCACTAAGATGTGAGCAACTATGTGATGCACCTACAGTATGTCATTGTGTATCATCTTGTGTTTTCTTTCATCTTTTCCTGTGTAGTTGTTATGGAACTGTGTGTTCGTGTTTGGTTTTGTTGTGTTGTTGTCTGTGGTTTGATGCTTTCTGCTTTTATTTTACTTTTAATTCTGTTGTTTAGCTTTGTGACTGTTAATAATGTAACCATTATTTTGTGCTATCTGCATTATTCTGTCCAGTTCTTTTTGGTAGCTTTCTTTGGGGAGTGGCACTGTGTTGAGTCTATGGAGCATGTGTCAAAGTGCTGCTTGCTTTTGTGAGTGTGGGTGATTTGAGGATTGGGGAAAGATAATGTTTGTTGATGTGGGTTTAGGGTGAATTTCAAATATATGCTTATTGTTTTGTTTTTTGATTATTACATCCAGAAAGTTAATTTGGTTGTTCTGTTCTCTTTCAATTGTGAATGTTATATTTTTATGTATATTGTTGATGTCAGTATGTAGTATTTCAATTTTTGTTTGTCGTTGATCTATTAAGCGAAGGATATCACTGATATACCTGAACGAATATAATATATTGTATTCTTTTGCTACTATTTTTGTGAAAATGATCTGTTCAGTGTGGTGTGCAAAAATATGCTAAGGCTCCTGAAACTGGGGACCCCATTGGTAATCCATCTTCTTGTAAATAAAATTCATTATTGAACTGGAAGTAATTTTCTTCTATTATGAGCTTTATTAATGTGCATATTTGCTTAGTCTGTTCATTGGGGAGTTGACTGTAAGTTTTCAGCTTCTTATCTATGATTTCTATTGTTTCTGGTACTGGTATGTTGAAATATATGCTTTCTATATCAAATGAGAGGAGTGTTGCTGTGTCTGGGATTTTTATATTTTTTATTTGTTGTATTAGCTGTTTAGTGTTTTTAATGGTTCCATCTTCTTGTACTTTGAAATGTTCAGACAGTAATTTTAACATGTATCCTGCAAGCTTGTGAGTGAGGGATTTTCTAAAATCCAGTATTGGCCTCACAATAAGATTTGGTTTGTGGATTTTTGGTTGGCTTCAGAGGATGGGTTCAGTGGGATTGATCTGTGTCAAGTTTCTTTTCTCTGTGTTATCTACCATGATGTCAGTATTTTTCAGAGTATTTTTTACTTTTGTTGGCTCTGATTTTAATTTTGTAATGTTATTTTGTGAGATAAATTCTTGTGTTTTTTTTTCAATGTATTGTTCTTTGTCTATCAGTACTACTGTGTTCCCCTTGTCTGTATTTGAAATTATAACATTTTCAATTTGAAGTTTTCTCCTAAGTTTTCTGAGTGTTGCAGATTCTGTGTTTTTATTGTTTTTGTCTTGTTGTGTTTTTATAGTGGTTATTATTGCTAGTTCTCTTGCTAGCCCAATGTTGACACTGCTCTTTTCATTCCTATCTTCCCTTGGCAAAACACTTTCAGCTTCTATAATTAGATTTTCTAAGTAATCATCTATTTCTGAATTTACGTTATATTTTAGTCCTTTCTCCAACAGTTGTCTTTCTTTACTGTTCAACTGTGTGTCAGGAAGGTTCACTAATCTTGGGTATAATTTGTGTGTGGGTTTTTCTTGGCTGTGTGTAAAGGTATTGAGTTTTGACTGGAGTTTTTTGAGTTGGTTGATCTTTCTTCTGTGAACTGTTTCCATTCTCTGTACAGCAGTTAAGTGGCGGCAGGAAAAGGTGGTTTTATTTACAAAATAAGTATTGCATAAATATGTCCTCAGATTGCAAAAATGGAGAGGCTGTGTGAAGTAAATAAATAAGTAAACAAAAAATGTATTACTTATGAAATGACACTTGTGCGCCCATTGTTTTGAAAATATTTGCTTAATTTGAAAGCCAAATAGCTTTCACCATCAATCTGAATGACTGCTCATAACTTTACATATGTGTTGATTAATCTTTCATCACATTTTTCCCTGTACTACATTGAAGTAATTAGAAGACAATGTAAGTTCAATTATTTGTTTTGTTTTTATAATATATTTTCCATATACTCTTATTTTTCAAATTGTTATGATAACTTTCTGGTTCAATGCTAAATAATGCAAAATACAAACCCTACTCACACTATATTATTATTCTATTTGAATTTATTTATTATTGTTAATATTTAAATTTTTTATTTGTTTATTTTTTATTATTTTTAACAGAACCACATCAAGCAGATTACAGGCTAACAGCAGAAGAAATCTCTGAAAATGCGCTAATTGTGGAGTGGTCTGTGAGTAGCAATCAAAATATATAATTTGAATTTTATGTAAAATTTGTGTTTTATATCCCTGTGAATTAATTTTAATTCACAGTGATAGATAAAATATTTTTTCTTTCTCTTTTTTTCCAAATAAGCAGTACAATTAAAACCCTCACCCACAAGATAACTCTTGAACTCAAGCAGTATGGTTACCATTGTCTGGTTATGTTTTGTTTTGTTGTTTCTGATGTGTTGACTACTGTGGAAGTCAGCAGTGATACAAACAATGAAGGAGAGAAGTTGCAATGGCTGGTGGCAGGAATCCAAAATGATCTGTATGTAACACTTTCAAATTAATTGAACATTTTATTTCTAAAAATGAAAGAAACATAACTAAAATTTTTGTTCTAAAGTGGGTTCCTGTGGCTCCTATACACAAGTATTGTTACACACTGTTACTACTTCCAGAACACGGGCTAAGTATCATCTTCCAAATACTCAGTACCAATACTCTCAAAGTCTCCAACCAAACTGGGTTGACCAGCAATACGTGGCCAGTTAAATGAGCATTGATACAGGATGCCGAACTATGTCTTCCCAGAGGTGTGGTGCTACCCGCTCTTGTGATGCTGTTTTGTAGTGCTGCACTGGTTGATGTGAAATCAATGCCTTAGAACTCCACATTCCTCCCTCCCCCCTCCACTCCCCCCGCCTCCCGAAAATGCAAGACTGTTGTCTTATAGGGAACCATCTTCCAACAATGGGGGGAAAGGCAGGAAGCTGGGCAGCTTGAGGAGCTGGGTGCCACATGTGGGATCGACGCCAAGTCCCTAGCCATGCCCCAACACCCATCCTGCACTCCGAGGGAAATTTCAGTCAGAAAACCTCATAAGTGGCACCCACCATCTTCCTGGGCCAGTCCATAAAGATATGGAGAGGGTGGCAATGACAGCGTCAGTGATGATGGGGATAATGGCGCCGGGTCCACGACGGGTGCCAGGACGAGTGCTGGGAAGTTGAGCTGTCGCGGCGGCAAACATCGATTCTGTAGGCAGTCCTGAAGAGGCCTCAGGATTGGGCACACCAGCCACAAGATGTTGGTTGGATGTAAATCTGGGAACAGAAAATATGCAGAAGAATCTCACAACTGACAAGCATGAGTCTGGTTCTGTCTGGTTCTAGTGGCAGCGCAGGAACCCAGCAGGACCTTGATTTAAATACATGCAAACGCCTAGTTTTTGAAGAATCATTCCTCTCTTCCAGCATCTGGTTCAACCAAAAACTCTGAAAAGAATAGAATCATCAGGCTCAAAGCGATACTTGTGGAGTGTGGGAGGGGCCATGTGCTCCAGTGGGCACAGCAACTGGAGCAACGTGCAATGGCACTGGCCGTGTAGAAGCTCTGTTGGCAATGAACTGTCATGGGACTGGGTTCAAAAATGGTTCAAATGGCTCTGACCACTATGGGACTTAACATCTGTGGTCATCAGTCCCCTAGAACTTAGAACTACTTAAACCTAACTAACCTAAGGACATCACACACACCCATGCCCGAGGCAGGATTCGAACCTGCGACCGTAGCAGTCCCGCGGTTCCGGACTGCAGCGCCAGAACCGCACGGCCACCGCGGCCAGCCATGGGACTGGGATTGGTACATTGTGAGCAAGAGCAGCAGTGCTTGCTCCCATGTGTGCGAGGCATGTAACTCTTCCACCTGTTGAGTGAATGCACATATTGTTCAGCGTCTCCATTCGAGTGAGGATGAAACAGAGCTTTGGTAAGGTGAGTGATACTATTAGCTTTACACAACTGTTCAAAGTCCTGAGCCATAAACTGTGGCCTGTTGTCTGTAACTAATACTTCAGCGAAACTTTCCAAGCAAAAAATAAATATAAAAGCCTCATTGGTACTATAGAATATAGTCGAGTTCACGACCACTGCAGATGGATATTTGTTAAAAGAGCCCACAACAATAAACCAACAAGTGTTCCAGAATGGACTAGCAAAGTCAATATGCACTTGTTGTCATGGCGATTGAGACTTTGGTCAAGCTGAAAATGTTTGCAGTGGGGCCATTACACTTGCAGCACAAGCGCAACATTGTGACCTCTTCTGTTCAATGTGGGAATTCATGCTCGGCCAAGAACAGTGCCGATGTGCTAGCTGTTTTGTTCATACAATTCCCCAATGACCTTGATGGAGCAATCACAACACATCTATTTGCAACACATTAGGAATAAGCACATGAAAATATCCAGAGTAATTTGGAAAGAAAATCACACTGTGCTAGAGAGAGAGGTTAGGCTGACAAGCAAAATATCAATGCACAAAACAATATTTTTCATGGAATGAGGCCTAGCAGTACAGATGTAGTGCAATGAAAGGTTCAAGTCAGGTTTACATCTGTGGCCTGTTCCATTTTCCTATGGTGCAGCGGGAAAGAGTGTAAAATTTCTGTGTCCTGTGCATCGATCTGACAACAAGATGTGACAGTAACATCGAATTCAGAACCAGGACCAAGTGGAAGGCAAGAGTGAGCATCAGTATCTGCATGTTTCAACTTGGGCCAGTACTATAATTTGTACTTATACTGTGAAAATAAGAATGCCCAATGTTGCAGCTTCTGAGCCGTGTGTGGTGGAACAAGTTTGCATGGATGAAACAAAGAGTGAAATAGGTCATGGTCTGTCACTAAGTAAAACTTCTGACCAAACAGATTATGGTGAAACTTTGCTACACCATAGATAATGGTGAGCACTTCTTACTTGATTTGGGGATAGTTACATTTAGTCTTGATCGGTAACTTGGAAGTGAATGCAGTCATCCTGTCCTGTGAACCAAATCTGTGCGAGAGCACATTTCTGATTCTGTATGAAGGAGCATCCATTGCTAAATCACAGGCTTAGCAGGATCAAAATGAACAAGGCATCTGTCACACAACAAGGCATTTTTAAGTTTCTGAAATGCTTCCTGACTCTCTTTGGGCCAAACAAAAGGCACACTCTTCTAGCACAAATGATGCAACAGAGCAGCAGTCTGGGCCACGTTGAGTATAAATGAGAAGTAATATGTCGTCTTCCCAAGAATGGACTGCAATTCTGTCAATTTCCGCAGGGAAGAGAGATCCCAAATGGCCAGCAAATGTGAGTGAAGGGGATGAAAACCTCTGCTATTAAGACCATGACCTAAGTACTGAGTTTCAGTTTGAAAAAAGGCACATTTGTCAAGGCAACACTTCAAACATGCAGCTGACATATTTGAAAAAGTGTGGTGAAAGTCCTTATATCACAATACTGTCCAATATTATTTGCTCTGCCAAGTCCTTCAGAAAATAAATCAGGAAACTCCACAGACCATTGAGTAACATTGTCTATTGCATTGAATTCAGAAACAGAAAGTACACATGAATCTAATGCAAAAATATTTTCACCATCTTGCGAATGCAATCTGGTAAATGTCACTGCTCTGAGACTGGATGTGGCAGGCAAACTACATGTTCCAAGCTCTGGAATGTGACCATTATACACAATAAGTTGTATGCAAGATTTTGTCAATTCTGGTGACCCCAACTGTTCATAAGTGGCAAGAATAAGCAATGTAATAGACGTGCCATTGTGTAACGGAAGTCGCACACAGCATCCGACAAGAATTAAGTTCACAAACATTTTGTCTGACTGTCATTGCACAAAACTTGTGTAGGGTGAATGCACATACTGAATTTTGTCATTACTAATACCAGTAGCCAGTTTAGAAAAAACTACATTCACTGAGTAAGATGGTGCTACACAGTTATGAGAGCAAATGTCAAAGAGTTCTTTTTCTGTTGCAAGCATACAAACAGTACATGATCTGGATTTCCACAAGCAAAGAAAGTCATCTTCCACAAAGGGCAGCTTTGTCTTTTATTAGTGGATAAGCAGGAACATGATTTCACAGCAGAGACATGTGTTGACACTTGTTTACTCTGTCCACTGCACAGTGGTCTGTCTGCACACATTGCAAGACTGTACATGTTTTTCACTTTGCATTACACTGTAAATGGGAGCTACCTCAAAGTTTTCTATGGCACTATTACATGAGTCCTGACATTCAGTAAATTGTAACATGTGGTTCAAAGTAGGATCAGAACATTTGAGAATGGCCTGGGATATTGTACATAACTGCATCATGAATCATTGAATCACTGTGGTACTGTTCACAGCTACAGTGAAAATGACACTCTCATGTCAAACCCTGAAGTTCAGTGACCCACTGATGGTCTGTCTGTTCTGGCTTTTTTCACAATCAAAAGAACTTGTAACAAGCTGCAGCAACCTGTAGCTGATCCTCGGAATACTTAGTGGGGGTGGAAACTAAATCTTCAAAAACTAAAAGCTCTGACCTATTAGTCAGGAATAGCTTCTGAGCGAGGCGGCAAATACCTGTGCCAGCCATTGACAAGAAATAAGAAAATTCACAGTATCTTGCACCAGATGTGGAGTACAATTAGTATTGAACTCAGCGTAACACTCATTTCATTATTCTTGTTGTTCACTGAAAGCATGGAACGGTGGAATGCACAGAGGTGGTGCTATGAATCTGGCTGAGTTGATGCAGCAGCAGCTTGTGCATTAATGAGCTCTGAATTGTCATCTTCAACTGCGACATTTGGAGGTTCTGAAACTGAATAAATTGCATTAGCTCAAAGCCAGCATCAACTAGAGACATAGGTGCAGGGGGTGTAGGGGGCTGGTTAGAGGCCATGTTAAGGAGAGGAGCACCACAACAAGTAATTACAATCAATGCAGATACACAAAAGAAATATTAGTGACGTGGTGTGACAGAGTGGTGAAAAGCAAAAGCAGCATTGGTTGTGTAATCCATGATGCCAGATGTTGTGTTGGCAACTGTGGGAATCAGCATGAACACAAACAAGGAAGGAAAAAAGTTGCAATAGCTGGTGCCAGGAATCCAAATTGATCTGTATGTAACATATTCAAATTAACTGAATATTTCATGAACCTTTCATTATGAAGTGACTTCCTGTGCCTCCTTAATGCAAATACTGTTACACACTATTACTAGTCACAGAATGTAGGCTAAGTATTGCCTTCCTAATAGTACTAATGCTTTCAAAGTCTGCGACCAAACTGAGACAACTGGCGATGGGCAGCTGTTTAAGTCAGTGTTGAGAAGTGGGTGCTGAACTGTGTCTTCCTGGAGGTATGGCATTGCCCCTGTTTTCCATTGGCGTGTGGGTCAATGCCTTCATGGAGCTGTGCTGTTCGGTGTGCAGTTGATAATTTAAGAATGCACAGCTTCTCACCCCTCCACCGTATACTTCCATATATTGTGAACTACACAAGACAGAGGCATACACCTGAATAACTTTGTGAGTAACAACCTTAAAAAGACAACTAAGGTTGTTACATAGGGAATAATTATATTGGTAATGAGGAACATATTTTCTGTATCAAGACACCAAAATAATGGTCAATTTTGCTCTTCCATTGATATAATAGAAGCACATGTAGTTGTGCCTCTGTAGAGTGCTCCTGTTGTTGAGTGTATCTTATTCACTTTGAAAACAAACCTGTGATTTTTTTTGATAGCGTGGGAATGAGAATGACCTGGGGTTATAAGCAGACACTAAATACCACAGTGTTGATGAAAGTCTGAATAATGATAGCTGCTATAATAAGTTTCACGTTGCAGTCATTCCAAAGAAGAATGTCTTTTGCATGCTGCACATTAAGTTTTTTTTTCTTTATTTAAATCATGCACTGAGACACATTTTTCCTTAGTTACAAGGCATCTTCAGTGGGTGTTCTGAAATATTACATGATTTTTCATTTGTATGTATTGGTCATCTTTTGCTCACATAGGTTATAGTTTTAAAACAGTTTGTTGAAATTTCTGTGGGAAAATGTGAAAGCACTTACAGATTAGCATTTATGTTATTACTTGTAAGCCATACAGCTTTCTCTCTTGTGACAAAGTGGTTGAAAGTTTGCAGTTTTCCTTTTAGTCACGGTTTTTAAGCTATAGGGCTGCAACTGCTATTTTCTGTGTCTAGAGTGTCATTCATTTCTGTAAGTCATAAAAAGTATTTGCAGTTGCTTTTATGGACTAGTATCAGCTTTATAATGGAGTGACAACAATACATCGTCATTCTAACCTCAGCCTCCACTGGATGTAATTGCCACACCAGACTAGTTCAAAAGCAAATTTCCTGAGCCATCACACTCAGTCCTAGTACTGCTGATCTGCCCAAAAAACAGCTTCGGTGTACACCACTTGTCACTCAATACTGTCCTGGTACTCAATGTGTTACTCAGCTACTTTGATAAGGCTATGACTTCCTCAAATCATGCTCTGAAAAGCCGTGACTTCTGTCTGACATATTCTCGACTGAACCTAGAATAGATTTCCATCTACCTCCCAGTCACTGTAATATCCTTGTCATTCTTTATGCTGCATGTGCACCCATCTCCCTATCCTATGGTTCTTAACCCTGTGACCCTCCCATGAATGGGCATAGGCAGAGGGTGTATACTGGCAACACACAACGTCCTGTTGCATAGCATGCTCTACAATGTGACAGTTGTGTCCTCAGTGCCTGTTTTGCCACACATACCATTGGGGTTATTCCCCTAGACACCAGTTTCTCAGAACTCTGCAGGTGAGAGCTGGCACTATAGCATGTCCTTTTTGCTCAGCACATGCCTGGCCTTAATTTACATTAATTTCTTTGGTCTCTGCATTTCTTCACAATAACTCTTCCTTTCTTCATTCACTTTTAGTTTTCTACCACTTTCATTTTTTGATCTGTCTATTTTTCATCATTCCCTCCCACCTTTACCACATACAATGCAGTTAGTTTTTGCTCTTATTAACTCACACACAATGTTTTAGCATTTGACCCTATCTTCCACCTCTAAGCTCTCAGGTTTTCAAATCTCATCCATTTCAGCACCCAACAATCAGTCTCTACTTCTCACATCATCTCATCCTCTCATAGGTCTCCCCTGACCCCTTTTCGTAAACCTTACCAGTCATTTTCCTTCACCCATCTCCCTTTCCTTCAACACTTTTGCTAGTGCCACTGTGTGTGAAAGCTTGCAACCTGTAATACCTTTTATATGTGTGTTCTGCTGCCACCACTTGATGAGTATATTTTTTGTCTAACCAATGACATTATATTTTCTAAAATTGATTATTTTTGGTGATATATTAGCCTGTGTGGGCATAATTCCTTCTTATGTAAACCTCTTGTCAGTCTTTGCTGTCATCTATCTTGTTGAAATTGTCATCTGGTTTCTACCTTATGTGCTAGCCCACTTGTTTATTTACCTGTACCACATATATTAACCACCTTGTTCCTACATCTTTTCTAATACTGATGTTTAAATCTCATCCAATGCAGTTCCCAACAATCAGTCTTTTCTTCTCATCCTGTCCGATACGTCTCGCCTGGCCCAGGGTTTCTGGGTGACTTTTCTGAACTCTACTTCTTTTCTTAAACCTCACCAATCCTTTTCTTTAACCCCTCTTCCTTCCCCTTCAACCCTTCTGGCAGAAGAAAGAGCCACTGGCTCTGTAATACCTTTTACATGTTTGTTCTCCTGCCACTACTTGGTATGTGTATTTTCTTGTCTGTCCAGTTAGATTAAATTTGTTAATGTGATGAAAAGGGATTTAAAATTCTTCCTAACAAGTAAAGTGGCCAGGTATTATACATGAAAAAAAAGTAATGCACTTCTTTTGGTTGACTCATGGACAGCCAATAGATATGATGAACTATACATTTCCTCATGGCACTGAATTAATCAAAAACCTGCTTCTAGCAAAGTGGCAGGAATTATGCAGCTTGCTGACATTTTCTTCTTCCATGCATACAAAAAATTTTGGAAAATTTATCTTGTCTTGTGACAATGACATTAGCATATGGTAGAGGGACCACATCTTATGCCTTGAATCATTTGTGTATTACCTGTTCTCAGGTGCTTAATTGTCCTATTTAATCAAATTTGCATTTCTTCAATCCGGGTACACCAAAGACTTTCTTGGTGTTCTTAAAACACTCGTGGAGTACTGCTTTAAAGAAGGGTTAATGGAAGAGTGTTTTCATGAGAACTGTGTCCAACCTGCTTGCATCAAATGTGCACACTGTGAGAACTATCTTTGCTGTTATTGCTGACTTGCATATCTCTTGCCTCCGATAGCTTGATCGAGAAAGTAATCTCTGTTGTAGAGTGTTTCATGTTACACTGAAGCACCAAAGAAACTGGCATAGGCATGTGTATTCAAATACAGAGATATGTAAACAGGCAGAATACGGCGCTGCAGTTGGCAATACCTATATAAGACAAGTGCCTGGTGCAGTTGTTAGATTGGTTACTGGTGCTACAATGGCAGGTTATCAAGATTTAAGTGAGTTTGAACATGATGTTATAGTCAGCACAAGAGTAATGGGACACAGCATCTCTGAGGTAGTGATGAAGTAGGGATTTCCCAATACAACCATTTCATGAGTGTATCGTTGAATATCAGGAATCAGGTAAAACATCAAATCTCTGACATTATTGCTGCTAGAAAAAGATCCTGCCAGAACACAACCAATGATGACTGAAGAGAATCATTCAACATGACAACAAAAGTGCAACCCTTCCACAAATTGCTGCAGATTTCAATACTGGGCCCTCAACAAGTGTCAGTGTGTGTGCCATTCAATGAAACATCATCGTTATTGACTTTCAGAACCGAAGGCCCACTCGTGTACCCTTGATGAATGCACAACACACAGCTTTACGCCTTGCCTGGGCCTGTCTGCACTGACACTGGAATGTTGATGACTGGAAATATGTTGCCTGGTCGGACAAGTCTCATTTCAAATTGTATCGAGTGGATGGATATGTACGGGGATCAAGACAACCTCATGAACCCATGGACCCTGCATGACAGCAGGAGACTGTTCAAGCTGATAGAGGCTCTGTAATGGTGTAGGCTCTGTAATGGTGTGGGGCATGTGAAGTTGGAGTGATATGAACTCTTGATACTTCTAGATATGACTGTGACATATGACATGTACGTAAGCATCCTGTCTGATCACCTGCATCCATTTATGGCTGTTGTGCATTTTGGCAGACTTGGGAAATTCCAGCAGGACAATGTGACACCCCACACATTCAAAATTGCTACAGAGTGACTCGAGGAAGACTCTTCATGAGTTTACGTACTTCTACTGGCCCTCAAACTTTCCAGACATTAACATTATTCAGCATATCTGGGATGCCTTGCAACTTGTTGTTCAGATGTGATCTCCACCCCCTCCTACTCTTACAGATTTATGGACAGCCTTGCAGGATTCATGGTCTCAGTTCCTTCCAGCACTACTTCAGACATTAGTCAAGTCCATGCCATGTCATGTTGTGGCACTTCTGCATGCTTGTGGGGCCCTACACAATATTAGACAGGTGAACCATTTTCTTTGGGTCTTCAGTGTATATTATTGAGTATTTGTCTCAAATAATCCATTTGTGTAATAAATCATTTATATTTACAGTATTGTCTTTGTAACTTTGATGAATGATATCTGCAGTTTTTATAGTCCATAGCAGGTACAATTGTTATGGTGTATGTATATTTTGTTGCTCTATTAACTTTGCTATATCTGACTATAATCTATATATTCTAACCCTCCCTTGTCAGATAATTTCAATAACTTACTTCTTAACCATTGATAACAAAGGTGGTACTTTGTTTTTAGATCAAAATCTCTTTTATATTCATTAAAGTTAAATGTTTTAAAATGAAATACTTTATCAGAGGTCATAAATTAGTTGTCTCTTTCCATGATAATTTAACATCTGACTGTTTTCACAATCACTACAAACAACCTGCTATTCCTATGAAACTTTCATGGCAGATTAAAACTCTGTGCTGAACCAGTGCTCAAACCTGGAATCTTTTCTTTTCACAGGTAAGTAGATTTGCAAGTAAAAGACAAAGGTCCCATGTTAGAGTCCCAGTCCAGAACACAGTTTTAATCTGGCAGGAAATATTAAAATCAGTGCATGTGGTGTTGCAGGGTGAAACTTCACAATGAAGCATCCAAACATATTGGACACATTTACGCCATTTGTCCCTTTGAATAAGAACATAAAAAATGCCATCCATTATTGACTTGAAGCTTAAATAAATTTTAAAGCAACATGTTTCTTTATTAAATAAGAGAAATCTCCATTTATACACCTGTTAACTAACATCCAAACATTTTTAATTTTTTTTTCTTTTTGAAACAGTACATCTATGACAGAAGTGCAGATTTTTGTTTGCTGAAAGACTTTGAGTTGTCTCTCATGTCGAAGAACAGACAGCTCATTTTCCCAGGTCTACAAAAAGATGGAACTAAAATATTATCTGGTCTGCTGCCAAACACTAATTACAGAATCCAGTTGACTGGTCTAACAGGAACAGGAATTAGGATACCTTCTGAAGGAATAACAGTTCATACTCTCCCTGCTGGTAAGTTATATATCCGAATGATGCACATAGATGATGTTGTGGAAACCATATATATTTGTACTAGATATTTACTATTAAGTACAAAAAAATATATGGGGCACCTGTTAGCAATTATTATCCATCCATTTCAAATAAGTCCATTCCTAATGACCTTGATGACAATGGGACATTAAACCTTAACCTTTGTCTGAAATACTTAATAAACCTCTCTAGGTGATACAAATTATTCACTGAAACTTTAATTTCACCTTCTGGATACATAACCATGAACTGCTTACCCAATGCTGTATTATTCGAGACTTTTCTAACAGTTTCAAATGTGAAAAGTTAGAGTGAAATAGAAAGGATATAAATTGCAGACTGCCAATAGCAAGAAAAGCATTTCTGATAAAGAGGGATTTGTTAACATGAAATGTAGATGTATGTGTTAAGATGTCTTTTCCAAAAGTACTGTAGTCTTGCCTTGTACAGAAATGGAATATGAACAATAATAATTTCTCACAAGATGAGAATACATGCTTTTGGAATGTGGTGCTATGTATGAATGTAATTGAGGAATATATGGGGAGGGGAAAAATATTTGTGTAGGTATCCCAGAGTCTTACTAGAATAACCATGTTCAAATGGGTGTAGGGTTCAGTAGTTATGGAGAAATTTAAACTAGTACCGGTCTTTGGACTGAAGCCTGCAGCTACATCGACGACAAAATATTCCTGTATTTACAACCATGTTATAATGTTGTGGTGACAGAGACAGAGATTTTGTATTACATTTTTCCCAGTGAGTTTGTGTGCTCTTCATAGATTTGCATGAGTTATTCCAGTTCAGACATTTCATAAATACTGTGAAATGATGATGTACAGACTTGACTGCTCACAATCTTCTGTGGTACTGTTCCACGTTTTGTCTTATAATGCATAATTTTTTGAATTGTCACATACTGATGGGCAAGTAATTTAGTCATATACAAGAGAAATACATTTTACTGTTACAGACTTGTAGACACTAGAGCAATGAGTCTCATTGCATTGAGCTCATGTGGTGTACACACTGTGTGAGCGTATACATTTTACTGTTAAAGATTTGTGCACATTAAGAGAATAAATTTTATTAATGAAAACTGTACCATTATGATTCTGTACATCAGCTGTAGGGTGTCTGTGCTTGCATATGCACAATGAGTCTGACTGCATGGATATAATGAAAAGTTGAATGCTACCTTTCAAGAAAACCCCCACAATTCTCGAGGTGGCAAAACCAGATAAGAAAACAAAACAACGAAGGAAAATAATGACCAAAATCTGCTCTACCAATTACAAGATACAATGTGCTACTGAATGCTACGATGAGTGTATACTATGTTAGGGCTGGTGTAAGTACTCGCCAGAGCTGTCCCTAGTGGTAGGAAAACACTGTAGGAAAACATTGCTGGTCTGCCTGTCTGGGTGTGCTTATAAGGCCAAGTCGGCAGAGTGCTACATGAGTTCACATGAGTTCCGATTGGTGGAACACTGTCACATGTTGTCTGGCAAAGTAGTTCCATGTTTATTGAGAAAGCCTTGCATGCCACAACATTGCATGTTGTATCACCATACAGTGAGACCTTCAGAGGTGGTGGTCCAGATTTTGTACACACCAGTACCTCTAATACCCAGTAGCACATCCTCTTGCATTGATGCATGCCTGTATTCATTGTGACATACTGTCCACAAGTTCATTAAGGCACTGTTGGTCCAGATTGTCCCACTCTTCAATGGCAATACCCACTAGCGATGTTTCACTCTGCTGCCTTGAAGGGACATCAGCAGCTCATCTTGCTTGTCAGTTGTGCGGGCCCTCTAACTGATAAGTGGCCGCTATGACATACAAGACATATGTTTAAAATTAACACTTAGAAAAATCCTTAAATTTGGTCTGTCTAAGCAAGCCTACCCACCTACAAGCACCTAAATCATGCACTTCTCTTAGGACAGATATCTCGTACTGATTGCTTAGATGAAAGCAATGGACCTTCAGACCATCACAGAAGCAGTTGGTATGTTTTCATCTTCATTTTCTGGACCTCTGGCTAATGAGAAGCTGGCAGTATCACCTTTATCATTGATGAGGTTTACAGTTTCACTACCCTGCCTGTTTTGGTGCCCAGGATCTGCTTTGTGGATACTCATCCATTCTTGAATGTTTTCTTCATTACATTCAAGTCAACTGACTTCTTTTATAATAGTGAGGATATTGGACATATCACTCTTTTCATCATTTTCAATTTGACTTACAAAACTTTCTTATATACCCAAACTTTTATTCCAGGTTTTTTTTTTTTTTTCCAATTCTGTTCCTTTTCACTATCCCCCATTGCTTATGTAGGATGCATCTTTCAAATCAGTATTTTTATGGTTTCTTAACAGACTTTCTTCTCCCTCTTCCTTTGTTTTCAACAATAAATTATGTAATAATTCTTTTCTGTTAACCATTGCAGAATCTCAATAATGCCTTCACTCATGGGCTGTTATAATGAGGCTACATTAGGTGGAAGAAACATCATTTTTACGAATTTGTCCTTAAGATATGTGACGGATGAGTTGGTTGGTTTCTTAAGATATGTGACGGATGAGTTGGTTGGTTTTTAAGAAGCAGTAATTTTTTGTACTTTTCACCACTCTGTCATTGATGAGGTTTTACAGAGGGTACAAAAACTTCCATAAACTCTTCCATGAAAATCATACTATCCATCCAGGTGCTCATATGTGAAATGTAAGCAATAGGCATGGCAGACATATTATCATTGTTAAAAGAATGCGGTTTCTTATCTTTACCAGTTGTGAGTATAAGCAAACCATGATTACCAGTAGCATTGGCACAAGCTAAAGCAATAATATAATTTGTGCTTGTTATAGGACTAGAATGTTGGTATGCCCATGAACCATGGACCTTGCCGTTGGTGGGGAGGCTTGCGTGCCTCAGTGATACAGATAGCCATACCGTAGGTGCAACCACAACGGAGGGGTATCTGTTGAGAGGCCAGACAAACGTGTGGTTCCTGAAGAGGGGCAGCAGCCTTTTCAGTAGTTTCAGGGGCAACAGTCTGGATGATTGACTGATCTGGCCTTCTACCACTAACCAAAACAGCCTTGCTGTGCTGGTACTGCGAATGGCTGAAAGCAAGGGGAAACTACAGCCGTAATTTTTCCCGAGGGCATGCAGCTTTACTGTATGGTTAAATGATGATGGCGTCCTCTTGAGTAAAATATTCCAAAGTTAAAATAGTCCCCCATTTGGATCTCAGGGTGGGGACTGCTCGAGAGGATGTCGTTATCAGGAGAAAGAAAAGTGGCGTTCAACGGATCGGAGCATGGAATGTCAGATCCCTTAATCAGGCAGGTAGGTTAGAAAATTCAAAAAGGGAAATGGATAGGATAAAGTTAGATATAGTGGGAATTAGTGAAGTTCGGTGGCAGGAGGAATATGACTTCTCGTCAGGTGACTACAGGGTTATAAACACAAAATCAAATTGGGGTAATGCAGTGTAACATTACGAATCAAGATAGCTGTAAAGGAACTTGAATAGCGTAAAGTTATTGTTAAAAACACACGCCGCATGATTTGTTATGATTTGGTTGGTCATAATAATAGTAACATGCTTTTGAATACAATTAAAATATAACGGCGATACCTGTTTAGTGTTATTGGAATTAATATGTAGTAAATTAATGAGTATGGTAGCCGATCCTATAAGAAGAGGTAAAATTGGGCATATTAAGGTGTTTTGCTTTATATCGACTAAGCCGATGATACGGCGTCTATTTTTACTCTTAGGGGAAAAAAAAAAAAAGTAAAGAAATGCTAATTGTGCGTTGTGAAAAATATAGGGGCGAATTTTAAATAGCTATGGTGTATAATCAGACTAACAAATGGACATTCAGTTACGCAAAATTGTAGATAGCAAAGTGTGGTCATTAAACTGAGTACACCTACAGGGCGGTCAATTCCGGGATAAGTCTATTCGCATCTCACGAGGGACGCGGTATTGAGACCGGTTTTTCTTTTTTCATTATACCGCGGAGAACAGGCTTCAATTTATAAAAAGGAGAAAAGCTATATCATTAACATTAACAAGCAATCAAAACTGTTCATCAAAGGGTTTCAGTGAATGAGTGGTGAATGCGAAATGAAACTGTGAACGAAGTTATGTTAAATAAAACAGAAGAGACAAGACAGTTTGGTCATATCTGTTATTATTCCATAAACTGTAACATTTCTTCTCGTTGTACGAAGTTATGAGAATTTGCTTTGAAAGTATCTCGTTACAAGTTAAGTTTTGGGGACCTGGTCAAGAGGTGATTGTTTGTAGATAGTAACTACTGCAGCTATTCTGGAATCAGGTGCTACCATGACCGTTGTGTGTTGTCAATGGCTTAAGGTCATCATATCTCATGCTCTAAGGTCGACATGCCTTTCCTCTTGGTATAACGGTGTCTCACAGTAACAACAACAACGCTGCCGATGAAAGAAGATACGGTAGAAGAGGCGCCACAACGTGCGGCTCGATCGAGGAGGATTGCTGCATCGAGTCGAGTGTCATCCGGATTCACGAACCCTAGAGTTGGAAAATATTGTAGCAGCCAGTGAATCTGTCCAATGAGAGAGGTATTCTTCAATAATTGCTGAAAGTGAGTGATACTACCAGGTATGATTAAAATAACAGTATAGTTATAAAAAAAAAGGAAGTTGAGTCTTGTGATTTTGGTAGATAAATATATATAAATACATAGTGAAAATAAGTGTATGTCTTGGTAGTGAATAATCATGTCAAAACAAACGAAAAGAATACATGATAATGTGCAGTTGAGTAGAGTAATGAGTACAGAGAGAGAGGAAAGTGAAGAGGATATGGATGATGCATCCCATGAGCTCAATGTGGGATGGGAGACATGTAGAGATAATAATTCGGCTATTGATTTAGAGCCGTTAGGAGATTCAAATACAATGATAAGTAAGGTAAGCAGCGTGGGAGAACATAAAGATCTGGAGGTGTCAGAAGTAGATCAGCAAGTTGATTCTCAAAATGGAAATATTCATCAAAAATGTTTGATATGCTGGTATCAATAAATACTCAAATGGGTGTAATGAATGGAAGACTAGGTTCACTAGAAAAAGATAATAAGCAATTAAAAGAGGACAATCAAAAGTTAAATGAAAAATTTGAGGCCAAATTTGGTTCATTAGAAGTTAAAATGGATTCTTTGGAAAGCAAACTGAACACCTTTGATTATAAACTGGAAAATACTAAGAAAGAATTAAAGGCAGACTGGGAGACTCAATTAAATGCAAAATTTGGAGAACTAGATGTAGAGTTTTCTAACACCTTAGAAAGGCAATATAATAATGTAATGGGAAAACTTCATGACGTAGAAAAGAAATATGAGGTAGTTTGGAAGAGTCATGATGGCCTGTCCAATAGGATGGTTAAGTGTGAAAGCAGCTGTTTCAATGCTAGCGCACAGATAGAAGAGCTTTCGAAACAAATAGTCGAGTTTGAGTCCGATGCTCGTAAGGGGATTGACAAGTATTTAGTAGATCAAACTAAAAGACTTGATGAAGATCTATCTGAATGGATAGAAATAAAAGGAAATGAAATTGTAGACAAGGTTAAGACTACTATTGGATCCCAGCCAAATGAAAATATCAATGAGCACCTAAGTGGAAATGATGAATTAATTAAGCTCTTCACTAGCGAAATTCAGAAAATAAAAGACAAAACAGTTGATGAGTTACCTAAATGATAAAAGAAAACCAATCATAAATTGGTGGAGTTAGAATGAAAGTCATCACAAAATTTGTTGACAGAGGACAAACATTCGGGGAATAGGTCGAAAAATAACCAAACATGTGATAATACGAAGTACAATTGTGGTGAACATTTGCATTAGGAAGTTGATGATTTGGTTGGTAAAGATGACGATTCTTTTGGTCAGCGAGGATATTTGTCTTCTTTAAAGGTGGAGAACAGCATTTTTAAAAGTAGACAATTCCCAACATTCTCCACTGAAAAGCTCAACCTTCATCTGAAAATCTTTATCAATAATTTCAAAAGAATATTTCCACGTAGCTGGTCAGAACACGACCGACTTCAATTTTAGTATCCAAAATTACCGGAGAAGCCGCATTATGGGCCGCCGAAGTAAGTTAAAGTTGCCATACTTGCGCTGAGTTTGAACAACTTTTTTTGGCTAAATACTGGTTGTCGAGTAAACAAGAGAAATTAAGAAAAGAGGTTTATCAACCTGAGTATTTTAACAGTAAAAGGAGTACTTTAAGGCAATATTTTGAAAAGTACATAAATAAGACACGTTATTGGAGTGATCCGATTTCTCACAAGGAAGTGGACAGAATTTTGGAGGGAAGGTTGCCCATAAATATACATGAAAAGTTAAAAAATGTTCCTGACCATGATGTAGAACAATTCTTGTCTGTGATTGACTCTATAGATATGATTATGTAAGACGCAAGACAAATGAGTAGTAATCAAATGTCGACTCACACTCATAGTAATATGAATAATTATAATAATAATTTAACGTATGATAATAATAATACCGAAAACCAGGTCAAACCCGCATTACAGGAGCGTGGACGATCTTCGTCCTATGGTTGCAATAAAAACAATGATTGTAATAAATATAGAAGAGATACTTACTGTGCTAGAGGTAAACCTCGATATGGTGATGCGAACGTGCATAGTAGTGATATTAATAAGAGTAACAGGTACCCAAGTGATGAACCCAATTGTATTCGACCTTGGGAAGATAATTTGAAGCATAATGTTCATCGGCAGGATGGAACAAATGCCTCGGGTCCTCATCCAGCACAAGGAGTTATACCAATGAGCGAAGGAGCCTCCAATGTGCAACGGGGTGAATACTATAACTCAGATCATACTGTACGGATTGTGGAAGTTCATGAACCCCCACCAATGACTCAACGAGATAGATTAAACTAATACCAGTCACCAAATGCCTTCCTAGGATGACTGGGAATGAGAAGGAAGGCAGGCATCAATTTGAACTGAGAGTATTAAGGTACAGTAATGATCAGGATATAAGGAATGAATTAATTGAAGAAAAACCTGAAGTTTCTAATAAATGCGGACAAATTTTACAGGCAATAATTCCAACAAGTATAAATAATGTTGATGTTGAAATATTAATTGATACTGGAGCGACTATTAGTGTCATGACGCTGGACTGTTTAAAACAGATAATCCGAGGAGTAAAAATGCCCACTTTTCCTATCACAGGATGTACCGTGTCTCGCGCGTTCAGCGCAAAAATGCAAAAAGTTGTGAAACAGGTACGTGTCGACGTTACAATACAGGGGACTCAAATAGAAAGTATATTCCTGGTTGTTCCTAAAATGACAGTACCATATATCTGGGGTTTGGATTTTTTATGTGAGACCGGTGCAATTATTAATTTAGAGAAAGGTGAATGTATATTTAATTCCAATGGTAATGTTTTGACAACCACCCTTAGAAAGGGCTGAGTAATTCCAAATGAATTGTGTATGAATCTAATGGTAAAATATATCAGTATTGATGATGAAAATTTGTATGATATCTGCCTTACTGAATGTTCTGAAGAAATGATTGATAAAATGTCATTGCAGGAAAAGGTGTTGGAATCAGAATATTTATCTGTTATCCAAAGGGCCAAATTGTACTACTTGTTGGAAGCACATCAGTCGATTTTTAGTAAACGTCCGGGTATAATAAAAGACTTTGAATACCATATAAAGACGTACGAGCATAAACGCTTTTGTCTTACTTCCTATTCTATCCCTGGACAAAGAAAGAAGTAGTCAGAAAGGAAATCAATAAAACATTAGAATGGGGTATTATTGAGCCTTCAGCTTCCGAATATTGTAACCCTCTTGTGGTGGTAATTAAACCCAATGGTGACATCAGATTGGTGTTGGATGCCAGAGAGATCAATAAGATCGTTATACCTGTACAAACGCGACCGGAGAACCTAGAAGAGTTAGTACAAAAGTTTTATCGTGCCCGCTTCTTAACTTCTTTGGATATGCGTAGTTCATATTGGCAAACTAGAATATCGAAAGAATCTCGAAAATATACTGCATTCGTTTTTCTGGGCCGAAGTTAGCAGTTTACCGTCATGCCATTTGGGTTGAAAATAAGCGGTGGTGTTTTTATATCGGCAATAGATACTCTACTGGGCAGAGACGTTTTGAATGAAGTTACTTTATATGTGGATGATTTGCTAATTGCTTCTGAAACTTGGGAGGAACATTTGGACTTATTAAGAAGAGCTTTTGTGAAATTTTTGGAATACAGATTTACTGTAAATTTGAGCAAATCCAAGTTTGCTCATGACCAATTGAAATTTCTTGGACATATAATTACTCCTGAAGGGATAAAACCAAATCCTAAAAAGATGGATGCAATTAACAGACGTGCTTATCCAAAGAATAGAACGGAATTAAAGTCATTTATCCGCTTAGTTTCATTTTTTCGACAATTTTTACCGAATCAGTTAGGAAGCCAAGACTGTTTGTTACGGCTGTTAAGAAAAAATGTCATGTGGGAGTGGAATTCCGAATTCACACAAGCTTTTGATAACATCCACAATGCTTTGACTAATGCTCTACTGTTACATCATCCGAGACTTGATCAAGATTTTTATATTGCTGCGGATGCTTCTGAAACAGGATTGGGTGCCACTCTTTTCCAGATGGACAATCCAGAAGATATCAGTACCATCAAAATAATTGGGTTTGCCAGCAGAACACTCTCTAGCTGTGAACTTGTGTATTGTACTACTGAATTGGAAGTACTGGCTGTGGTCTGGTCCCTTAGAAAGTTTCGTTATTTTGTATATGGAAAGAAGATCATTGTATTCTGTGACCACAAAGCGTTATCTTTTATTTTAACAGGAAGGATCCATTCACGTTTAACCCAGTGGTCCTTGCTACTGCAAGAATATGATATTGCGCTCAAATACATCAGAGGGAAAGACAACATCATAGCCGATGCTCTTTCAAGACTACCGAAAAGAAAGAATGATGACGAGTGTGAAGAACGGACTATTGACTTTAAAGTCATGAATTTATCAGGGCAATATTGTGGGAGGCAGATTTCACAGCTATGTCGAAGTCTTCCACAACTGCAAGAAGATGATAAGTTGTGGAAAGCCATTAGACATGCTGTTGAAAGCAAAACGCTAAGTCACTCTCAAGAACAGTATCAATTAAAATCCGGAATATTGTATCGGAGGAAAGTTTGTGTTCCAAATAAATATTTAGAATCACTAGTATGGTACACTCACTTGAATTGGGGTCATTTTGGTGCCGCTAAATGTACAGCCAAAATAGCACAATCATCCAAATTTGGGACGTCTAGCTACAAATATTCTTAAGAAGTGCAAAATATGTCAGAAGCCAAAACCCATAAACTATTGTCAGAAGATAGAATTACATCCGATCATCCCACAACAACCTTTAATGTTGGTGTCATGTGATGTCTGTGGGTCCATGTCCCATGACACGTGGACGGTTCAAATATGGTTTGGCTTTCTATGATCTCTTTTCAAAATATGTGAAATTATATCCTTTCAAAAATCTCCATGTTCGCCCCATGTTACGCAAATTTATCAACAACTATATAACTGAGCTCGGCAAACCTATAATGATCTTGACAGACAACACTGCTTATTATACAAGCAAAGTATGGAGAGACACTATGAAAGAACAAGGAATCCAGCACATTTACATCTCAAGATTTTACCCTTGTGGAAATCCGGTTGAGAGAATCTTCCGAGAGTTGAACTGATTTTTACAGACGTACATACCCAAACACCATTATAAATGGATCGATTGGATTTATGAATTTGAGAAAGTGTATAATGACTTACCACACTTATCGATAGGTTATTCACCTAACCAAATAATATTTGGTGAAAGTATTGTGCCAGAACAGATGAAGAAATTACCTGCGATAGAACAAAAGATTACCAAGAAAGAAGATATGGTGAAGAAGGTCTACGAAAACCTGAAGCATCAAGCACAATTGAGAAAAACCCGTTTTGATAAAAATGTGAAGAAAGTAGTCACATATAATGTAGGGGAAGAAATTTTATTGAGAAATCACCCAAAAGCATCAATCAGGAAAAGACTGAATAAGAAATGGCAATATTTATATACAGGTCGATACAAAATAATGAAAATACCTCATGAAGGGAGCTACCTCCTGGCAGATTGTGATACTGATGTAATTAAGTGCTTGTTCCCTCACGTAGACCTGAAGAAGTATTATCAATAATGAGCAAAATATAGATTCAAGAAACACTGAATGATACCAAGACTACACTCAGAGTGGACTAAATAAGAGCACCAATGGATAAATACGTACTTATACTAACTTACAAAGAAAATTAAAGAATGTACCGAAGATTTCCATGAGATACCATCTTGGTATCAGCAACAATGATGACGCCGAAATACGATTTATCCTCTCAACGAACAGTGAGGACGGATGACTTAAAAGTGGAATTAAGAGGAAAAGAAAAGGACCAAATCCTCTCTGGTTAAACAAGTGGCCTGATAAGGGTTTTGGCCTAGGATGCCAATCGTCGAACCCGGCTGTGATCCCTGCCTTGCACAGTCGGTTGAAGAACTGAGGGCTTCATCCAAGGAAAAAAATGTGGTGTGAATATGAAGTGATTAGTGCAAAGTGTTTCTAAGACAACCTATAAACAAATGTGGAATTTAGTTAAGGGCATTTTGTCTAGGCCCATTAACTTAACTTAAATGTTGTAGAATTTATGAACTGACTTGTTGAGTGAATCTGAGAGTGAGTGTATTCGCCGAAACAAATACCCTCTCCTGTCACAGTACAAAAAAAAATAAGCCTGTTCTGTCTGGAACCCTCTTCAAGACATCACAGTCTGGGGGGCCGTGTAACATTACGAATCAAGATAGCTGTAACCGAATTTGAATAGCGTAAAGTTATCGTTAAAAACGCACGCCACGCAATTTGTTATGATTTGGTCGGTCATAATAATAGTAACATGCTTTTGAATACAATTAAAATATAATGGCGATACCTATTTAGTGTTATTGGAAATAATATGTAGTAAATTAATGAGTAAGGTAACCGATCCTATAAGAAGAGGTAAAATTGGGTATATTAAGGTGTTTTGCTTTATATCAACTAAGCTGATGATACGGCGTCTATTTTTTCTGTTTACTCTTAGAAGAAGAAAAAAAAAACAAGTAAAGAAGTGCTAATTGTGCATTGTGAAAAATATAGGGGCGAATTTTAAATAGCTATGGTGTATAATCAGACTAACAAATGGACATTCAGTTATGCAAAATCGCAGATAGCGAAGTGTGGTTATTAAATTGAGTACACCTACAGGGCGGTCAATTCCGGGATAAGTCTATTCGCATCTCATGAGGGACGCGGTATTGAGACCGGTTTTTCTTTTTTTATTATATCACGGAGAGCGGGCTTCAATTTATAAAAGGGAGAAAAGCTATATCATTATCATTAACAAGCAACCAAAACTGTTCATCAAAGGGTTTCAGTGAATGAGTGGTGAATGCGAAATGAAACTGTGAATGAAGTTATGTTAAATAAAACAGAAGAGACAAGACAGTTTGGTCGTATCTGTTATTATTCCATAAACTGTAACATTTCTTCTCATTGTACAAAGTTATGAGAATTTGCTTTGAAGTTATGAGAATTTGCTTGCTCGTTACAAGTTAAGTTTTGGGGACCTGGTCAAGAGGGGATTGTTCGTAGATAGTAACTTCTGCAGCTATTCTGGAATCAGGTGCTACTGTGACCGTTGTGTGTTGTCAATGGCTTAAGGTCATCATATCTCATTCTCTAAGATCGACGCGCCTTTCCTCTTGGTATAACTTTGTCTGTTGAAACACACATGTGTTTCCTTTATTGATACCATGCTTCACCACTGCAGACTTGTCAGTTTGGCCACTGCACTGTGAGATACATTGCTGTGTCTGATCATTGTACTGCCTGCCGCACTAACAGCTGGTGCTGTAGATACCAAATACCCATAGCCGTAGTTGGCTTTTGACTGACTCAAGCATATTCTTGATTTTAACCATTGAACAATGCAGTGACGTGTTGCATACTTTCAAAATTCCGCACATATGGCAATGCTATGTCATCTACAGAGGGCACTTCATACCTGTGTGTTTGCGTGTGTGTGTGTGTGTGTGTGTGTGTGTGTGTGTGTGTGTGTGTGTTTGTTTGTGTGTGTGTGTGTGTGTGTGTGTGTGTGTGTGTGTGTGCAGTTTCAAGAGCTGTTTCCTCAAAGTAATCCTTGTGTAAGCTAGTGGTGACTGGTACTAGCTGGAATCCCATGGCAACTCCATCTATCAGCTCATAGAACTTTCCTCCACCTTGGAAGTAGGTGTTGAAACAGTTTCACCATGTCATTGTTGAAGTGACTCTAGTAATAAGACAAAGTCTTCTAGCAGTACCTATGTGCAGGGAGATGTGATGCCAATGCTGTCTCTAAGATCACCCTTGTGAAGACATATCGCTTAAAGGTCTTTCACAAATTCTGTCATGTTCTGGTTGTGGTGCCGGCCGCGGTGGTCTAGCGGTTCTGGCGCTGCAGTCCGGAACCGCGGGACTGCTACGGTCGCAGGTTCGAATCCTGCCTCGGGCATGGGTGTGTGTGATGTCCTTAGGTTAGTTAGGTTTAAGTAGTTCTAAGTTCTAGGGGACTTATGACCTAAGATGTTGAGTCCCATAGTGCTCAGAGCCTGGTTGTGGTGTGGACAGTAACCCATGAGTGGTTTTAGTAGGTGTGCCAGATTTTTCATTATGCCATACATTGGTTCTCTATCAAACATAACGAAACTATCTCTTTCTGTATTTTCAGTTGGGCATAAAGCCGTGGTGATACCCTTGCTTTTGGGTAATGCATTCTTACCAGATACTTGTCCAGACCTGAGTTGTTGAGGAGTAAGGTGGTCTCCCCTGTCACAGTTGGTGTAAAACCTTCTTCATGTGCTTCTATGCCTGATCCTGTAAGCCGGATCTCAATATTCTGCTTATAGTCATCTGACTGATAAAGCATGATTGCATTCCCTTTGTCAGTTCATAGCATGACTGTACCATTGTCCTCAAGAGGGCATTTGCAGCCCTGCATTCTGTCACCAAGATGTTATTCTTGGCATTTTGGCTTCATTGAGGACCATGCACATCTCCCTTCTCACCACCTCAGCCTTACCAGTGGAGAGCCTCTCCAGCCTAGCAAGGAGAAGAATGGAAACAGTTCAGAAGTAGAAACTAAGTGCCTGGTGTTACTTCCAATGCATACTGCCCCCCCCCCCCCCCCACACCCACCCACCCACCCACACACCCATACACCCACACACACCCACACACACACACACACACACACACACACACACACACACTGCCAAGATCGCCAGGACAATGAAGAAACATAACATAAAAACCATTTTCTTCTCAGCCATTAAAATCAAGAATATGCTCAGGTCTGTCAAAGACCTACTAGGGCTGTGAATACTTGGTGTCCACAGCATCAGTTGCATGTGTGGCAGACAGCACATTTGCAGACACAGTGATGTATTTCACTGCATTGTCTGGAACATGTGAAGAGCATTTGCCACGGCCGAACTAATAAGTATGTGGTGGCAGAGCTCAGTGTCAGTGAAGAACACTTGTTTCTTTTCAAACAGAAAAAGGTGATGTGCCTCACTACTGGTTTCTGGGATTTGGTCATCAAAGAGTCAGTGGAAATTCAAGTGGATGGTGGTCTTGTCAGCCTGGATAGTGTTTTCTAATATAAGTCCACATATCATATAGCATTAGCAAAAATGCATTAGGGATGCTATGATGTGATGATGTGAAAACAGTGGAGACACTGGGGAAGAATAGACATGCAGCACCAGAACTTGACTCCTGGACCCCCTCTTCACCTACTGCATGGGGGGGGGCGGGGGGGGTTTGCTCCCCTGGCCACAAAATCTTTTCCAGGATACCTGGAATCGGCCAACCAGTTGGTGGGCTATCAGACTCGTTGAAATGTTGCAACAACATGATGCTACACATCAGCTGATAACCAAAGATGATTTCATCAATGAAATTCGTTAATAAAGCCTGCATTCCCATAAAGTTACAATAGTTCAATATAAATTTTCAGCAGTTCACAATTAATTTTATACAGTGCATAATGTGAGAGCTTTTTGAAAAGTTCATTGGATCACTACTGTATGTTAGCACTAGTGCAATGAGGTTCTCTCAGAGTAATAGCTCATTCTTTATGCATAAACACATGACACATCACTATTCTGGGTAGAGTTTGTGATGCATTCAGCTCTCTGCTACTGTTCCCTCATAGTGATTCATGAAGATGAAAAAAGAATCAAGAGTTGAGCAGTAATTAAATACTTGATAAAGAAAGCTGAAGCTGAAAAATCTCTGATCCTACCAGGATTCAACCTCTCAATCTCCCAGTTTCCAGTCAATCATTTTACAATTAGACCTCAAGGCCCAACTATAGACGTGTTGATTCACCACCACCAAAGAAAGCAAAGGCAATATGATCAGCCAGAAAGGTCATGGCATCAGTTTTCTGGCATGCAAAATGCAATGCACTGTTAGATTATCTTCCCACTGGTGAAACAAATACGGGACAGAAAAGGCCAGTTTGGCAGGGAAGATAGTCATCCTTCATCAAGACCATGTGCACCCACACACAAGTGTTATTGTCATGGCAAAGATATGCAAACTAAGATATGAATTGTTACCACACTTTCCTATTCCACCTGAAATGGCTCCATCAGACTTCATTTCTTCCCCAAGCTCAAAATTTTCTTCAGTGGATGGAGATTCTCTTCAAATGAAGAGCCCTGGAGGAATGTAATTTTTGAGGTGGCATCAAGGCATTGAATCATTGCTGGATGATGTGCACATTGAAAAATTGAAAAGTTGCACTGAGGTGCATTGTTTCTCTTTATTCCATTCCAAGAACTTTCAAATTATCCTCAAAAATTTTTGCAAAGTCCAGCAGCAGTTTCAATCACTTATCAGTTTGGGGTGAATATGTTGATCTTATATAATTAGGTCACCTTAGTATTTCTTTATGAAGGTGTCATCATCCATTGTGCAAACAAGCTGTTCTTCTCAAGTATCCCTTTTGTTGTGTATACCTTTGTCTTCCTGCAACTCAATAAGCAGAAAAATTGTGACATTTGGTCAGAAGATCTTTGTGGCCCAATACTGCCATAAACAGTAAACTAAATACCAAAAGTTGATTGGTAGAATGTGGTGAGATTCCATCACACTAGAAGTACACTTAATACTGTGTTCTAGTCGTTCAAAAATTTATTTGTGAATGGTGGGCTCCATGTGGTTTCCAAGTTGTGCAGCGACTGTAAACCATAAAATTTATTTTCTAAGAGATTCAAATAATTGTATGATGCCATTCATTCTTCCATAATAACAGGTCCTAAGTATGTATTACCAGTCTCTCCACTGTACCATGTGTGTTTTTATGGTCTCAGTTGATACTGAGCTGAAAATTCAAGTTGTACAATAATTTCTCCAGTACAAAGATATGCCATACAATGTCAGTGAAATGAGTACAAGCTTTCTATATGTAACATTCTGCATACATAAGTTTGTTGAACATTGAGACTTATCAGAAAGTTATAATTTACTAGATTTAGGACTCTAATTAACAATTTGTTGTTATTCCTGAGCAATTTGTTGTACTTGTTGTTCAAATGACATGTGCACACTGCAGTCCACTCCTTTCATGCAACATATTTAAAACTCTGGAAGCAAGAAAATGATAATCTGAAATTCATTGTATACTGATGGTATTCTTCAACTGCAGCAAGAGCACTGCCATCATAGAAGGCATGAATACATACAATATCTGAATGTTTCGAATTAGTGAAAAGTGTTTTTATTGTTGTTATCTGTAATGAAACAGTTACTTGAGGTTTCACTTCCTTCCAACCACAGGTCTCTTACACTGATACAACAACAATAAATAATTGTCAGCTGAGAATTCCATGGCACAGTTTCATGGTAATAAAACTACTTAGAACATTAAATTCAGACTTCTAGAACAAAAAGGACTTGTTACTGTGGTCTTCAGTTCAAAGACTTCTTTCATGCAACTCCCCACTCTAGACTGTCCTGTGCAATCCTGTTCATCTCTGCATAACTACTGCAACCCACGTGCATTTCAATCTGCTTGCTGCATTCAAGCTTTTGCCTCTCACTACAATTTTTATCCTCCCTACACTTCTTCACAAAGAGGATAGATGGACAAAATAGAAACTGTTCACTATTATCAACAAACTAATGTATTTGAAATGTATCTTATCCCTGAAACCATTCAGTACAGAGCACTCGTTTATATAAACTGCTTTGCTAAACCCCTTAATTGGTTGTTTTAGCTGCATGTATCTCTGCCTCTGTGGATGACTTCCCCTCACTCAGACTGCCACAGACACACCATGTGCCTTCCCCTCTCATGGAAACATATTTTAATTTACAAACCAATATGAAAATGTGGTGGTACCAAGTAAAAAATGCATTAAAGAAGCAAATGATATATTATTTTCACTGAACAACACACTTATTTTCTTTTTGTGTTGTAAACTGATGCAAACTGGGTACATAAGTGTTGTAAACTGTGTAATGCGTTAGTGACACTTTTATACTACTGTTAGTAGTAAATTAAGTGATGGTGAGCTGAACTGACATCATTTCCTGGCACAAATTGCAATGTTATCATCAAATCATTGTGAATTCTTGTCTCTTTCATTCTCATCACTGTCCATGTCTAACTAATTCCATATCTGTCCTGAAATTGTTGTCACTTTCTAAAGGCAGACTTTCTATTCCTGGATCTGATAAACAAGTCATTTCTGGAATTGCAAAAGATAAACCACTGATAAACCCAAACCAAACATTGTAATAGAACACTGTTTGACTGTCACTTTACGCGTAAAGCATGCTCATACAATAAACATTAGAAATAACATGGAACACACAACTCTGACAGGCAAGAAATACCAGCTAGTGGAATAGGCTGTAACTAACAGAATAAAGTAATCAGCTGGCCAATAACTACAAGAGACAGAAGCATGGAGATGGATATATCCATTGAACGCCCTGAGCATATGCAGACCATGTATCAGTCATGCCCACTGACAGGATTAATGAGTCATTTGTCAGAGTGATAAATAGAAAGGCTACTTCCAGAAAGTGATGATACATTTAGAGACTGCTGAGAGAATTGGCAGGGCATGGATAGCCAAGAAAATAAGTGTCTTGGATTCAACATCATCTGACAATAATATTACATTGCAATAGATGCTTCAATATCATATTATTTCTGCTCTCCATTGGCATGATCATTTCTGTTACAATACTGACCTTTTCTCCTGTCACATACTGCATTTATCATGAAGAAACTGAACTGGCAGAATCATGAAGGTAGATATAAACAATCCCAAGAACATCTGCTAACAAAGTTTCAAGAACCAGCTTTAGATGTTGACTGTAGGCATATACTTCAATCCTCTTTGTATCGCTCACATAGGGCTAATGAGGGAAAGATTAAAATAATTACAGCATACAGAGAGGGGTTTAAACAGACATTCTTCCCATGCTCCATACCTGAATGGAATGGGAAGAAACCCTAATAACTGGTGCGATGGAACTTACCTTCAGCCATGCACTTCATGGTGGTTTGTTTGTAGAATATAGATCACAGTCATATGTTAGACTGTGGTGTAGAAGTGGACGTAGGTATATAAGTTATGCACGTGTTTATAAGTTATGCACAGGTAACACAGCATCTCCATGTTACCTTTTTGAACTCAGTGTCACCTCCATTCTGTTGTTGTGTATTAAAAAAAATTCATGTTTGTTACTCATTCAAAAACATTGTGTGGGCAATAAAATAGAAAACTGAATGTATAGTCTTCTCTTCATCCAGAACTCATCATTTAACTATTGACTATTTGTATTTGCACTTGAGAAATAGCCGATATTTTTGGCTTGAATGGGGAGGAAAAGAATTTCTGTTTTGTTGTGGATGGTGGCCTCAACATATTTCATAATAACTAGGGTTACAATTAGAGAGACTCAAACACAAAGACACCAGTTAGCAACAATAAACAAATACTGAAGATTGTCATATCAAAAGTAAATGCCACAATGTTTGTAACATATACTCATTCAGAAACAAGATTTCACTGTACTCAAAAGTGCACATCTTACCTGATCTTAAAGCTTCAGATTGCCTAAATGACTGGTTGGAAGGAAATATGCTAATAATAAATAACCCAAAACAATTTTTGTAAAATTCTGTTAAAAGGGGAAGCCTCCAATGCCTCTGTAACAATAAACTCCTATGGAATTACACTCTCGTTGGAAACAAAACTTTTTGCTATATGGCTTCAACATGGTTCTAAGTGGCAGACACATAACAAAAACAAATGCAATACAAGAAAGTATGTTACAGTCTATGTTGCATAGAAAGCAATCTTACACATTGTTCAAATTGCATACTTTGCAAATGCCTTCATCTCCTCTTTGAATAGTCTTCAATCCTTCCACTCCCCTACAGTTTTATTCTAGAAATATGTAAATATGAACAAGATACCAGGCAAGAGGATAAAACTCCATGTCCAGTCAGTGAGGACATCTGCCTTTAAAACATGCACTACAAATAGTGCTATACAGAATGTATAGTGGTCTACCACATGAAATAAAAGTTATTTCCTCATTTTCACTATGTTATAAATTCCTGAGGGCATTGTTATTAGATTACCGTTTCTATTCAGAGGAAGAATTTTTAGACCATGTGAAGTCAACAGGCTTGAAGGATGAATATGCAAAAACTACTG
The DNA here is from genome assembly GCF_023864275.1 of Schistocerca cancellata. Classification (NCBI taxonomy): domain Eukaryota; kingdom Metazoa; phylum Arthropoda; class Insecta; order Orthoptera; family Acrididae; genus Schistocerca; species Schistocerca cancellata. The sequence goes on along the minus strand of NC_064632.1, from coordinate 592,139,296 downwards.
CTGCTGCTCCTAATGGAAAATCTAATAGAAATTATTTATTGCGCTCTGAAAATATATTTTGACATTATATGTACCTTGTCTGTGTATCTAATAATATGTAAAAACTACTGCTAATGCTCCTAATGGAAAATCTAATAGAAATTATTTATTGCACTCTGAAAATATATTTTGACATTATATGTACCTTGTCTATGTATCTGTGTGTGTGCACGCTCATGAACAAATTACGTCCCACAATCTGTGGAGATTTACTGGATGAATAAAGAGTTTTAATATTATTTGTATGCAATACATTATCAGAAGTTTTGAACTGGGATCCTGACATTCATTTCATTGCTACATGTAATCATTTGCTCTGTATTGTGTGTGTGTGTGTGTGTGTGTGTGTGTGTGTGTGTGTGTGTGTGTGTGTGTGTGTGTGTGATTTTAATATGTGTAATCTTTTCAGATCCTGGTAAAGTAGTCAGTGTGCAAGTAGTGCCTCTAAAATCAAGTCGTGAGCTGAAAGTAACATGGCAACCTCCAAGAAACTCAGCAGGGCTAAAGATGAAATACCACATCTCTTACACGGTATATACTCTTTAAAGGATTTGACTAATTTTTGCATATGTCATCTACAATAAGATGTCAGAATGTATTACATGTATTATGTGAGATAATTTTTTTTTTTTATGTAGTTATAATCGAGATATGGAGGCAAATTAGTTTCCATTGAGTCCTCCCAAACCTGGCACAGTGAAAGTGTCATTATTTGTAGGTGTCATGTGATAAACTGCTGCACTGTCATGCATTTGTCAGTTGACACTTCAGAAATTGGAGAAGCATGGATTAGTGTCTGGTTAGTTTTGTACAGACAAAATGTTATTTGTCCACATTATCAATATCTGCCACAATCTTAGTATACCACAGTTATGTTTTAATGTTATATAATTCTCCATTTTAATGATCCTTTGAGATTCTTTAACCTAATATTTTCTGAAAGACTCACATGGGCACTCCAGGTAGAGAACATTAAAGTAAAAGTTTTGATAATATTATACATTTAAAATGAGGAAATGCCAGCACCTAGGATGAAGACAGCCTGTTCACCAAAGTTATACAGACTATTTCTTCAGCCCAAGCTAGACTTGGGATATACCATTTATGGATCAGCTCAAATGTCCTATCTAAAGATGCTTGGTGCAGTACAGGACACTGGTATCAGATATGTAATGAAGGCTAATATCAGTCAAGCTTAGTATCTAGTCACAGCTCTGAAACTATTGAGAAGCTTCTAACCATCTGATGGTGGCTCTTCACCTCCTGACATGAATTTAAAGTCCTCTTTGACACAGACTTTTCTTGTGTCCACCAACATTATTCATTCTCCTCCAAAGTGGTTATTCTTTAAGTGACCATGAGCCACAAATTCAGTAGGAGTCAATTCAAAACAGCTGTTGGATGAGAACAGTGCAATGGACAACAAGATCCTCCTGCTACATTGAATTAGGCAATCACAAGTTGGTCAGGAAGTCCAGCATAAATTTTGAGCTACTTTCGCACATCATGCTGAGTGTAGAAAATTTTATATATTGACAAATATGTTGAGATATTAAACTTTCTGTTCTATTTTATGCAGATTCTATGTCTGTTGAGTTAGTATGCTAGTGATATGCACAAAAGCCAAGCAAGGCTGTAAGGAAACTGCTCTAAGTGATTGCAGCATCCACTGCAGTGTCCACTTGCTTTCATCTGCATCATTGTAAAGAATTATAGTCAGTGATGTATATGTGAGACAGTGGTTGGAAAGGAGACTGAAATGTGACTGGCTAAACCCAACACCTGACCATATTGTACTTCATTCTATTAACTTGTGCGAGACAAAGTGATATTAGGTGGCATCTGTATAGGACACAGTCCACTTACACTTGGCTTCCTCCTCGTCAAGAAGAGCAGCCAGTGTTTGTCACCTTTGATGCACTAGCACAGATACGGATAAAGGCAGTTTATATTCAGAGCAGAGGGTATTAGATGATTTGACAGAAAGGAAAACACACTGAGTGTCAACTAATTCTAATGCCTTACAAACAGTGCTGGGATGAGTTGATATTACGGTTTAGTGCATTTTTATATCATCTATTCTTCAACCTATAATTTTCACTATAAAATAGTATTACTTTCAGTTTTGCAATTAAAAAGCTATAAATATTTTTGAGTGCTATGACTGTGCAGTCTAGTTCATTAAGACAAAACTTCATTCCATCCATCCAGCCATTCTTACACTTAAGCTACACATCTGTTAGGCTAATGATATAAGTGATCATTCTGCCATTTTCATTGACAGCAACATATCTAAATTTATTTACTATTGCTTATTATCCAAAGTATTGTGTAGGCAGTGTTGAACAGCTTCCAAAAAACTTTATGATGTATGATATCACAGATATACTTCAATCTTTATTAAAACAACCTGTTTCAAGTAATAAAAAGGACCATTTTTAGGTCATAAATGAAAGCATGCTGTCCGATAATCATATGCACAAAAATCTTTACTAGCAATTTCCACAACCAAGAAACCTGCTAACACAGTTGACAATATAACGTCTTAATCACTATACAGCAAAGTCATTACGCATAAATGACAAGTTGCACATAATAGCACACTTTAAAAATTGTGTTGTTCTTAACAGCACAAAGAGAGACGCAACTACATAGGGATGGCAATGTGACCTAACTGATTTGACTGTGAGGTGAGTGGTTGCATTATGTGGATCAGGTTGTGCGTCAGAGCCTGTCACAAACTAGGCACTTTGTAATTGCGAACTGTGCAGCACTTGGAAACCAAAACTTACACTAAGTGAGTGACCATAAGTAGGGCACAAAACGAATATTGTGACTGCAAGAAACACGAAACCAACTTAGTACCAACAGACAAAAGAAAAATCATCATAAACAGCAACACGCAATCATTCTGAGATCCAAGACAAATCCAGGTCAAGAAAGCAAGGGAACAGTTTTATTTAAGAAATAGTGTAATGTTGCTTCCTAACAAGATACAAACTGTTGGCTCACACAGCAGACTGAATATTGACGAGGACCAACAATTCTCTCCATCAAACAAGTTTGTGCAACTTCTGGAATTGTGGCAATCAAAAGCTGAATTATGTAACACACAGATATTACCATTGCCTCTCTCTCTATCTATCTATCTATCTATCTATCTATCTATCTCATGAAATAAGTGTCAAATGAAGAAAAAACTACAAAGAACAAAACTTGTGTAGCTTGAAGGGGGAAACCAGATGGCGCTATGTTTGGCCCACTAGATGGCGCTGCCATAGGTCAAACGGACATCAACTGCATTTTTTAAAATAGGAACCGAATGTTTTAGTTGGACAACTTTTTTTGCTTTGAGATAGATGGCGCTGTAATAGTCACAAACATATGGCTCACAATTTTAGATGACAATTGGTAACAGGTCGGTTTTTTAAATTAAAATACACAACATAGGTACATTTGAGTATTTTATTTCGGTTGTTCCAGTGTGATACATGTACCTTTGTGAACTTATCATTTCTGAAAACACATGCTGTTACAGCGTGATTACCTGTAAATACACATTAATGGAATAAATGCTCAAAATGATGCCTGTCAACCTCAATGTATTTGGCTATACATGTAACGACATTCCTCTCAACAGCGAGTAGTTCGCCTTCTGCAATGTTCGCACATGCATTAACAATGCACTGACACATGTTGTCAGGCATTGTCAGTGGATCACGATAGCAAATATCCTTCAACTTTCCCCACACAAAGAAATCCGGGACATCAGATCTGGTGAATGTGTGGGCCATGGTATGGTGCTTCGATGATCAGTCCACCTGTCATGAAATATGCTATTCAATAACTCTTCAACCACACGCGAGCTATGTGCCGGACATCCATCATGTTGGAAGTACATCGCCATTCTGTTATGCATTGAAACATCTTGTAACAACATCGGTAGAACATTACGTAGGAAATTAGCACACATTGCACCATTTAGATTGCCATCAATAAAATGGGGGCCAATTATCCTTCCTCCCATAATGCCGCACCATATATTAACCCGCCAAGGTCACTGATGTTCCACTTGTCGCAGCCATCATGGATTTTCTGTTGCCCAATAGTGCATATTATGCTGGTTTACGTTACCGCTGGTGGTGAATGACACTTCGTCGCTAAATAGAACGTGTGCAAAAAATCTGTCATCGTCCTGCAATTTCTCTTGTGCCCAGTGGTAGAACTGTACACAAAGTTCAGAATCATCGCCATGCAATTCCTGGTGCATAGAAATATGGTACGGGTGCAATCGATGTTGATGTATCATTCTCAACACCGACGTTTTTGAGATTCCCGATTCTTGCGCAGTTTGTCTGCTACCGATGTGCAGATTAACCGCGACAGCAGCAAAAACACCTACCTGGGCATTATCATTTGTTGCAGGTCGTGGTTGACATTTCAAATGTAGCTGAACACTTCCTGTTTCCTTAAATAACATAACTATCCGGCAAACGGTCCGGGCACTTGGATGATGTCATCCAGGATACCGAGCAGCATACATAGCACACACCTGCTGGGCGTTGTGATCACAATAGCCATACATCAACACGATATCGACCTTTTCTGCAATTGGTAAATGCTCGATTTTAACACATCATGAAGCAAATACCGTCCACACTGGCGGAATGTTATGTGATACCACATACTTATACGTTTGTGACTATTACGGCACCATCTATCACAAAGCGAAAAAGTGGTCCAACTTTATGTACTACACAAATATGTAATAAAAATGGGGGTTTCTATTTAAATAAATGCAGTTGATATCCGTTTGACCTACAGCAGCACCATCTAGCAGGCCAACCATTGTGCCATCTGGTTTCCCCCTTCAAGCTAGACAAGTTTCTTATTTGTAGTTTTTTTGTTTGACGCTTATTTCGTGAGATATTTGGCCACATCACTATCAATGGGTTGCGGAGTATCAAAAATTCCCTCCTCCCCCCCCCCCCTTTTCTGTTAACTGAGCCATAGGCAGTAGTGTCTGGCAAAGTGTTACCAGGACTGGTGTGACACAGGATGGTAGGGGAGCTGAATTGACCATGTAGCATGGGCAGGACAGAGACCTGGTTTCCTGTTGGGGATGGGGCTTCTACATTTGGGGGCAGTTGTTCAGTCTTCAGATGCTTGCCGCAGTTAACTACCTGTGCTCTCAGCATGGAGGACTTATGAAGTGAATAGATGTTGTACTCCTGTTTTATTGGAGACAGAGGTAAGAAACTTTTGCAGCAAGCATGTGGAAGTGTGGGAGGCATCTGGGTTGTTTTGGAGCTTAATTAACAGCAATGGTGGTCTCAGGTGGCATAACATCATTTAGCTATCGCCCCTGGAGCTACTTGTGATGTCATATAAAGTTTTCTTATCCGACTGCAACTTCAAATTGTTGATGTTCCCTGTGACCAGTGATGAGCTCTTTAGTCTGCTCCAGTGCATGACCTTATGTGCGAGTACAGGCCAATGAGCCTGTATGATAGTACGTGTCTGGCTGTGAGGACTGGGCTTGCTGGTTTGGGTGCAAGACATCAAACTGGGTACAGTACCAGTGCCTGTGTAGCATCTCATCAGTGTACAGGATTGAAGCTATAAGAAGCCAGGAGCTATGTATTGGCTTCCTCAGAAGATGCAATCTTCACCATTTTATTCATTTGGACCTTGAAAATTCAGATCAGTTGTTCTGCTTCAGAGTTAAATGTAGGATGGAAAGTCAATGTTCTCAGATATTGAAATACTGTTCCTTTGGCTAGAGGAACTGAAGTCGCCCACTATGAATTGAGCTGGAAACAGAGTGCCTATTCCTTGTTGAACTTGTGATTAGAATCTATCAATAGAAGCAAGTGGTCATTGGGGTTATCATGTAGAATAATAGGCTATGACCATCAAAAACTGAACATAATGAAGAACTGGAAGTGAAGTTGACGAGTATCTGCTTGTAAAATTTCTCTCTCCTCCTTTCTGAATTTTCAAAAACCAATGACCATGTGGCATTTACCAGATCCTTACTTCATTCATTATCCAGTTTCTCCAATTGCTGAGCAGTATTTTTAAATAGTTACAAAACTCTTCTTTGATTGTAATGAGTTAGTTACCCTCTTTTATTTTCTGCAAACAACTTCTAACATTGTCAAATAATGTTGAACATTATGTGTATGCAGGTATATGGTTTTGAGCAATAGCTAAGCTTGTACTCAACTAAAAGTTTTGCATCTATTCATATTTCCCTTTTTTAGCAGTACTGTTGACTTGAACATTCAAGGAATTGGGAAAGCTGATGTCCTCCTTTGCACTCCATACTCCATTGGTAGATGTGATGTAGGGATATCTATCATCAAACTCCATCTGCCACATCCTGCCCAAAGAGTACCTCAGAAAAATAATAAAAGTCCAAACCAGTATTTGAACATGAACAAGATATCATCTACATATAAATTAACATTTTCCTCAACTATTTTAGACTCATTTAGTTAACATTAGTATTATAATAAAAGAAATTGTACACTTGCTTCCTCTTTTATGGATTACAAGGGTACCGAATATTTCATGCTTCCAGTATTTTATGAGAAAATTTCTGAATTTAATTCACCCAAATTATGTAACCTCACAGTTGGTATTGGTATTGGTATTAGTGGATTGTGGTTCATGACCATGTGTAATTTGGTTCCGCAGAAGAGAAAACAGAATTTCTTGATGCCAGAAAAAATTGCCAGTGTTTCCTTTACTATTTGGCTATAACTCACTTGTGTCACTGTTACTGTGTTAGGTGCATATGTAACTGGTTTGTCCATGCCATCAGGAGAACTATCCAAAGCATCTGCCACCAGGATTAAATGTTTTCCAGGCAGGGAGCATACTTCAAACAGTTTTGTAACTTCACAAACACTTCTGACAAGTGGCAGACCACTAAAAGTTGACTCTTTTTTTTCTAAAAAAAATCTGTAAAGAGGGTATGATATCTGCATAACATTCAACATTAGTTTACATTGCTAATTTATCTTACTTGGAAATGACTGGAGTTCTTTCAAACCTTTGAGCACAGGGATGTTGTATGTAGCTTCAATGAGGACTGATGTAGGGCAGGACCATCTGTGCCCATTACGTGTCTGAAATACTGAAGAGTCACAAGGGGAGGCCACGACACTGCAATCAAGGATTTACTTCAAACTTTGTACACTTTTCATAGGCAATTAAAACAACATAATGTGCAAGTAGTAAGGTGCACCACTCTGGTGATTCCAAGAAAATCGCAAGAGAAGTTTTATGTGTCTATTATGTAACTGATGTATTTGTGCGAAGAATTGATGTATTTGTTCAAAGGTACTGTGCCTAAGATAGTAAGATAGTGGGTGAGACAATGCTTCAAATCCCACTAACACTTAATTTTTAATCTATATTTTTTTCTTCACTGGTCACATTATTTAATTTATTTTACATTTGGGAGGTAATGTAATGGGAAAAAAAAATGCATTTTCATGAAGTTGTAGTGAATTTCACATGTTATTTGACTATTTACTATTTGTAATTAAATTTTCAAGGATGAGGGACAGGTGTGGAAAACCCTAGTCAAACCTCTATAAATAATGATGCGAGTGACGTTATTCACAGTCAGTAATATAGTAAGTCACAATGTGGCAGACCAAAAGAGTAATGAACAGTTACTCATTGGATGTGCTCTTGATATCAGTTGCTGGAGGATAGTAGTTGTCAAACACACGTGGAAAGCATAAATTGAAACTTCATGTAAATACACATGGCATTTTTTCATTATATTACCTCTCAAATCCCATATAAATTAACTAATATGACCAATGATGAAAATATAGATTAATAATTAAGTTCAAGCAGGAGTTGGATCATCATGTCATACACACGCATCTTATGAAGCTTGCACGCTAATCATTTGACCACCATGAACTCTAACATCTGGCACCAATGCACAGATACGTAAGCCCCATAATAGATGTGTAAAACTTCTCTTGTGATTTTGTCGGTATTTACAAACGAGTGCACCTTACTAATTGCACACTATATTGCTTTAATGACCTACAACAGGAGTGCAAAGTTTGAAGTAAATCTGTGATCCCAATGTCATGGTCTCCCCTTGTCAGTTGGAGAAACTGTATTTACTTTTCTTAAATTTGAGCATGCCATATATATGTCTGTAAAAACAACTGCTTTGAATTGTTCAAATGTTGGTACTGAGTAGATGCCATGACTATAATGTAATTTAAATACTTTTCAGCTTGTGGTAAGCTGCTCTAAGGATTTTAGAAATATTACAGGAGTACTTGTAACATTATAAGAGAATCTGTTGTATTGATATAGTCCAACAGCTAACTCTGTCTTAGAACAGAACAGATAACTAAGTCAGTAGCTCTTCTGGTTGTGGAAGCAGACAAATATCTGCCCTAGACTGGGCATTGATGAATGCCTGAAAATCAACACAGATTGAAATTGGGCCATTAACCTGTTGACCCCCAGTGGTTTCTGCTGTAACCCACCACTTTATTCATTTTGTTTGAAAGTACTAGTCCCTTTAGCATGAAACCACTGGTGCTATGGAAAGCCCTGAATCAGAAGTGATTAAGAAATGAAAGTCTTCACTATTATCCCTATACAGTTGCTACATGTCAGTTTGCTCACAAAATCTGTACTGCTGTTCATAATAATTTTCTTATTAAATGTTTACCTCCACTTTGAGGGAACTCGACAAGGCCTCTTAATGCATTAACTTTCATTTCCTGCAGTGGAGAATATTTTATCTGTAGAAAGAGGGACAACAAACCATTAACTGCATTACTAAAAATGTCTGAGTGCCACTGATTGTAACCAAACATAACAAATGACAACTTCATGCTCAAATGTAACAACTCCTGAGTTGAAACTTCAAGGGGTCATCATTCCTCTGTGGACACAATGCACATTGCTGTGAGCTGTGGTGCATGCAATTTGGCATAGTGGTTAGTGTGCTGCTGGTCATCAGTTCAAACCTGATCACAAGCAATAATTTTTTATTTAATATTTATCATTTCTGGAAGGTTCTCAAAATATCTTATGTTTGTATATTCTGAAATTTTTTATGTCTACATAGGTAGCAGCATTTTCTGCCCAAGAGTTCAGTTCTGTTCTGGCTGGAGTTTGTAATAAACATGCTTTCAATGCTAAGTTTTGTATTTGATTCATGACCCTACTTTTGTATTTGGACTTGAATGTGATTACAGTGTGACAATGTTTGGTGGAGACAGTATGTTGTTGTTGTTGTTGTTGCTGTGGTCTTCAGTCCTGAGACTGGTTTGATGCAGCTCTCCATGCTACTCTATCCTGTGCAAGATTCTTCATCTCCCAGTACCTACTGCAACTTACATCCTTCTGAATCTGCTTAGTGTATTCATCTCTTGGTCTTCCTCTACGATTTTTACCCTCCACGCTGCCCTCCAATGCTAAATTTGTGATGCCTCAAAACATGTCCTACCAACCGGTCCCTTCTTTTTGTCAATTTGTGCCACAAACTCCTCTTCTCCCCAATTCTATTCAATACCTCCTCATTAGTTATGTGATCTACCCATCTAATCTTCAGCATTGTTCTGTAGCACCTCATTTTGAAAGCTTCCATTCTCTTCTTGTCCAAACTAGTTATCGTCCATGTTTCACTTCCATACATGGCTACACTCCATACAAATACTTTCAGAAACGACTTCCTGACACTTAAATCTATGCTCGATATTAACAAATTTCTCTTCTTCAGAAACGCTTTCCTTGCCATTGCCATATATCCTCTCTACTTCGACCATCATCAGTTATTTTAGTCCCTAAATAGCAACCCTCCTTTACTACTTTAAGTGTCTCATTTCCTAATCTAATTCCCTCAGGATCACCCGATTTAATTTGACTACTTTGCATTATCCTCATTTTGCTTTTGTTGATGTTCATCTTATATCCTCCTTTCAAGACACTGTCAATTCCATTCAACTGCTCTTACAAGTCCTTTGCTGTCTCTGACAGAATTACAATGTCATTGGTGAACCTCCAAGTTTTTATTTCTTCTCCATGAATTTTAATACCTACTCCAAATTTTTCTTTTGTTTCCTTTACTGCTTGCTCAATATACAGATTGAATAACATCAGGGAGAGGCTACAACCCTGTCTCACTCCCTTCCCAACCACTGCTTCCCTTTCATGCCCCTCAGCTCTTACAACTGCCATCTGGTTTCTGTACAAACTGTAAATAGCCTTTCGCTCCCTGTATTTTACCCCTGCCACCTTCAGAATTTGAAAGAGAGTATTCCAGTTAACACTGTCAAAAGCTTTCTCTAAGTCTACAAATGCTAGAAACATAGGTTAGCCTTTTCTTAATTTTTCTTCTAAGATAAGTCGTAAGGTTAGTATTGCCTCACTTGTTCCAACATTTCTACAGAACCCAAACTGATCTTCCCCGAGGTCCATTTCTACCAGTTTTTCCATTTGTCTGTAAAGAATTCGCATTAGTATTTTGCAACTATGACTTATTAAACTGATAGTTCGGTAATTTTCACATCTGTCAACACCTGCTTTCTTTGGGATTGGAATTATTATATTCTTCTTGAAGTCTGTGGGTATTTCGCCTGTCTCATACATCTTGCTCACCAGATGGTAGAGTTTTGTCAGGACTGGCTCTCCCAAGGCTGTCAGTAGTTCTAATGGAATGTTGTCTACTCCCGGGGCCTTGTTTCGACTCAGGACTTTCAGTGCTCTGTCAAACTCTTCATCCAGTATCTTATCTCCCATTTCGTCTTCATCTACATCCTCTTCATTTCCATAATATTGTCCTCAAGATCATCGCCCTTGTATAGACCCTCTATATACTCCTTCCACCTTTCTGCTTTCCCTTCTTTGCTTAGAACTGGGTTTCCATCTGAGCTCTTGATATCCATACAAGTGGTTCTCTTCTTACTGCATTTTTATATTTTCTCCTTTCATCAATTAAATTCAATATTCCTTCTGTTACCCAAGGATTTCTATTAGCCCTCGTCTTTTTACCTACTTGATCATCTGCTGCCTTCACTACTTCATCCCTCAGAGCTACCCATTCTTCTTCTACTGTATTTCTTTCCCCCATTCCTGTCAATTGTTCCCTTATGCTCTCCCTGAAACTCTCTACAACCTCTGGTTTATTCAGTTTATCCAGGTCCCATCTCCTTAAATTAGCACCTTTTTGAAGTTTCTACAGTTTTAATCTACAGCTCATAACCAATAGATTGTGGTCAGAGTCTACATCTGCCTCAGGAAATGTCTTACAATTTAAAACCTGGTTCCTAAATCTCTGTCTTACCATTATATAATCTATCTGATACCTTTTAGTATCTCCAGTATTCTTCCATGTATACAAGCTTTTTTATGAATCTTGAACCAAGTGTTAGCTATGATTAAGTTATGCTCTGTGCAAAATTCTACAAGACGGCTTTCTCTTTCATTTCTTCCCCCCAATCCATATTCACCTACTATGTTTCCCTCTCTCCCTTTTCCTACTCCCGAATTCCAGTCACCCATGACTATTAAATTTTCGTCTCCCTTCACAACCAGAATAATTTCTTTTATCACATCATACACTTCATCGATTTCTTCATCATCTGCAGAACTAGTTGGCTTATAAACATGTACTACTGTAGTAGGCATGGGCTTTGTGTCTATCTTGGCCACAATAATGCGTTCACTATGCTGTTTGTAGTAGCTTACCCGCACTCCTATTTTTTTATTCATTATTAAACCTACTCCTGCATTACCACTATTTGATTTTGTATTTATAACTCTGTATTCACCTGACCAAAAGTCTTGTTCCTCCTGCCACCGAACTTCACTAATTCCCACTATATCTAACTTTAACCTATCCATTTCCCTTTTTAAATTTTCTAACCTACCTGCCCGATTAAGGGATCTGACATTCCACGCTCCGGTCCGTAGAATGCCAGTTTTCTTTCTCCTGATAAAGACGTCCTCTTGAGTAGTCCCTGCCCAGAGATCCAAATGGGGGAATATTTTACCTCTGGAATATTTTACCCAAGAGGACGCCATCATCATTTAATCATAGAGTAAAGCTGCATGCCCTCGAGAAAAATTACAGCTGTAGTTTCCCCTTGCTTTCAGCCATTAGCAGTACCAGCACAGCAAGGCCGTTTTGGTTAATGTTACAAGGCCAGATCAGTCAATCATCCAGACTGTTGCCCCTGCAACTACTGAAAAGGCTGCTGCCCCTCTTCAGGAACCACACATTTGTCTGGCCTCTCAACAGATACCCCTCCGTTTTGGTTGCACCTATGGTACGGCCATCTGTATCGCTGAGGCACACAAGCCTCCCCACCAACGGCAAGGTCCATGGTTCAAGGGGGAGGGTGGGGGGAGACAATAGGTACTCCAAAATATCTGTATCACCATGACTCCAGTTAACATAAAAGTTTTCACCTACATGGACAGAAAACAGAATACAAGCAGTACATCATCTCCATAGAGACCATAGAGACCAAGGGATTCCAAACCAACAGTGAGTCTGCTGGACATCAGGCATCCATCAGTGTTTGCCAGAGGTTTTGGTCAGGAAGTGATCAAATGGCTGAAAGAATGTGACTGACTTGCCAAATGCAATGGGTAGAATGACATGATTTTGGTGTCAAATGTGCACATCTACTTGGGTGGCTCAGCTGAGCAGTTGTGCAAGAACAACAAAGAGAAGCTCAGTATCTGAGATGGATTCAAGGCCAAACTGAAGAAAATGTTTGGCAAAGATCTGCAGCAAGTCCACTTAGTGGAGATGAAGAACAGTGTCAAATGTCATGTGAAAATGACTTATTCTAACATAGAGAATATTTTGGCCCTATGCCAAATTTTGGATTTAAGTATGACAGATGATGCCAAAATCTCACAAGTAATGGAAGGAGTTGTAGAAGATATGTACCAACTGTTCTGGTGAAGAATGTCACAATAACTGAGGAATTCATCAAATGATGCCAGTGCATTGAGAAAATCCAACAGAAGATGATTGGATAAAATAAATATGGCAGACTCTCGAATTTGGTGCCTTTGGCAGTTGTAACATCCGTACTTCTATCATGCACCAGGTAGTGAGAGAAGAGATACAAATCCTTTAAATCAAGTAAGCAAGGTATGAAATTCATGAATGTTGACCTGGTATGTCAGCAGGCAAAGGAGAATGAAGAAGTGTATCGATCTTTTGTGACAGTCTCCTCCATCAGTCAAAGATGCAAGGAATAATGGACTTGACCAGCTCAGTTTCTTGCCACAGTGATGAAATGCCAACTTAGCACCCCACTAATGCATATACATCCAACTCCTATGTCAAGTCTAAAGCCCCATAGACACACAGACATTTGGAGGACAGAGGACAATATGCAGGAAAAGAAGATGAGTTTTTGATAACTACTATGTGAATAGATTGCAATCATCACAAAAGTTCTATTCATGTCAGTCAACTGCGGATGATTACAGTCGACATATAGGATGAATCTTATTGGTATACCCTGTATGGAGTTGCTCCTCAACCCAACATAGCTATTCCATTTTGTCCTACAGTTATAACGATGCAGTGAATTACTGGGTTTCATGTAAAATCCTCAGGCTTGTAATTTCTCAAATTTTATTAATTAATGGCTTATTTGGATAACAAAAAGCTCCATCTGACTTAAAAAACTAAGGAAACAAAAGAATAATGTCAAATCTAGGAAATAAACAAGCTTAAGAATTGAAATAACTGAAATATTTTTGGGTGTGTTCGAACTTTAATTATGAATAATTTCCAAGTTAATCAATTTTCATAGAAAGTAAAATGCTTACTGGACAGAAAAATATTAGAGCTTTCTAATGAACTAGGTATTTTTTGTTAAAAAACAGTTATTAGCTGGTACTATTTTTACAACTACACAGACTGAGAACAATTTCAGTTACCAGTTTACCTTGAAAGAAGATGTTTTATGTAAAAATAACTATACTATTGGAATCAACAGATTGAACATTGTAAGATGGATGATAATGATCTAGCTATTTTGTATACCATATTTACTCGAATCTAAGCCGTACTTTTTTCCTGTTTTTGTAATCCGGAAAACCGCCTGTGGCTTTGAATTGGGTGCAAAGTAAGCGGAAGTTCTGAAAAATGTTGGTAGGTGCTGCCACAACCAACTGCTGTCATCGAATGTATGTAGTGCTACAGAGGCATGCTTTGCAGGCACAAAGATAAATACTGGCACCAAAATATCTGCGTCAGTAAATAAATTTTAAAAAAGGTAGAAGATGAGCTTTTTTCTCTGTCCCGAGTTTCAACCTCTGCATTTTCATACATTATCCAACGAAGTAAATAGAAATTCCATATTGTTCATCTTCAAATGTAGCAGCCTTTCAAATATTCTTATCAACCATAATAAATTTCTTTACACAAAAATACCAACAATGCACAAGGCTTTAGGGTTGTTTCATGAGTTGATACGCTGGGGCTCATTAAGATTTCACGTAGCGGCACCTACTACATTATGAAAATTTGTGAAGAGCTTGTTGGTGTTAGTGAACCACAATGAAGCGCTTTCATTATAGTTCCAAATTCAAGAGGGGAGTTATTTCTTTTGTGGAACAAAAGGTCTGCAACGTGGGATTGATGAGAGAAATGTCAGGTGATGGCGACTACAGAGAGACATATTATCTGAATGTTCAAGTAGCAGGAAAGCATTTAGTGGGCCAAAGTGTGGCTGATATCACACACTAGAAGTGATTTTAAATGAATTTGTTAAGAAACAGCATCAGAAATTCCTGCCTGTGGATGCCGAAATTTTAAAAATTAAGGCACATGAAACTGCTAGAGAGCAAAAAATTGAAAATTTTAAGGCTACTCACAGCTTGATTGATCTGTTTATGAAGTGCTGGGGTTTTTCACTTTGGAGGTGAACTTCAGTTGCACAGAAGCTGCCGAAAAATGATGAAGAAAAACTTGTGGAATTTCAGCGCTTTGTAATTAGGCATCACACAGAAAAGCGGTACCTTCTTGGTCACATAGGGAATGCTGACTAAACTCCCCTATATTTTGACATGTCGTCAAATTATACAGTTGACACCAAAGGGAAGAAAGACGTAAGTGTTCTTACATCAGTGGCTGAAAAACATGCTTGCTTGAATAGCAGACGGACGTAAATTGCCCCCATTCTTAGTTTTCAAGCAAAAGACTTTACCGAAATCGGAAGTGTTTCCAAAAACTGTAATTGTACGAGCAAATGAAACCGGGTGGTTTTCGGAGGACATGGTGCTGGAATAGATTAGGTGTATGTGGAATCGTCGTCCAGGCGCAATTTTTGGTTTACGCAGTTTGTTGGTATTAGATCCGTACGCATGTCATACAACATCTGCAGTAAAACGAAAATTAGGGGAAAGAAAAATGGACTTGGCAGTAATTCCAGATGGGATAACTTCAATTCTGTAACTACTTGATGTCTATTTGAATAAACCATTTAAGAACAAGTTTAAATGAATGTACACAGACTGGCTTTCGAAAAGCGACAGACAACTGACACCAATAGGACGTGTAAAACACGCAAGTTTGTCGCAAGTGTGCCAATGGATTTATGATGTATGGAAGTATGTTCCAAATCAGACTGTGCAACAAGCATTTAAAAAATGTTTGATATCCAATGCACTAGATAGTATGGAGGACGATGCTCTGTATGAAGAAATGAGCAACAAAGAATCGAGTGATAGTGATTCAGACTCATGACTGATATTTTAAACATTTTAAACATGCATTACAAACCTAATAAAATTTTGTTTTAAATTTCAGCGTTTAATTTCTAAGTTATTTTCATTCTTTTTTATAAGGGTTGCTACTCTGCATTGCACAGAATAGAAGAGCATGGAGAGCAGCATCAAACCAGTCTAGGGACTGAAGACAACAACAACACGGTCTGCATTTGAAGTCATCACTAAAAATCTATTACGAAAATGCGACTGGCAAGACTGTTTGGGATGTATGTCAATATGGCCAACTCTACATTCTGAATTTTTTCCTACCTGTGACAAGAGACAGTTGCTAATAGGAACCTTTATGAATTGTGAATCACTTGCAGTATTCTCTACACCACGAGAATAATAAGAATATGCCATGTATTCTTTCGTGTTTGCTGCTATCTGATTTAATTCCTGTCTGCCTAATAAACTACGAAACTAGAGTGAGAAAGCAGCAAACACGGAAGAATATACATATCATGTCATGTTTATATTCATATTATTCTTATGCTGAATAGTGATACAGTCAGAAATGTAGGATGCCAACTGACTAGATTTTTAAATCTAAGATGACTCTAATTTCTGTACAGAATGTAATGTACTGAAGATGTGTCTGCAAAGATTTTCAAATGGAGAAAAATTTTCGCTAAACTCTCATTCAGAACATCTTCTATCATACACAGTCTATTATTTGGTTCTTGTTATCAAAGACAGCTGCCATGTAAGTAACGACAAATAGCAGTCTCTTGCCATTATTTCGCTAATGAGACAATTCCTCTCTTCTTTTATTGTAAGTGGCGGTAGCACATACAAAAGCAAGCCCTGCCACGAGCGGCGACAGGTCGTAAACACTCATTACCAGAATGCAACAAGCATGCATGACACAGTACAATAATGCATTTTCAACTTATAGTGACGTAAACACCTATGACAAAGAGAACGGCACTTATCAGGTCAAAGCAAAATAAGCAATCGATTCAAACAAGATGAAGCACGTGAAAGAGGAAGGGTGCCCATATAAATACGGATGGAGCACCTGATGCGTAGCAATGGCTAACTGGTAAAGCTTAACTGCTAAGCTAACGACTTGACCCAAACTACTGTAGCTGTATCTTCATCCACTTAACCTAAACTGTGCCTCATGCTACAATGGACCAACTTTGTTTCGATTTGGAGGTGCGGTCTAAAACTTTTCTCTCCCCTTGTATTTCGAGTCTCAAATTTTAGGTGCGGCTTAGATCCAGGAAATTTTTTTTCCTTTGTTTCGAGAATCATTTTTCAGGTGCGGCTTAGATTCGAGTGTGCCTTAGATACGAGTAAATTTGGTACACGTCAGATATGCATTGCATGTTTGGGAAATGAAATTTAGTGATTCTCTAGCACACACTTTCTGATGTGAGCACTTTTGTTATTCACTGTTTTCCGAAACATTTGACCATGAACCCAAAGAGACTGCAGTCCTTCATACCGGTGCATCGAGCATGCTGCATAAGTTCACAGCTGATCATAATATTTCAATGTTGTGAAGCAATAATTACTATGATTGCCAAACAAAGCAGAACACAAGAAAAGATAAACACGTTACAAGAGTAAGGTAATAGCAGATAGAAGCATAATGATCCAAGGACTGTTGACACAAGAAAACACACACTGAAACAAACGACATAGACACATATGTAATATATATCCTGCAGCCTGCAGGAAAACACAGAAATTGCTTGTTCATAAATGGATTTGTACATTAATTTTGGTGTTGAAAACTACGCACATTGAAATTCCATACAAACGTACACTTCGTTGGCCTGCCGGAGTGCGTCTGAACTACTTATGGGGTAGCCTGTGAAGGAGAAGGAATGTCAAAATGCTCAGTCAAGGTATCCCTTTGGCTAGGGACCGACAAAAATTCATGCTCAAGGGCAGTCTATTCATCCTCAGTGTATGCTGGTTTAAGGCGGTCAACTAATATCGTATCCTGATTTCCATTCCTATCAATGCTTTTCTATCAATTACCCAAAAAGGACCCACATACTGGGAGGAGAGTGGTGGCTTGACCATAGCATCTTTGACTCACATGAATTTACAAGTGAAGAAGTCTTTGTGGTGGAAAATTGGCTTAGTATCATGTCAGTAGGATGTATATGCTGAAGGATACGCATCTGAGTTTGGAAGTGTTGCAAAAATTCAGAATATTCTCCAACCAATAAATGTGAAGGGGGGTTTGGGGGAAAAAATTCATCAGGTACTCACAAAGCCTTACCGTACACCAGCTGGGCAGATGAACATCGCAAGTTGTCCTTGACAACAATCCTTAAGCCCAGTAGCACTAATGGGAGCAGATCAGTCCAGGACTCTGTCTGACAAGACAGAGCAGCCTTTAAAGTGAGGTGCATATGCTCCACCATCCCATTACTGGTGGGGTGGTAGCTCATAGTTCTGAGATGCTTACATCCACACAAACACAAGAGTTCCTCGAACAGCTGACAATCAAACTGCCTGCCTCTCTCTGCTGTTATCAACAGGGGAATATCAAAATGGGAAAACCAAGAGGAAACAACAGCATGTGTGACTGAAACCTAGAGAATCAGTCCAGCATAGTTACCAAGAAACGAAAGCCCTCTGAGGGCATAGGGGACCAACAATATCTACATGGGGGTGAGCAAATCTCCCTGATGGTATATAAAAACCTTCTACAGGGGCAGATATGTGTCCAAGGATGGCAATCTCTCTGCACTCCTGGTCACACAACTTTATCTGATATCAACTTTGCAGATGCCTTGATCCATGGGTGTGATAAATTGTGGAATGCACAGTAAACAGTGTGACACCAACCTGGTGGGATGAAAGGTCATGCCCCATTGCTCAATGTGTTACACCAGATGCGGAGTGCAAGTCCATGTAGTGGCACTTGCTCAAGATGTAGTGCAGTGGAAGCTGGGTTTGATCAGCAGTTCAGGAGGAAGAGGTCAGTCTCTTGCCCAGCAACCACTACTGCCTAATCAGTAACAGATACGACTGTGCAGTTACGAGGTAGACATTCAGCAACCACATTCTGCTGTCCTGGAAGGTGTTGGATATCTGTAGAGAATTGTGTGATAAAATCACCTTTATGTACCTGATGGGGTAAGTTGAGTTCAGTAACATTTTAAAAATAGCAACCAGGGGTTTGTGATTTGTGTAAATCTTGAACACTTGGCCATCAACCATGGCCAAAAGTGTTTAACTGCCAAGTAAATGGCCGAGAGTCCCCTGTCAAAATCACTCCAACACTTCTGTTTCTCCGACAGGTTCTTAGAAAAATATGCCAAAGGCTGCCATATGGACGAAACTATTCGCTGTAACACATCACCCAAGACAGTTTGACTTGCACCTACCATCAAGGTGATGGTAGCCCCATGGACAGGGTCAGCAAGCAGTGTTGCATCTGCTAAAGCTATTTTTAAAGCATCGTAAGCTTTAGTGGTCTCCAGATTCCATGGGTTTTTCCTGATACCTGATGTGCTCTTGCCCTTAAGCAATTCATTAATAGGGCCTTGCATCTCAGCTAAATGTGGTAAATTTTGGTGGAATTAATTGAGCATTCCAAGAAATCAGCAGGGTTCTTTAAAGGTTCTAGGAAGTGGCATCCGCATGATATCTGCTACTTTAACTAGATTTGGAGACATGGAAGATTGTGTGATAATGTAACCAAAGAACTCAATCTTCTGTCTTCCAAAGACACACTTGTCTATATTTATCTTGTTTCCACACTTGTCCCATCTCAGCAGTATTGCATGCAAATGTTTGATGTGCTTCTCGATTGTGTGAAAAAAATACCAGTATGTCATCAACATAGCGGAAAATGAAACACATCCCATGGAATGCTTCATCCATGAAATGCTGCAAGTCTGGGCCACATTTCAAAGGCCGAAAGGTGTAACATTGTGTTGGAAAAGACCAAATGGCATTCTCAGAGCTGTCATGTTTGTCCCACTCTGCCATTGGAATGTGTGCGAAAGCCATGGTACTATCAATGACCTAAAGAAACTAGCACCACTAAAATTATTTCTGAAGTCAGACAGATTGTTAACTGGGTATCTGACAGGGATAGTGTGATCATTGAGACCCCTGTAATCCCCACAAATGTGCCATGATCTGTTTTTCTTTTTTACCATTTGCACCGGCAATGCCCAAATGCTGTTTGATCTAAACACTGACCCATCCGAAATCATTTCATCAAACACATTTTTAACAGTGTGTAATTTTTCAGGAGGTAAGCTCCTAGGCCTACAAGCTATGGTTGGGCCAGGAGTATTGCATATGTGGTGCATAGTAGAGTGCCTCAATTTACTCTGGGCCACAACAGGATCTGTCAGTGCCGGGAACTCTCACGGAAGCAGCTGACCGAGGTCATTGTCTGCTAGTGGCGAGTCCAAAGAACAGGGCACAGTGGAAGGAGAAGTGGCTGAACATGCAGGTGCTGTAGCTCCACAAGCTTGTTCTCCAACTGCTGTTCATGTGTTGCCACTCTCAGTTTCAAATTGGTGTTTTCTTCATGTGTTGTAGCAACATTCTGTACTTCCTTGTCATACAAAATGTAGATCTTGCAGATTTTTGCATTAAGTGACACATATTCCACTTGTAATGCAGCAAGCTCAGAATTGTCATGCAACGGTGGTGGCATCTTCTTGCATATCACACATGTGTGTGCTCCACATGCAGGTGAAAATGCAGGCAGTAACAACTCACGTGTTGTGATGGGTGCGGATGACCCAGAAATCTTCACATGGCCGAAACCAGCAGCATCGCGCAGTACATAGCCCAGGACAGTCGTGAGCTTAGAAGACACAGATATATTCATCAGGCAGCAGTGTACCAACTCAGGCACCAAAGAAAAGTGCTTGAGGAAGTCTGTTCCTAATATCGGCCCTGCAATATCAGCAGTCACAAACATTCACATGGGGAAAAACTTGTCAAATGTCAAATTTAAGGTTTTTTTGTCAAACTTGGTACAGTCATCTTCCTCTCATGGAACAACAGTAACTCTGAGCCAGAATCCACAAGAAAATGAATCCCTGACATTGCGTCAGTAGTGAATAATCTTGAAGATCTTCCTACTTCCAATGCTGTAGCATTCAGTGTATGTGTGTGAGTAATCCGGATGAGTGCACACCCCTACTGGCATTCAGCGATGGCATTTGGTAATTGCAAGGATGTGTACAGTGTCTTGCAGCTTTTTCAAAATGCCTGTGGTACTAACAACAAGAATTGCAGTTGAGGTGGAGTCATGAGCGTTGCTATGGTTGCTATCCTTCCTCGCAAGCTGTGCATTCAGCCTGGCCAATTCATTGAGCAGCATGTTCATAGAGGGCTCTAGAGCCATGGTATTGGCTACACACTGTGAAATACAGAGAATGGGGATGATGCAGATGCTAGCATGTGGGGTTCAAGACCGCTGTCCATAACCTCGCTTGTCACAGCACAAGAATTATTAATTGAACGAGTAACTGCCACAACATCAGCTTCACACTCGAGTTCATCTAGAGAGAGGTCAGAGAAAGCAGAAAGGACAGCCCGTACATTTTGAGGCAACCTGCAGATCCAGAATAGTTTTAATGATTGGTCAGGCAACAGTTCATTTCCTGCCAATGCGCACAGTGAACAAAGCACTTGAGAGGGTGAATCATTAACACAAACCTCATTATCTAGAATATACTGCAACCAAGCTTCTGCCAGTTAAAGGAAACACTGCAGCACAGTTCTCTGAACAACACATATGATTGGTGGGTCAAAACATTGTCCAGTTGTTCAATAACACTCTTAACTCCAGTTGAGAAATAATCAAAGTAAATCTGTCAGTATCCAATGCAATGCCACTTGCATAAACCAAAGTTGTGCTCGTGTGGGCCAGAAGGGTGGAATTTTAATGTTCGAAAATCTGTTACTGATGATACCATTTTCGATGAATGCAGGAGCAGCAGATGCCTGTACAACACCAGGAGCAGAAGGCAAAACTGGATCTTCTGTCTTCATGTTGGCAGGATTCATTTGTGAAGGGATTGTGGCATGATGAAGAAAGTGAGAAAAATCCATTCAGTATGTGGTCACCACTTTAGGGAACAATATTCATTCATTCTCTAACACACACTTTCTGATGCGAGCACCTTTATTATTCACAGTTTACCCACATGTTCAGAGCACAACTTCACATGCTTTTTGGCGAACAAACACTCGACCAAAAACCCAAAGAGAATACTGTCCTCCATACTGGTGCATCCAGGATGCTGCTTAAGTTCACGCTTGATCTTTGATTTATGTGTGCATCCATCACACATCTATAATTGGAATTACATGAAAGACAAGAAGAAATTAGTTCTACTCGGGAATAGTATAATACAAGTAATTCCATCTTGCTATGTTTCAGTATGTTGTTGTCTTTGTTGGTTTTATGAAGGTGTACGACTTGATTGAGAGACCTACTCTCATGAAAATCCTGCAAGAAATAGGACTGGACCAGAAGACTAATCTTGTCCAACAGACGTTGAACAAAACCAAACCTCAAGTCAAGTTCAGGGGGGAACACTTTCGAGAAGTTCTGAAATTGAGACAGGAGTAAGACAAGGAGATGGACTCTCCCTCTCTTCTTTAATTGAGCACTGGAAAAGAGTGGAAAAATGAGTGAGCTAGGTAGGGACAAGATCAATGCATCATGAATGTCAGTGATTCTCCATATACACTGTACCTGGGGCAGGAAAGCAATTAAGAAAATCAACAGGTCTAAATATCTGGGAGAAGGCCAGGAACCCAATCTTTTAGAAAGAACTCAAGTAAACAAGCTGGAACTGGCATATCAACCGACCAAGTGCACCTATAAGAAAAAGTGTATCCTGGAACAAAAATGAAGCACACCTGGACAGTCATTGGCCCAAAATCCCTGTAAGCTTCAGAGCATCTAGTATTCAACAGAAAATGTCTCACAGGCAAATTTGAAATCCAGGAGAGAAAGAAAATGGGGAAGATAGTGGGACCAGTCATGGAAGGTAGGGAATATAAAAGAGGAACAACCCAGGAGCTCTACAAATACTATGAGAAAATTATGGACTTGGCTAGGAAGAGATGTCTAGCCACATACAGGCATGCCTACAGGATGCATCCCAGAATGGCTGAAGAGTAAACTCCTTGCATACTGGCAGAAGTTCAAGTCACAGTGGTTGATGGAAGGGATAAAAGATCTGCAGGAATTGTTAGGATGAGAAAAAAAACTTGAAAGACTGCCAAACATCTCTTGGGAGAATCCATAAACAAGTGATGTTCCAGGACAAAGCACAAAGAAAGAAGACAGGTGCCCTCTGGACTAAGGAGAGGAATAGTGGAGCCAGAGGATGTGCAACTACTGGGTGAACATCTTGTCTCACTGCAAACATGATAATTGAATATTGTGACCCTTAGTTGACCTATGTGAAACAAGAAGAAGAAGAAACCTATGGGATATTCTGTGGTTTGTATAATGGTTAGAATACCACTTTGGAATAGGTGGGATGGATTTAGATGGGGATGTTTCTCATTTCAGTGTTCAATAAAATGTAGTGAAACCTCAGAGGATGATGTAGCTGAACTGTTTCAGTCCATGCTGCTATTTTGTAATAAGAGTTATCTTCTTTTGATTAATGAGTGCAGTTGAACTAAAGATAGACCAGGTGCAGGAGATCTGATTGTGGATCCAGTTTTGGAGACTGTACTTGACTTCAAAGTGACATGGTGAAGGACTGGTTATTGCTGCAGGGTACACAGCCAGCAGGTAGCTTTCCTGTTCAGGAAGTGTATATCCATGTTGCACACCACATGTTCTTGTCATCTGTGATCAAATAATGGGTTTCTGGCCAGTTACTACATTAGTGATGAGGCTACAGGTGCATGTTGCTAAAGTGGTATCAGAACGAATTATTGTGCATTGCAGTTTCAGCCAGTTATAGGGAAGCTCATAATTTAGTATAGAATACATATATGAACATGATTACAATCCACAAGACAATGAAGTGGACATGTATTATTACTGGGCACAATAGAAGCAGTTTACCAGAAGAAAAATGTTTACTTGTTGTGGAAGCTTATTGAAAGCATATGTTATAGAGTGCTGTACTGTGGCTGTGGGAAAATAACACATATTTTTAAATCTTCAGACATACTTGACAGTAGCACAGTAAGAGTTAGACCAGGTGCAAGCTGTGGTTTGAAGCAGAAGTGTTAGATTAGAGGACTAAGTAATACTGTAGCTTTGAAAGTCCCAGGATTTTGGTACCATATCCCAAGAATGTTAACAGCAGTTTGATAGTATAGGGAATAAATTGGCAGTTGAGACTGGAAAGGGTAAATTTAAGTGAAACAATAGGTATTACTGCTAGATAGGAATCAAGTGAAAGGGGGTGGGGGTGGGGGGGTGGGGGGGTGGTGGTGTCTGAATCAGTAGAGAACTCTCTGAGTAATGATTAACAGGTAATTTGTAATTAAACTTAGTTCAGTGTACAGAATAGTTGTGTACATACAAGGGTAAGTCAATTATTATCTGCGATTTAGTTATATTTTTGTTTATTTTGGTAGTACTGTCATTTTACATTGATGACATATGCTTTGTTTATTTTTTAATATATCTTTGCAATTTTCAAGCTGCTAGGTTAGTTTCATTATCGCTGCCATGCTGGTAATCATGGCTGCTCCGCTGTCCATTTGCACCAAAGAAGACCATTGTTAAGTGATCAATTTTTTGTGGTCGGAAGGCGTATCAGGGGCCGAAATTCATTGTAGACTTTAGGTACAGTATGGTAACGGTGTTCTGTTACAACAGAGTGTCTACGAATAGATTGAAAAATTCCAAAATGATCGCACAAGTGTTACGCACAATGAAGGAGCCGGACGACCATTTACCGCCACAAATGAAGAAACCATTGAGCATTCATGTGAAATCATTCTCTTCGACAGATGATTAACTATTGATGAAGTGGCACATCATCTGCAAATTAGTCACAGTTTTACCTATGAAATCATCCACAACAGACTTCGGTTTCATAAAGTTTGTGCAAGATGGGTGCCAAAACAACTCACACGGTTGCATAAACAGACATGCTTGGACACCTGCAAAAAACATTTGGATCACTATGGTAACAAAGGGGACAACTGCTTAGACAGAATCATTACTGGTGATGAAACATGGATCCATCATTATGAGCGGGAGAGTAAACAGCAGAGTATGGAATGGAAACACAAATTTGCCATGCAAGAAAAGTTCAAGTCCCAACTGTCAGCAGAAAAACTGATGCTTCCAGTTTATTGGGATGCACAAGTTCCAGTACTGGAACATTACTGCCAGGCTAAAGCCTGCATTTGAAGCAAACACTGAGGATTGTTCTCAAAAGGTGTTGTGTTGTTGTATAACAATGTCCGTCCGCATACTGTTGCACACACTGCTGAAACGCTCCAGAAACTCAAATATGAAGTACTGGATCATCCTCAGAATAGTCCAGATCTCACCCCTTCTGACTATCACTTGTTTGATCCACTCAAACAGACATTAAGGGGCTGTCAATTTGCCTCGGATTAAGCAGTAAAAGAAGCGGTGCATTCCTGGCTTGCAGCTCAACCGTGAAACTTCTATTAAGAGGGCATCAGGAAGCTTATACCACAATGGATGAAGTGCACTGAAATGCAAGGAGACTATGTTGAAAAATGATGTTCTTGTAAGTTTCCTAGTTGATTACAATAAAATTTTATAACTACTTTGCAGATAATAATGACTTACCCTCGTATATAAGTCTTGTAGAAATTTTGTGTCCAGTAATATTAATTACAGTCGAGTAATATTAATTAATAGAAAGTACATTGTTTTTAACCAGTTGTAAAAAAAGTAGAAATGTAAATATACTGAAGGTACCAACCATAGCAGATATACACTGAAGAGCCAAAGAAACTGGTACACCTGCCTAACATCACATAGGGCCCCACAAGTATGCAGAAGTGCTGCATAATGATGTGGTATGGACTCGACTAATGTCTGAAGTAGTGCTGGAGTGAATCGACACCATGAATCCTGCAGGGCTGTCCATATATCTGTAAGAGTGCAAGGGGGTGAAGATCTGTTCTGAACAGCACATTTCAAAGCATCCCTGATATGCTCAATAATGTTCATGTCTGGGGAGTATGGTGGCCAGTAGAAGTGATTAAACTCAGAAGAGTGTTCCTGGAGCCACTCTGAAGCAATTCTGGACTTGTGGGTTGTTGCATTGTGCTGCTGGAATTGCCCAAGTCCGGCAGAATGCATAATGCTCTGAGCACCATGGGACTTAACATCTGAGGTCATCAGTCCCCTAGACTTACAACTACTTAAACCTAACCAACCTAAGGACATCACACAGTTGTGTTTTTGTGTTTGTGTGTGTGTGTGTGTGTGTGTGTGTGTGTGTGTGTGTGTGTGTATGAGAGTGCGTGTGCTTGCATTGGTGTGGGGTGTCAACATTCGGTGTTCATTCTTTCATGTCCATTGTACATTGGTGAAACTCATATCTATTGTTTTTCCATTTGCTGGATAGAGCATGCAGTTCTTTTCTGTTCTTCTTCTATGGAGCACTAAATTATAATCTTTCCTATTTTATATTACATGTAGCATGTGTCTTTTCTACATTTATAAATAATGGAACATCTTTATTTGTCAGTAGTAAACTCTCATTACTGTAGAAATCATCAGTATCACAATTAAAATTTGTAATTATTAGTAAATGTTTGCTTTTAAGACAGATGTCTAAATATATTTTTTGTGCTTTTCAGTCCCATGATTTGTATTAATATTTGTTTTTCTGTTGATTTAGTGCGTAAAAGTGCTAGCATGTGATGGTATGAACCACGCTTCATCTACTCAAGGTAAAATAACTGAGACACCATCAGTACTGCTCAAAGACTTACAACCACATGCTGTGTACCAGATAGAAATAGCTGCATTGTCAGCTGATGGATTTGTAAAGGAAGCATGCATCATCAACACCACAACTGAGCACACAGGTGAAGTGGATTAAATTTACTTTCACCAGCATTTATATTATTGCACCTTGTGTTTTTGTTCCAAACACTTGCAGAAGAATCTGTGGATCACCTTTATAGAAATAGGATGCATCAGGTAGTCAGCCATGGCCTTATAGTAAGAACCATACTGGCAATATCCTGTAGTAATTTAGAGAAATCATAGCGTAAATCTGGATGACTGAATGTAGATTGAAGCCTCCATCCTCCTGTATATCAGGCCGTTTGCAACCTTATCCATTCCCCGTTAGTGTATAATGCTGTTTTGGAAGGATATTATTTAATAAAAAACTGAGTCAGCACCCATTCATAATGAGTGACCTATTGAGTTCAGAAAGAGAGTAAGATGTAAGATGTTGGTGTTATTAATTGCAGATGTTGGGAGTTAAGGCTTCTTTAAAAAAATAATCCTTAGTGTGAAAATGTGCTGTGGAATGACAGAGATGGTTTATTATTACTTACTTGAGTTACATTTTTTCACCAAACATCTACTATGTGACATTCTGCCTGTTAGCTTCTGCCTCAGGTTCCTTGTTTGTTGTTTGTGGCTGGCATTGTCAGAGCTTCGTCCTCCATTGCTGGTGACAAAGTTGAACTTGTGGCCAGAGATCATCTGCACCTATTGCACCAGCGTCTGAGAGATTTTTCCCTGCTCACAATAATCTAGGATCTGTTTACCTTGACAGTTTTCTCTGTCCTGCTGAAGCTATTGCCATGTTTGTGTAATTCTATGGTTTTTCTGGACAAGCAGGCTTGACAGCCCTTCTCCATAGTGAGAACTTTGATGTTAGTGAATTTTATTATGTGGTCAGTTTCAAACAATGCATTCTCTGTCTCGGCCAATTTCTCTACCTGTCCTGACGTGCAATACCATTTATGTGTAATAATGCTGGTGTTGATGATTCATCTAGTTATCCCAACATAGACAATTCCAAATATAGAGTATGCACTATATTCCTGACATTGTAGCTGTGTCCCCTTATGTGTCCTTTGCCAATCCAAGACACACATTGATTTTCTTGGTCAGTTTGTAAATAGTTTTTATGCTCTGCTGTTTGCACAATATATGGCCCATTCTGTCCATCACCCTGAGGCTGCATGGCAGAAGGGCCATACTCAACATTCTTTCCTGATGTGTAATTTTGCTGAGTGTTACTTTATTATGCAACTGGCAGAGATGCAGCACTCTTCAGAATGCTTTCCAGATGTTGCACCATGTGTGTGAGATGCTGTGACTCATCTATTATTTTGCACACATTAAGAGCATATTAATCATTACTGTTTTCTGGCCTGGGTCATGATTTGACAGTTTATGCAAGTGTCAGTCTGTGCATTTCGTTCTTGATGCACACTATGTGCCAGCTCCTCACAGTTCTTCATAACCAGCACATCTAGAAAAGGAGGCTGTTGGCGCTTTTCTACCTCCAAGGTAAATTTTTTTATTGACATGGAGACTGTCCAGATATCTTAGGAACCCACTCAGCTGTTCCTCAACATGCCTCCACAGAGCATATATATCATTGACGTACCTGTACCACACCTTAGGTTTACAAGGTGCCAAGTCCAGCATCTGTCTTTTAAAACATTCAATGAATCAGTTTGTCACCAGTGTTTGGAATTGATATGTTCCAGAAGATAGTGAATGGTACTTTCGTAAACAGTGGAACAACATCAGAGTCAACCAAGATGTCATTTGCTCCAAGTTTTAATTCCTTCAGCATCTCAGTGAAATGTCCTGAGTCCATTATGTATGTGCCACTGTTTCCCACGTGTAGCTAAAGCAAAGGTGCCAAGTGTTTTTCCAAATTACATGTTAGTGAGCCAAGAGCACTTATGATCAGTCTTAGTGGTAATCATGTTTTCTGGTAATCCATACAGCCAAGGTGAAAGTGCTTCTGTGTTGTACGTATCCCTCAATATGTCTTCCAATAGATAAGACACCTTTATTAAACAATTTCTAGTCAATATGATCCTCTGTGCTAGATCTACACTTAGCTTCCTGTACATTGTCAGATGTAATAGACCCTCAATCTACTACTCATAATCTTCAGCTTTCATTACAAAAGTTGCACTTTCCTTATCGGCAGAGAGTAACAATATACTCTTTTTAGCAAGCCTCATGGTACATGGATCCAGGCTATTCATTCTTCAGTGAATGAGCACTTCTGGTATCAAGAGGGGAACCATAGTAGTAATGACCAGGGATATACCCTCAGACATTGGCATGATAGGTATGCATAACCTCTGACCACAAACTCAAATCCCGTCCGCTACCACCAATGGAGGATGGAGCTTTGACAAAGCCAGTGACTCATGCTGGTAAAAGATCTGAAAAATCATCAAAACAGAGATCAGCCAATGAACCCAAGAGTGAAGCCAAGAAACAATATATCAGTAAGTGGCCACAAAAGAATCCCTAGTCTGAGTTATTTCAATAAGCTTCACTGTATAGAATGTATTGTTTGCAAGTGCTCTTTAACAGCCAGTTTGAATTCATTTGTTTCAGAAATTACTCTAATATTTGTAGGTAATTTATTACACAATTTATTCCTTGTTAGAAAATACTGTTTTGAATTTTATGTTTATTCATTCTTGGTAAATGTCAATTCTGTCTAGATCTTGTTCCATGCTCATGGATGGAGCTGTTTGGGCAACAAATATCAAGGTTATTTTTGATGTGCCTAACTAATTGATAAATGTACTCACATGATGTTACAATCCCCAGTGTTTTGAATAGATCTGTACAGTGAGCCTGATTACTATTTTTGGTTATTATTCTTATGGTCCTTTTCTTTATTTTGTGAACTGTTTTCAAATTTTTTGTCTTCATTTCCCAGAAAAGAATTCCATAGCTATGAACTGAGTGTATGTAAAAATAGTACATAACTAAAAGACACTGACTGTTATGCTCCAATGACAGGATGCCACGGACATTACATGCAGATGACATTCTGTTTGCAAGCGTGTTTGTGTGTTCACACCACTTCTATTGACAAACAGTATTCATTCCTAGGATTCTTGTGTTTATTATGCAGTCTATAGAGTTTAATATAATTTATCTGTGTATCTTTCTTTCTTCAAATCCAAATTCAAGCCATTTGTTTTCTTTCTGTTTAGTGCAACTTTATTGTGTATTGACCAGTTGTAAACTTGACAGTTTCATTTGCTTCCTCTGCAAGGAGTTATTTCACTTTTTCATTTACTACATTTTGTTGTCATCAGCAAAGAATTTTATTTCTGTGGCCAGCATTATTGGGAAGTCACTGCTGCATATCAGGAATGGCACAGGTCATAATATACTACCCTGAGGTACTATTATGTTAATTTCACAGCCCTGCCTATGACAGGATAGAAGATGACTATGGCAGGACTGGAGTAGGTGGTAATGGAAAGAAGTGTGGCACAGGTCTCACATCTATGGCTGGTGAGAGAGATGAGCTGTGGAGTAAATTAGAAGGCTAATTATGAACATATAGTTACTGCAGGCGATGCCATAAAGGTGGTGGTGTGGCAGTTTGTTTTGGTAAGCATATAGCAATTAAAAAAAAAAGGAATAGTTTTCTTGAAACTCTACACCACTGAAGGACTAGTTTACGAAATCTAATAGTCAATACAATTGCCATGGGGACAGAGACCCATTATTGGTTCAGTTTGTTCTGAGAAAATGATGAGAAATGTCCCATTGGTGGTTGAAAAACATTTGTATTTCATTCTTCTGTTATTTGAAGGCAATGGTGCACTGAATGTATATCAGAACTGTGTCATTCTTGGTACAATTTCTTATAATTAAATGTTGTTTAATGACATATGAGTGGTTAGGGCATCATATATTATATGACACCTAAGCTTGTGAAATCATGGCAGTATGGTGAATATCCACGGACCACAGAATTATGGAGTCAAAGTTCATTTAGTTATCATTCCAAGATCCATATTTGCCTTTCTTAATATGGCTTTCTCCAAATAATATATTCTTAAGACTTTTCATGTTGGTTCCAGTATAGGTTGTAGAAGGGAATTCTATTCAGAATTATCAGTCAGGAGCTAAGTATTTTCTTTTGAGTAACATAGCTTTATTGTTGCTTTTATTCCACTATAGTATGGTACAGCCAAAACCATAACAGGGTACAAGTGCCAGAAAAATCTACAATCCCATTAATGGACAGCACCAAAAAAATTAGACAAGAATCCTAGGTGTCACCACCACTCTTAATCATACAATTATACATCTGTTCAAAGCTCACAGGTGTTGGCATTATGGGTCCCCACTACAATCCATAGATTGAGGGGTCACTCAGCATAATTAATAATAATAAGTGATAGTTTTGCTGTCATTTGCTCCTTTTGATGGTTCCTTCAATGTTCATGAACTATCTCTAATAATGCTAGGGCAGAGCTTTACTCAATCACAGGCCAATTAATGCTGTAGGAACAAGCCAAACTTCCATATACATACACTATGGGCAACCACAATGAAATAATGTTCTTGAGTTAACATGCTCATGGCCCAAAATACCAGTTCACCATCAACAAAATAGCCACAACTCCACTACCTCAGACTGTGCCACAAAACAAACTATGTGCAGCTCATTTACCTTTGAGTGTGGTTACCAGGCACCTAGATTTTCAGTTAGGAAGCATATGGATCTCAGTCCACTATCCTCAAACTGAAGCTCACAAGCTTTAAGTCTTGTTCCTTACAGCTCAAAATTACTTCCCTACTGGAAGTGGCAGAGAATATGAGGAGCTAGAATCTTTTGCTACTAATGGGGTAATAGAATTAGAAATTTCAACTATAAGGACCTCAAGGTGAATGTCACCAAGTCTCAGTTATTGGTATTTGAAATAGGCAGCTTCCAACACACCAATGTAAATAATGTATGTAACATCTCCACAACAGAAACTGGCCGCTGTAAATTTATGGGTGCATATATTGATGAAAATCTGTGGTGGACAAACCACATTAGCTTTTTATGTAGAAAAGTGAGTAATGGTATATGAGACAGTTCCTTGCCAAATGTTAAAATTCATTTAATATGTAACAGTTTACCCTTTCCTGGCATTGAATTAAGGGGCTGTGTTGCTGATGTCCTCTTAAAAACGATATTGGATTGATGTTCGCCTTAAGGATGACATGTTGATTTGCAAATAGGCATGACAAAAAGACTGTTACATATAAGCTTTCATTGAGACTTCTTCAGAAAAGAATCGCCAGTCCACCTCTACCATCTTCCGATCTCTGACAGCCACCCTGCAGCTAACGGTAGGCCACCCTTACATGTTATTTATCCAAATGGTCTGCTGTCCTGCTCCTGGTGCTTGGAACTTATGCTGCCAAGCTGGTATGTGGATAGCCACTTGCCATTCCTAGAATTTTTTGGAAGCAACCCCACTGCCTCCCTACAGCACCATTCCAGGTTTCATGCAGCAGCACCAAGACTTTACAGCCCAGCTGTGACCAACACCTCCACAATGTCATGGCGAGCACTGTACCTTTGTCCACTGTGATCGTACAGCATGCACATCCATCATGGTTTGAATGGATGCCTACCAGCTACATCTCCCTCACTCTTAGTATCTGGTCCTGCACTTGGTGTTGCAATGTGGGGACAAGATGTTCTCCATTTGACTGAATGCGGCTGCAACAATCATCACCATAGTCAGGCTCAAGCCAGCCTATGTTCTAGAGTCCCCTCTAGCCAACGAGCACAGCATCGACCGCTGACCCCAATCACAGCACCACCAACACTGCACCAACACCATCCCCTAGCCTGTTCCCAACATGCCAATGGCCGATGTTACCACCAATGTCGTGTCCGACATGCCACCAGCTGACATCTCTCTGGCCCATCGCCAGCCAACTTCGTGACTGACACATCTCCCAGTGACTGGGGTACCAGTGGTCCCTCTGCACTGCCCTTTTCACAGCCTCCAGCTGACACTGATGTCGCCCTGCCCCCACAGGTGCAGGCCACTCCCAACAGAGTTCCGCTAACACTTATGCCTTCAGAGTAGTGACGCTATTTCACACACTCCCAATGCCGTGCACAGGAGTTGCCCAGGCCCCTCCTCTCAACAGAAACTGCAGTGCCAGCACAAGCACAGAAGTGACAATCCATGCATGTCACCCAGCAAGGATCCTTAGCCAGCTCCAAACACCCTTCTGCATTGTTGGCACCAGTTTTTTCTTCTCAGAAGAGGGGAACTGCTTGGCGACTATTTGTGTTTGCCTCCACCTGTAGCAGCAGACAATGGGCTTTGCTAACCGAAAACCAGAGAGTAACGAAGTGCCTGCTGGCCAAGGTACTACTGTGTCTCCCCAGCCCCCTTACTGGTCACTTCTGCCATAGGTAGTGCCCAGACTGCCACCTCTCTGGATGCCATGGACACAGAACCATCACTCCAGCAACTCTTGTCCACTTTGTTGCAGCAACATCTCCCGGCCACGTTCTCTGCGCTCGTTCTCCACAACACCAAGTTTCTCCCATCATCATCTGCTGCACTCTGCCTGAGTATGTGCAGACAGCAGGATTTTGCACCTGTGTCCAGTGTCAGTGTCAGTGTTTTTGTGCAGTCCAGTTAACAAGAGGAGTGCTAGTGTGTCTTCTACGCCACATTCCTTTGACTGTGGCTGTATGAGGTGGAGGAAGGGGGAGGGATAGCAGATTACAGTGAAGGGGGAGGGGAGAGATATGCAGAGATGGAATCAGTGCTGCTTGATGGATTGTGTATGGGCTAGAGGTGACAGGACAGGTCTGCCAGGTGCAGCAAAATGCAGATGAGGAGGTGCTGGGTCAGAGAGGATGGAAGCAGTTGGGTGAAGCTCCTGGCATACACAGCACTTCACTGTACTAAGTACACCATACTGCACAAAGTATTCCAATTGCTGATATTGGGTGGGGGACAAACCAAGTGTCCAGTATCAGGCTTTGTTCAGTCATAGTTTATATCTGCTGACAGTTGTTTATAGATTTACACTCTGGCAGGAGGCCACACCTATCCCCAAAATTTCAGCCAAAACTGTGGCTGCAACCTTCATCCAGACTTGGGCATCCAACTGCTTCCATCCTCTCTGACCCAGCACCTCCTCATCTGCTTTTTGCTGCACGGTCTTCATACAGATCGATGTCTGGTTTGCCCTCCCCCATGTCAGCAATTGGAATACTGTGTGCAGTATGGTGTACTTAGTGTGAGGAAACGCATTGTGTGCCAGGAGGACTAGGCGGGTGGTCCCCTGGCCGTTGGGAAC
The DNA here is from genome assembly GCF_023864275.1 of Schistocerca cancellata. NCBI lineage: Eukaryota > Metazoa > Arthropoda > Insecta > Orthoptera > Acrididae > Schistocerca > Schistocerca cancellata. The sequence goes on along the minus strand of NC_064632.1, from coordinate 592,105,185 downwards.
AGCCTAGGGGATGGTGTTGGCCTGTGTCATATGGGAGACAATGATGGTGGTGCTGCCACTGAGGACAGTGGTAGGCAGTGTGAACTCCACCTTGATGGTGCTGTGCAAATATTGACACACATTGGAGGAGGGTAGCAGGCTGACAACATCGAAGTGTACATGTATGAACCAGTGTTTTGAGGGGAGTAAGATGGCCACTGGAAAGTGAACGTGCCATCTGACCTTGGTTCACTCGCACAGAACACAGGACCATGCCCAGTTGGTGTAGACACGTTGAATGCTCGGCAAAACAAATAATTGTATCATGGTTGTGGCAGAAGTGTGGATGCCTGGATGTGCGAGGTGATGGACATGGTCAAATGCTGTTTTACCTTCATGCAAGGGAGAAGAGAGGGGAGGGGGGGGGGGGGTGATGATCATTGGAACTGTCAGGTTACGAAGGTGCCATGGAATGTCACATCAGATCTTATGGTCAAAGCCACGTATGGACCTCTGCTGGAGGTTGAGACTGTGTCAGTATTCTGACGGGCATGGACTACGTCTGGGTCACCCTCTTGAGCATGCTGATGAAACGCCAGAGGCCTCTGAAGATAGTAGGGCATGGAAAGTTCACTACTACTGTCTCAGGGGAGGGAGTGGGAGCCAGTAGACTAAGTGCCCAAGGAATTCAACCTCGCTTGCCCCGAACACACATTTTGCCATGTTGAGGATCACTCCAGCTTTCTGTAGGCACGAAAAAATTTGTGTAGGTGTTGGTGGTGTTCAGTAGATGGGTATGTTATCTAAATGGGTGAAACAGCACGGTGCACTGTAGAGGATTTGTCCAAAAAAAACTGCCATGTTTGTGCGGCATTGCAGAGGCTGAGTGTCATGAATGCACTCTCAAACAGGCAGAAACATGTGATTATGGCTTTTTTCTTAATGTCTTTTAGCCCAACTGGGATTTGTGCGTAGGCTTAATGACAGTCTATCTTACTGAAGATAGAAGCTCCTGAGATGACGTCTTTGCAAGTACGGAGGAGTGGAATTGGACAGTGGTCAGGGGAGGTGCAATCATTGAATTTATAGTAATTGCCACTAGGCTGCCAGGAACCATCCTTATTGGGGTTGAGGTGAAGAGCTGAAGCCCAACAGCTTTCGTAAGAGCAAAGTATGCTGGCGGTGAGCAGTACTTGGAACTCCTTTTGTGCAATTTTGCACTTGTGAAGTTGGAGTGGTGGCCAGGGCTGGTGGCGATGTAATGCAGAGTGTGTTATGCTGAACATTTTCAGGAAAGGGGGGGGGGGCTGAACTCACCAGCTGTTTCATGGCAAAACATATGATGGAACAAAAGTCATAGCAGACAAACCTACCAGAAGTGCCATCGACTAAATGATGCTTCGCTACATCGGCCCTTAGAGTGTAATGACTGAGAAAGTCCACACCCAGAATGGGCACTGAAATTCCAAGATGAGCAAGTAAGTATGCATCCCATAAGTAGTGATAGCTGAGTTGTTGGTGGTGATGAGGGGAGGCGGGTGATTTAGGAGTAGTTTGTGGGGTAATACAGATAGGCTGGAGACCGTGTCAGTGAGGTAGTGGACAGGGCAACTACTGTCATTCAAATCCTGTATGAATAGATGCATTGAAATGGTACGGCAATCAGGTGTGCCTACTGTCAGTGGCTGCAAGGGTTCGAGCACCAGGAGCACAGAGATCTGCAGTTGGTGGCATTCCCGCCAAACCTCAGATGGTACCACCAAGCTGCGTCTAGCTCACGATGACCATCAGGGGGTGGTTATAACTACACCAGTGGGGGTGACTGTTTCTGCCTGCGCCAGCATCACATTAGTGGGGGCAGTTAACACCTGACAGCAGCTGTGTGAGTTGTTGAAGGGTGACACTGGCAGTAAGTGCTGCCATCTCAGAGCTCAGGTAGAGGTTGAAGGCCTGTGTACTGGGCGGAGGGTGGTTAGTGGCAGATGGAGTGACTGATGTCACACATGCAGGAGCTTTGGGTGGGGCAGGAGGGGTGGGTAAATAGCCAGTGAGAGCCACAGGGTGATAAAGAGGTCTGGATTTTGAACAGTTTATCGTCCAAGATTGTTGTGTCACCAAACGATAAGTGGGGGTGCAAGGCCAGAACAGCCTGTAGGGAGTGGGAAGGGACATGAGCCTGCAGTTTAAGAGCAGGTGTTTGGTGAGGATGTGTGGTTTGGTGAGAGCTGGGATGTGATCCTGCAACAAGGATGGGAATGTGTGACTGCACAGCTCAGCTGATAATAAATTATGTGCCTGTTGCAGCTCCAAAGGGGCAAAGCCGGAAATGATGCACTGTTTTAGTTTAGCGTAGCTGCCGAAGGGGCAGTGGTGCTCAGATTGAGGTGCCCCACAACCATCCAGAATTTCGTTGCATCACTCGTGATAGAGCACCCTGCAAAAACTGTCTCAGTGGAAGCAAACCACAGGCATGGGTCTCAAGGGTCGATGGTGTCCAAGTGAGCACAACTTGGGGGAAGGTCTGCAGAGTCAGATTGTACTGGACATACTACCCTATTGCCAGATGAATCAAGCAGTTCTGTAGTTTTTTTCAGTTGCATGTGAAGTTTTGACATATCCAAGGTGGTCATAGGTGCTGGACTAGGAGCATTACTGGGAGGCTGCTGGCAGGAGAGACTGTTGGGTGTGGTCACGGTGGGAGTTGGAACATGTGGCGATGTGTTGTTAGTTAACAGTGCTAGCAGCATGTTCTGGTATGTGGGGTGGTGCTGGCAAGCAATGTTGCAGAGAACAAGGTAAGTGGGATATGAATGGTGTGGCCCAAGCAATTCAGTCTCTACTGTATGTTGCTGCAGAAAGGAGGGTTTAGTACACTGCACAAGATAACTGTGTCTTGTCTGGTCCTGTGGCTGTCAGTTGCAAGTGGGATGCAGAGGGGCATGTTTGTGCATGTGGAGAGAAGGCATGCATGGAGGGGTGTGGGGATGTTGTGCATGGAGGGTAGCAGGAGGGCACATGTGGACAAGTGTGGGAGGGGCTGGAGAAGTCAACGAGTGAGTGGGGGCTTAGGCGGGATGCATCCAGCATCTAATGGGAACTGATTATGCAACCATGTGGTATATGCTAATTGGAATAATAAAAAAGAAAAACCAGTGCATTTCAATAATTAGATTCACTGCTTTGCTGTAGAGGGTGTCACCAGTGAAGGAACAATTTAAAGGTTCCCTTCTATGCTCCTAAGGGGCATATATGTCTATAGAGGTATGCTAATTAATAAAGGCAACAATAAATAACAGGTCATGCTGAAAGGGGTACACGAGCTGATTGAGAGATACTATTCCTAAAAGCTAAGACCTATGATAAAATTTAACAAATTACTACCTCATAATCAAAGGGGTGGGGGTGCTCACTTGTGGCAGAATCTTTGAATCGGGTGGACTATCAATAATTTACAGTATTTTGTCTGGTGGTGAGAGAAAATTTGCTTCAGCGGCATGCTTGACAGTAAAGGGGTGCCAAATTGGCCAGTGATTGAATGGTAATAAACCTGCCTAGTACTCCTGGTGCACACCACACTGCACCACACTAAATACACCACACTGCACACAGTGTTCCAAGTGATGATGTGGGGCAGGACTATTCAGGCATCGGGCATCAGGCTTTGTACAGCTACAGCCAAGGGATGGCATTGCAGAACCAGCCAAGGGACAGCATTGCAGAACATCTGGTAGCACGCCTCTCACTAACTGGACCACAAAGAGATACGGACACAAGTGCAAAATCCTGCTGTCCATTCATACTTTGGCAAAGTGCTGCAGGTGATGTCATGAGCCATAGGTGTTGCACAGGATGATCTGCCGAGATCACTGCTGTGAGATGTTGTGCAATCAAAGCAGGAGAAGAGTTGCTAGAATGGCAGTTGTGCCTGTGTGGCGTCTGGAAAGCATGGCAGTCTAAGGTCTACTCAGGCTGGAAGTGATGAGTGAGGGCACAGGGGAGATGCAGCGGTAACTTTGCCAACAAGTGTTTCACTGATCCCTGGTTTTCAGTCAGCCCATCATCTGCTGCTAGAAGTGGATGTGAATGGGAGGCATCACCACAGTATTGTAAAAAATATAAATAAAATAAAAGAACATAATCACTCACTGGGTCTTCATAATCATTATTTCCCAAAGCATACACATTTATGGGTGTGTATTTCTTATTCTTATTTGAAAATGTTAATAACATTCTTGATGATTTAAAGTTAAATTCGATTATATCAGTGGCAAATGAATTGTGTATCAAAACAGGTGTGTCAAATGAAGTCTTTTCATGTTGTTTGTCTCGTGTGCTAGTTTCCCTGTGTAAAGCCTGCATTGATGTGCTTCCACTGTATCCTCATATTAGTACCCTGTTTCTTGTTGAGCCAGCACCTTCTATTCATTAATTTGGTGAGTTACTTTTGTTTACCTCTTCCCAGCACTGAGTTTACTTTCAGTATCCCTACAAAGGTCTGATATCTGTTTCACAGTGAGGCTTTGTTCTACACCTCAATCTGCATCCATACTCTGCATACCATTGTGTAATGCATGGTGGTGGACAAGTCTCATTATACTATTTATTAGGGATTTTTCCCATTCAATTCACTTATGGAGTGCAGGAAAAATGATTGTTCAAATACCTCTGTAACTAATCTAATCTTGTCTTCATAATCTATGTGTGGAGCAACATATGGGGGGCAGGGGGGGGGGTTGTTTTATATTCTTAGACTCATTTTTTAAAGCTGATTCTTGAAGCTTCATAAGTATGCTTTCTCAGGATAGTTTACACCTATTTTCATCTGTCTGCAGTTCAGTTTGTTTTGAACATTCTTCTGACCTTTCATGCTGCCCGTCTCTGTATATTTTCAACATTCTCTGTTGGTCTTGCTTGGTATGAGTCTCACACATTTGAGCTGTCCTCTAGGATAGGTAGCACATGTGATCTGTAAAAAATCCATGTACAACTGGTCACTTTGTAAGCAGTCCTTTGTAGACTTGCATTTCCCTAGTATTCTACCAATAAAACTAAATCTGCTACTTGCTTTACCAACAACTGAGTCTGTGCAATCATTCCATCCCTACAAAATGTCACACCCATGTATTTGTAAGAGTTTACTTATTCCACCCAGGCATCACTGCTATTACACTCATACTATACTACATTTCTTAATTTTGTGAAGTGCCCTATTTTACATTTCTGAACATATAAAAGCAAGTTGCCAATCTTTGCATCACTTTGAAAACTTATCAAGATGTGACTGAATATTTGTTGAGCCTCTCTCAGACTGTTCTTCATTATACACTGACAGAAAAAAATTGCGGCATCAAAAAATAATTAATGCAGAGAAGTGAAATTTTGGAAATATATTTGTCTAGGTAACATATTTAAATTATTGATTAACACTGCAAGATCACAGGTTAATGTAAGCTCAAGGTAGCCATTGCAAATGTGAAATGCTGGTACACTGATAACCAGTGCATACATGCATTGTGTGCACTGGTGGCTGGAAGTAAGTTTATATTATGGAGTTCCTCCCGTGTAACACTTGGACAGTCAATAATGGTACGGTTAATGCTGGTTGTGGATGATGCTGGAGTTGGCATCTGATGATGTCTCATTTGTGCTAAATTACAGACACCTCTGGTGATCAGCAGGCCAAGGCAAAATGTCAGCAATCTGTAGAGCATGTTGGGGTACAACAGTGATATGTGGGCAAGCATTGTCATGTTGGAAAAAAAGCTCTTGGATTGCTCTTCATGAATGACAGTACAACAAGTCATATAACCATATTGACACACAAATTTGCAGTCAGGGTGCGAGCGATAACCACAAGAGTGCTCCTGCTGTCGTACAGTGTTGCATCCCAGACCATAACTCCATATCTAAGTCCAGTCTATTTTGCACACAGACAAATTGATAGCAGGCCCTTGACTGGCCTCCTATTAATCAACACACAGCCATCACTGGCACTGAAGCAAAACCAGATTTCATCAGAAAACACATGTGCTACAAAACTCCACTGGTTTGTGTGGAGGCCGGCCAGAGTGGCCATGCGTTTCTAGGCACTACAGCCTGGAGCCGAGCGACCGCTACGGTCACAGGTTCGAATCCTGCCTCAGGCATGGATGTGTGTGATGTCCTTAGGTTAGTTAGGTTTAATTAGTTCTAAGTTCTAGGCGACTGATGACCTCAGAAGTTAAGTCGCATAGTCCTCAGAGCCATTTGAACCATTTTCTTTTTTTTTTTTTTTTTTTTTTTTGTGTGCATGTATCCTGACGTGAGTATGAGATATGATCACCATGCACACATACACAGGTCACACAATGGATTGGCATACTCTGGATCAGGTGTTCAAGCAGCTGCTGGGGTATAGCCTCCCATTCTTCCATCAGTGCCTGTCGGAGATCCTGAAGTGTCCTAGGGGTTTGAAGACGTGCAGCAATACGTCAACCTAGAGCATCCCAGACATGCTCGATGGGGTTTAGGTCTGGAGAATAGGCAGGCCACTCCATTTGCCTGATACCTTCTGTTTCAGGGTACTCCTCCACAATGGCAGCTCGGTGGGACCATGCATTATCATCCATCAGGAGGAAGGTGAGATCCACTGCACCCCTGAAAAGGCGGACATACTGGTTCAAAATGACGTCCCGATACACCTGACCTGTTACAGTTCCTCTGTCAAAGACATGCAGGGGTGTACATGCGCCAATCATAATCCCATCCCACACCATCAAACCACAACCTACATACAGGTCCCTTTCAAGGACATTAAGGGGTTGGTATCTGGTTCCTGGTTCACACCAGATGAAAACCAGGCAAGAATCACTGTTCAGGCTATACCTGGACTCGTCTGTGAACATAACCTGGGACCACTGTTCCAATGACTATGTACTGTGTTCTTGACACGTGGATTTACGGGCTCTCCTGTGACCAGGGGTCAGTGGAGTGCACCTTGCAGGTCTCCAGGTGAATAAACCATGTCTGTTCAGTCATCTATAGACTATGTATCTGGAGGCAATTGTTCCATTGACTGCAGTAAGGTCCAGAGCAAGGCTACCTGCAGTACTCCATGGCCGTCTGCAGCCACTGATGGTGAGATATCGGTCTTCTTGTGGTGTTGTACAATGTGGATGTCCCGTACTGTAGCACCTGGACACATTTCCTGTTTGCTGGAATCATTGCCATAATATTGAGATCACACTTTGTGGCACACGGAGGGCCCATGCTATGACCTGCTGTGTTTGACCAGCCTCCAGTCGCCCTAGTAATCTACCCCTCATAACATCATCAGTATGTGTTCTTTGAGACATTTTCAACACACAGTCACCATTAGCAGATCTGAAAATGTCTACACACATACTCGCTGCACCATACTCTGGCATGCACCAAGACACCTCTGCTTATGTGGACTGCTGCCAGTGCCACTGTGCGACGACCGCAGGTCAAATCTACCGCATGGTCATACCTCGAGGTGATTTAAACCTGCATGCCGCCCACCAGTGCATTGTTTCACCATGTATCAGAATTTCCTTAATTTATGAGCGTGAGTATACTACAAATCGAAGTCAAGAATATTGTATAGTAGTTTCATGGATCACTTCTGCTACCCTTGTTGTAGATGGATGGGACCTGTGCTTTCTTCCAAATATTGTGCACATTTTTTGTCTGAGGGATCTACAATAGACTCTAGTTAAAAGAGGGGCTAACTCAGCTGCAAATTGGGTATAGAATCTGATAGGAATTCAGTTGGGCTCTTGGGTTTTGTCCAGTTTTAACAATTTCAACTGTTTCTCAATGCTGCAAAACTAATATCTATTTCACTCAGCTTTTCAGTGGTATGAGAGTAAAATTGGGACATTGCTCCTGGGTTTTAGTTTGTAAAGGAACCTTTGAAAATAGAGTTAAGCCTATCTGCTTTTGCTAGCCTATCTGCTTTTGCTATGCTACTCTCAGTTTCAGTTAATGTCTCATCCGTGAGTGACTGGACACTAACTTTGGTGCAATCAACAGCCTTTATATAAGACCAGAGTTTTGTTGGGTTTCGTGGAAGGTCATTTGACAATATTCTCCTATGGTACAGGTAGTCATTGAAGAGTTCACACATTGCTATCTTGGCTGCCAAATGCATTTCATTCAGAATCTCCATATCTAGAGCACTATGCTTTGTTGTATACTGACGATTCAGTAGTCACTGTTCCTTTAGAAGTTTCTTTATGGTGAATGTATATCATTGAGGGTCCCTCCCATCATGAACTGTCCTATTGGGTACAGGCTCCTGTCCTGAACTAATGTGTCAAGTGTCTCATTGAGATATGATACTAATACTTCTTTATCTGGTTAGCTGAACATAAAATTTTTCCACTTGTTTCATTGCATTTTGTACTTCAGTATTCATTGTCATTATAACTGCCTCATGGTCACCAATACTAGTTTTGATGTAGATATTGTCAAAGAGGTCAGCTCTATTTGTTGCCATTAGATCTTAGATTAGATTATATTAGATTAACTTTCATTCCAATTGATCCATATTTGTCATGTATTATTGTTTTTCTGACATGTTCTGCATCCTCATGTCAGAAAAAAAATAATACATGACAAATATTTACAAATGAAACAAATAAGGTAATGTACCTTCCACAGGTCCCAAGTGGAATGATCGTCATTTTTTTTAATGAACACTATATGAAAGAATCATTTTATAAACAATCATTTAGTAAGATTGCATTAATACACTGAATTTAAAAATTAAAAAAAATGTTTTTTTTATTTTTTTATACAAGGTAATAAACATATAATAGAACCACGCGATTGCTACGGTCGCAGGTTCGAATCCTGCCTCGGGCATGGATGTGTGTGATGTCCTTAGGTTAGTTGGGTTTAAGTAGTTCTAAGTTCTAGGGGACTGATGACCTCAGATGTTAAGTCCCATAGTGCTCAGAGCCATATTTTTAGCCATTTGAACAATGCTTATTTACAATGAACACATTACTGCACTGGAATGGTGCAGAAGTTAGATTGTGCTTTTATATATATATATTGGTTCTGCTGAGAAATTCATCAGTGGAGTAGAAGGAGTTCATCACCAATAAATCCTTTAGGCTTCTCTTAAACTGAATTGGTTGTTAAGCTTTTTATGGCTGCTGGCAAGAGTTCCTGAATAATGTGTACCTTTTTGTACAATAGTAAATGACTTTAAATCCTTGTGAAGATTATTCTTATTTCTAGTATTGATTCCATGAATTGAGCTGTTGGTTTGAAAAAGTGATATATTTGTAATGACAAATTTTGTTAAGGAATAAATATGTTGGGAAGCAGTAGTTAGTATCCCTAGTTCCCTAAACAGGCTTCTACAAGATGTTCTTGAGTTCACACAACATATAACTCTTATTGCACGTTTTTGTGGGAATCTTTAGCTTTGCTTGATGAATTACCCCAAAAATCAATCCCATATGACTTTATGGAATCAAAGTAAGCATATTATGCCAGCTTTTTCATTTTTATATCCCCTATGTCTGACACAATTCACATTACAAATAGAGATTTATTAAGATGCTTCAGCAGTTCTGTGGTGTGCTTCTCCTAGTTTAATTTATTATCAAGCTGTAATCCCAAGAATTTAACACTGTCCACTTCTTCTATCTGCTTGTCATCATATGTTAGGCATGTACTCGTGGGACACCCCTTACAAGTTCTGAACTGCATGTAGCGTGTTTTTTCAAAGTTTAGTGACAAAGAATTGGCTGGGAACCAGTGAATAATGTCCACAAATATTTTACTAGCTGATCTTTCTAAGACTACTCTTGATTTGCTATTTATTGCAGTGTTTGTATCATGAGCAAGCAAAATAAACTTGGCATCTAGTAATGTTACTGATGAAAGGTCACTGATATACACAAGAAAAAGTAAGGGCACCAAGATGGAACCTTGTGGTTCTCAACATGTAATTAGTTCCCAGTTGGATGATGCCTGATAGCTTAACACTTGTCTCTTTCCAAATAACACCCTTTGTTTCCTGACAGAGATATAAGATTTGAACCATTTTGCAGCATTTCCTGTTACCCCATAATATTGTAATTTACTTAAAAGGATATTTTGATTTACACAGTAAAATGCCTTTGACAGATCACAAAATATACCAATTGTCTGCAATTTTTTGTCTAATGAATTAAGTACATTTTCACTGTAAGTGTAGGAAGCCTTCTCAATATCACAACCTTTTAGAAATCCGTACTGCAACTTTGACAGTATGTTATTTGTCATAAGATGATTATAAAGCCAATTGTACATTACCTTTTCTAAAATTATTGAGAATGCTGGCAAAAGTGAAATTGGATGGAAATTTGATGCTATTTCTTTATCTCCCTTCTTAAACAGTGTCTTAACTTTAGCATATTTCAACCATTCAGGAAATATTCCACTGATAAACAGCTTGTTACACAGATAGCTTAATATGTTACTTGTCTCAGAATCACATTCTTTAATTAACTTTGTAGCCAGACCTCCTTCTGCCCAGTGTAGTGTAGCAGCTCAATGTGGAAAGGACTCAACATGCCTTTATAAGTCTTCTGGAGAAATATTGAGCCTCTGTAGCCATCCATAAATGCAGAAGTGTTGCCAGTGCAGGATGATGTGCATGAACTGACCTCTTGATGATTTGCATGAACTGACCTCTTGATGATTTGCATGAACTGACCTCTTGATGATTTGCAATAAATGTTTGATGGGATTCATATCGGGCAATCTGGGTGGCCAAACCATTTAGTCGCATTTTCCAGAATGATGTTCAAACCAATCTTGAATGATTTAGCCTGGTGTCAAGGTGCTGAGCCATCTGTGAAAATATCCCATTGCTGTTTATGGAACATGAAGTCCATGAATGGCTGCAAATGGTCTCCAAGAAGCTGAGCGTAACCAGAGGGCCCAATCCATTCCGTGCAAACACAGCCCACATGATTATGGAGCCACCACCAGTTTTCATAGTACCTTGTCGACAGCTTTTGTCCGTGACTTTGTGGGGTCTTTGCCACACTCGAACCCTACCATCAGCTCTTACCAATTGAAATCGGGACTGATCTAACCGGGCCACAGTTTTCCAGTCATCGAGGATACAACCGACGTGGCCATGAGCCCAGGAGAGGCACTGCAGGCAATATGCTCTTAGCAGAGGCATGCATGTCAGTAGTCTGGTGTAATAACCCAGAAGATTTCCCTGCACTATCCTAATGGATATATTCGTCATACTTCCGCAGTTATTTCGCACAGTAGTGCTTGCCTTCTGGCACTGAAAACTCTGCACGAATTCCACTGTACTAGGTCACAAAGTGAAGGACTCAGCCACTGCACTGTCCACGGTGAGAGGTGATGCATGAAATTTGGTACTCTCAGCGCTCTCTTGATTGTGTTGATCTTGGAATATTGAAATTCATAATGATTTCCAAAATGGAGTGTCCCATGCATCTAGCTTCAACTACCATTCTGTGTTCAAATTTGTTAGGTCCTGACATGTGGCCATAATCTTGTCAGAAACCTTTTTACATGAATCGCCTATATACAAACAACAGATCTGCCAATGCACTGCTCTTTTATACATTGTTTACATGTTATGTCCACCAATATATGTACCTACCAGTGCCACAGGACTTTTATCATCTCAGTGTAGTGTCTATGAAGCCTGCATACTCGGTTCATTAGACAAACAATCAGAGAATTCTATTAATGGGTTTTATTACAATAAGAAAAGATACAATACATAACTTTGGCAATTACAGAGATATGCCACAAGCAAAGGGTGACATACAAAATGCAATGAAACCCCACTTTTACACTTTTCAAGGGACATCACAAAAGTAGTGCAAAGTGTAGGAAAATGTAAAATGTGGGAAATAATGTTTTAAGCTGTAAAAGTTATGTGTAGGATACCTCCTTCCATTTTCGCACTTTATGTATGATATATGGACATAACAGGAATCAAAAGACTTGTCATGGATTTGGTTATTATCTAATGAAGGTTTATTCTCTAATAAAAACCGCTGATGTAAGTGGAACTGATAACTGTCTGGAAGTAGGAACATTTGACTCAGTTTCATATGTCATAATTTATGTTTTTGAAAGCCTGCAGCTGTCATTCATTATTTAAAGAATGAGATACTGAACTAATTACGTATTTTTTCATACTTAGCGTGAGAATATTTTCTCATTGTTGAGTGCAAATATGTACATCAGTATTTTGTGTGGTGTTTGAATATGTGCTATTCTACATCTCTTGCACTGTAGTAATCTTTTTGAGGTTATCAGGTACTGGGCCTCTTCAGTTCTGTAGAAAATCACATACGTGCAAATTAACACTCACATTTATTGTTTTGTAACATCACAAAAAATACATAATAAATACTGCACTTGACAATAAGAATAAATCCGTGAAACATGTTTTGCTCAGCATGAAAAAAAATATTCAAAACTGGCACTGTGTTTAAACTATAAACATTTGAGCAATGCAAAGTGAATGACAGTGTCAACTAGCACTACAAGTGGCCAAACCCCAAATCACACTAAATATGGTTCGACAATGGTGTCACAATGATCGCAACAATCACAAAACTGCATTAGTGCAGTAGAGTAGAGACAGTTAGGAAATGGTTGTGGCTGGTCATGATATCTTTATTCAAATGAACCTAGTTACTCCCAACAGCCATCGCACCGAGTAGAGCTTGGTAGTGGCGGAAGACAAGGAGCAAATTGTTCCAACTTTTACATGTTTACCAGTTCAAATCCACAGAGTAGAGTACCCTAGTGTGAAGAAACTTAATTATGTAATATTTGTAAACACTACTGGATGGCCAACATCACACCAGCATCTTTTTTTTCTCCATGAGCATTTTTTTGTAATGTGTAAATATCGGGAAAATTTTGAATATATTGATGCAAAATTGGGTGCAAATTAACATTGTGGACATAGGAAGTTTGATGGGAACGATAAAAAGTGTTGTAAATGGCACTGAAAATGTTAATTCCAGGATCGTAAAAGCGGGGTTAAACTGTAATCAATCTTCTTCTGTACAAACAATCCCATGTCTGTGTTACCTAGAGAGTACAAGCGAAGTGTCTAGCATTGATGTCGCTATCAATGTCACTAATCTTGAGGCTGCTATAGAACAGGTCTGACCCAGTCAGTTGCGGCACTTATGTCCCTTTGCATAGGGGTCACTGCTGTCGCGTTGTTGTCCTGGAGGGAGGTCCAATCAGCACGCAATTGGCTGATGTCTTCTCACAGTCTACTTTCCCTGTTGTTTCGAACTGGCATGACAGCACTTGACTTTACACTATAACATTCCTCCTCCTCCTCCTCCTCCACATCCTGCAGATGTGTGAATGTATTTTAGTAAAATGTTCAAATCTGAATCAGCTTCTGGGCCTGTGCAATTTTACTATGGTTCAGAGGAATTCATAATCATGAGTGTAGATGTGACAAAAAGATGCAGCAGAAGTGTCAGAGTCCATATCAGGACCAATCGGAAGATGTCAAAGTGCGTCCGCATTACTATGTTGAACTGTTGGACAATATGCAATCTCATACTAGTATTGAGACGACAACAAAGCCCATCATTGCAATTTTGGGCAGTTCTTACAGGAACCAGCTCCGTCGCATGAAACAAGGACTGCAGTGCCTTGTGATCATTTACTAAGTAGAATTTTCTTCCATACAAATAGCGGTGAAATTTGGTAACACCCCACACAATAGCCAATGTCTCTTTCTCTATTCATGACTAGTTACACTGATCTTTGCACAAAACTTTTGATGCAAAAGCAATAGGCCTGTCTTTATCACCAATTCTGTGTCAAAGCCCTGCTCTGATTTCATAAGAAGAAACATCAACTTGCAACACAGTTGGTTTATCAGGATCAAAGTGAACCAAGTATCAATCACAGAGCAATGCACCTTTAAGTTTTTGAAAAGCTTTTTGGTATTCATCTCTCAAAACAAAGGGGATGTTCTTGTGACACAAGTGATGCAATGGAGCTGTAATTAGTGCAGCATACAGTATGAACCAAATATAATAGTTCATTTTCCCTAAGACTGACAGCAATTCCGTGACATTGAGAGGAACTGGCAGGTCACATATGGCTAACAAATGCGACTGAATAGGATGTACACCTTGACTGTTAATGGCATGACCAAGATACTGCAACTCAGGCTTTAAAAAAATCACATTTGTCCACACTTTAATCCTGCAACAGATAATACATGAAATTTGCAATGTGTTCTTCAGGTGTACGACCTGCTATGACAATATTGTCCAAATAGTTTGAACAGTTTGGTACTTGAGCAGTCAGCTGTTCCAAATACCATTGGAAAATGGCATGTGCAGAAGCACTGCCAAAAGGCAAATGCAAATATTTAAAAAGCCCAAATGAGTGTTCACTACACATGCAGTTTGAGATTCTTCATCTAGTGGTATTTGAAGATACACAGTTTGTGGGTTGACTGTAGAGCTAAACTCAACACAAAGGGGAATGCAATCTGAAGGTTTTGGGAGCAAAACCAGTGGACTTGCCCACTGACTAGCTTGTATGGGCCCAATAGCTCCACTATCTTGCAATTCTTGAAGTTCAGCAGTTACTTTGTCCCATAATGCAATGGGAACAGTTTTGGCCTGGCAAAACTTCAGCTAAGCATAGTCTTTCATAGTAATATCTGCAACAAAATTGTTAGCCTTGACTAAACCTTCAGAAAAGGGTTCAGGAATTCTTTCAGCAAGCAAGTTATACTGTGTGATGTTTGAAACTTTCCCGGCATACTGATTGTTCCATAAAAACACAGGAGAACTGCCATGGCAAGATGTTACTGACTTAGGGCAGTTCTCCCATGTTTTTATGGAACAAGCTATACTGTCTTTTGCATTGACTGCAGTCACTGACAACACATTGCCCTGAAATTGAAAGCCAAACAAATCAAGGCCAAATGTGTTCTCACAATTGTGTGATTGTAGCTCAGTGAAAGTCACATTTTGCATATGCAAGCAATACATGGCAGGCAAAGTACACTTTCCTAGAATGGGAATGTCTTGTCCATTATAAGCCATCAGGTGCATTCTAGTTTTAGACAGGCATGAGGAGCCTAACCATTCATATGTGTTACAATTCAGCAATGTAACAGAGGCACTCATGTTCAACCGAAATTTTACATGTTTTCCACGAAGAAGCAAATGAACAAGAAGTTGTTTGGACTGGCTTAGCACAGAAAAAACTGTTTGCCTGCTAGTTTTGGCAATGCCTGCAGTAGGCTTTGAATACACTGCATTGATTACATGGGCCTTGTGATTAGGTTTTTGTGAGTGGGCAGTATTTTGATGTTTGTTCCATTGCAAGCATATGGATTGGTTGTGACCTTTCTTGCCACAAGCACAACACTGTGCTTGTCTAGACAGGTATTCTTGGCATGTGTGTGGTGAATATCACCAAGGACATGACTTAATTCTGTTCACCTGTTTAGAGAACTGTTTACATGGTGTGGTGCACGCATGCTGTTTCTGCCTACTGGGCTGGTCAGGAGTAAGGGATGACTAAACCCAACAAATTGATGGCTGCTCAAATTTATTGGTCGCTATGGCACCTGTATCATACTGCTCTAGATTTTGCACTATGTCCTGAAATGATGGATCTGACTGTTTCAAAATGTGTTCTCTAAGTTTGACATCAATTACATTCTACATGATCACATCACACAACATACCATCTGAATATAAAGCACCACAAATGCATTTGAATTTCCATTTCCCCTTCATACCCTGCAAATCTGTTACCCACTCATGATAAGTTTGTTGAGGCCTTTTCTTGCAGCAAAAGAATTGGTACCTATCCACCACCTCATTCACCTGTTGGTCATAGTAGTTAGTTAGAGAATCTACAACCTTATTAGAGGAAAGTTCACTTGGAGTGGCATTAGGGAAGAATTTCTGAATGAGGTGAAAAACTACACTGCCTATCATTGACAAAAAGTAATGTAGTTTCACAGTAACTGATACTCTGTGAGCAATGATGTGGGCTTCATACTTTTGCAACCATTCAAACCATTCCTCTCCTCTTTTGTTAAACTGATGAAAAGGCATATGACACTCAGAGCTACAGTTGCCTGTTGCACAGCATTAGTGGTGTGGTTCGCCAGTAACTGCTGTACTTTGCTTAGAAGATTGGCAATTGTTTTGTCTGAAACTGAAACATCTGTGTTAGCTGTGTTGCATCTATCTCTTGCAGCTGTGGCACCTGACCAGGGGGTGGGTTGCTCATTGTGGAATAGACAAATGCAATATACAGACAATGCAAGCAATTAAAATAAGCACACAAGTAAAGAAAATTTCTGCAATGCCCACCTGGAAATGCTGAATAGCAAAGACACTATACTGTTAAAACATGTAGGCACACTCCTGCACATAAAGTAGAATTAAGGCACCAGTGAAACACAAAAGCCTATGACAAACCAAAATTGTGGCAGCCAAGCTCTGGGTGCGAAACATGAACAGGGTGACAAGTTAGTATTCCTTGACCTCGTCACCAAATATGTAGTGTCTGGGAAGCCTGCATACTTGGTTCATTAGACAAACACTCAAACAAGTTGTATTAATGGCTTTTATTGCAATAAGAAAAGATACAATACTTTGTAAATTACAGAGATGTGTCACAAGCAAGTGTGTACTACATGGAAAATAAAAGCGAAGGGTCTAGCGTTGATGCTGCTGTCAAAATTGCTAACCTTGAGGCTGCTATAGAACTGGGCCATCACCAGTTGGTCATGATGCTTATGTCCTCTTCATGAAAGGGCTGTTGCTGTTGCAGTGTTGTCCTGGAGGGAGGTCTGGTCAGCATACAATTGGCTGCCTTCTCCTCACAGCCTACTTTCCCTGTCGTTCCCAACTGGCGTGCCAGTGGTTGACTTTATACCATAACATTATGTTACTGATAAGTATACTAGACGGGTATTGGTCTGGCCCTGGCAGCCAGAGACAGTGGTCATGTGCATGTGAGCTGCATTTGCATGACTGTCTGTGTGTATGTTGTCTATTTTGGAAGAAGCTTACATGATAAGCAGTCATTTTGTTGTGCCTGTCTGCAACTCAACATCTCAGCTATATGATGAGTAGCAATCTATCCTTTTCATAATATCGTCATTAGTTTTCTGTTTGAAGTAACATTAACCCCATTCAGAATTCGATTTCTTAGAGAACATATAATGCTCTTGATTTCAAAATGTGATAGCTATAATAATTGGTACTGCTTTCCATAAAAAAACAAAATATTGTTTCAACATACCACACTTCATTTTCTCCAGAGAATTTTTGCCCTGTAGTTCATGATTCTTATGTGGAATAATCACAAAGCAGGAATTTTACTTGTGGCAAATTATATAAGACTTGATTTAACTCAATAGGTGATTCATTTTGTTCTATGTCTTGTTGTGCAGTCTCTCATTTTTGTGTATTGCACTCTGGTTTTTCTCTGTTGCTTAAATTCTTAATTTGTGACCTAATGTGCAGATGTATGGACATTTTAGTAGCATATTGCCCTACACTGAAGTAATTTCTACACTATGCATCTGCAATAGGATCTATGCCAGTTCTGTTTCCTTTGTACACTCCAGTTGGCAGGTATCACACTTTATTTTAAATAATTGACATGTAACATTGATTGCAAACTCAAACAACACTGCATAGCAACTGATAATTAAATTGCAATGAAAATAACTTGCAGCATTTGACCTCATTGTCCAGCTAACACCAACAACAAACCAGCCTCCTCTCCCTCCCCACCAACAGGTCAACAAATGTAGGCACCAGCAGGTCAACAGGTTCATCCTGTTGCTACGCCATCGATAAATGGTTGCATGTGGTATTGTGCATTATTTGCTTTGTCATTCTTCTGTACTTGTGAAGTGTGGTGGTTCCAAGCATTGGAGGGTTCATCTGTGTTGTGAAATTTAGTGTTTTTGTGTTAGCATTGCTTTAGTGGTAGTGTCATATATTATGTTTACCACAGAAGAAGTTATTTCAGAACACATTCACCAGTTTCAGAGGTATTGCGATGGGTTCTTTTGCCAAGTACTGAGCCAGGTAAACTGTCTTACACAATGTGATTATTTTCAGGCATGCTATCCAATATACTAAGATTCTAGAAATGTCTACTTCCCCAAACTTACTCAGTGTTTACCTGATTTCCACAACTGTGCTTTTGCATTTGACACCTAATTAAAACAGGAATAACCAAGGTCCACCTAAAATCCTTATCAAACAGCCATCACACAAAAGTACAAACTGCTTATAAAAATAAATTAGCTACTATATACAATGCTCTTGTGTAAATAATACGTAGCACAATAACAATAAAAAAAAAAAATAGGAACAAAGGAAAACAGAACTGGGTTAGGATGGAAGAAAAGCCATTAGGCGAAGTCAAACAGTGGAAAATCCGGGATGGAATGCAGCAATATTAAGAAAAGGATAGTTGCTACTCACCTATAGAGAAGATGCTGAGTCGCAGATAGCCACAACAAAACGACAGTCACACAGTAAGCTTTCAGCCATAAAGGCCTTCTTCCAAATAAGACGACACACATACACACACACACACACACACACACACACACACACACACACACACACACACACACACACACACACACAAACACGCGTGCGCTCGCACGCACACACACACATGCACACACACCTCACACACACACTCATAACCACCACTGTCTGATTGGCTTCAGCTGTCAGAGTCTGTTGTCGTGTGTGTGTGTGTGTGTGTGTGTGTGTGTGTGTGTGTGTGTGTCTGTGTGTCAGTGTGTTGCCTATATTTGGCAGATGCCTTCTTGGTCCAAAGCTTATTGTGTGAGTATTTTTTTGCTGTGCCTGTCTGCGACTCAGCATCTCTGCAGTATGGTGAGTAACAATTATCCTTTTCATAATATTGTAAAAATAACAATTTTAAATGAGTATCATAAATGTCAGAAAAATCCTAATGTTCAGAGCAAACAAATCCTACTTTATATTCATTTCTTTTTAGCTTTCAAGAAATAGAGTCATGTAATCGGTGGAATTCGCCTTTTCCAAATTGTCATCACGAGCTTAATTTCCAGCACAAAAAGTTTCCATCATACATGTTTACAGGTCGGCTGGAGTGGCCAAGCGGTTCTAGGCGCTACAGTCTGGAACCGCAGGTTCGAATCCTGCCTCGGGCATGGATGTGTGTGATGTCCTTAGGTTAGTTAGGTTTCAGTAGTTCTAAGTTCTAGGGGACTCATGACTTCAGCAGTTAAGCCCGTAGTGCTCAGAGCCATTTGAACCATGTTTACAGTATCATCAAGAAAAGTGACACAGTGGCCTGGAGATGCTAGTTTCTGCATGCCATAAGAAACATTTCATTTGGAGACATTACATGTCTTGAAAAGATGTGTCACATACATTAAAAGCAAGGGTGGTAAGATACTTATCCTTCACGTAGACTCTAATTTTGGCTTGGTTCAAAATAGATTACTCAAGTTTCCTTTTTGAAAGCAAGGCAACTATTGTGTGGAAACAAATAAAACCATTTTCATGGCATAAATTTTTTACCTATGTCATTCTCTTTTCCAAAATATCCCTCAGAACTCAACAATTGTAGTTGGCAGTGAACATACCATTTTGTTGTGTTGAATTACTCTCTGACATTGCAGTGGTGGAAAGCAAGTATTTTATTTTGGTCAGAGAAAAATGTCCCATCATAGAAAACAAAACATGGGATGAATAAGCTGTACAAGCCAAGAACCCCACACCAAGTAGTCAACAAATTGGTTTCAGTGAAAGCAATGAAATGGCAAAACATAATCAGGCCTCCCTCCACATGTCCTTTGGCCACATATGAGGCCAAGTGAAAAGTGCCAGAAACTATAAAAAAGTTTACTCTCAGTGAGTTTCAAATGATGATGAAAGGAGCTGTTACTAACTTGGCCAGCAAGGCTGGTATCAAGTTGTGAGGCATATCAAGAAGGTATTCGAGAAGCTATAGACTTGTGAAGGATGGCTGGAAAGACAGATTGAAAAGATGATCATTTATGTCAGCTCCTGTGCCAGTTCCATGTCTGAGGAAGAGGACACTGATGCTTGTTTCTGTGGGGTTGCTCATTTCAACTTACAAGTAAGCACTCATAAAATATCCATTTACATAAACGTCCTATTCTGTGTTGGTATTTCTTTGTTGTTTAAAGATTCTTCTCAGATGTCCTGATAGCAGCCACACACTAAAAGCAGACAAGCTTGACCTGAGATGGCTGCAATGCTTCCCTCCAAACAATCCACAAAGAACTGTCAAAAGCCGCATGTTATTTTAATAAAATTGTGGCTGCCATTGTACATAAAAACATAATTTATGCTCAAAATTGACATTAAAGAAATATAATAAATTATACAAATTTATGTGAGATTTCAATAAGTATAGAAAAATGATCTTGAAGTCTCTTACATTTTTCATGTGTAAATGTGACATATGATTGAAATTGACTGCAGTTTATATTCAGCATGCCAGAACGGTGTCTCTTAGTGCATTATACATCAGAGTTCAACAATATGGCATATAATACCATTGGAAAGAGAAGAAACCCTAATATGTTGTACACAGGGAAATACTCTTTGCCATCCACTTTATGCTTGTTTTGTGGATTGTCTATGTAGATTTGGTCACAAATATTTTTAAAAAGTTACAGTTACTGGCTGGTTTTCTCTGCTCATGACACAGTAATTCTGATAAACTAACATGATAATTGGCATCTCAAAGATGAGAAGTAGACTATCAGGACACATTATTGATCAGTACTTACTGTCAAACAAATTTCTATAAGAGAAGCTGCAGAACAAGCATGCACACTCCAGCAGAGTACACGTTTTGGGTTGCTGCCTGTCATCATTCCCTGACTTGCCAAACTGCCAACCGTGAAAACTTTACACAAAGTATGCTAAATTATTCACATCAAATCTGAACATTGTGTCCAATTTTAAAGGACTTCCTGATCATATACTACAGTACTGGGGTAAGCTGCTGCTTCCCTCAGTTTATCACTTGATTCTGGATGATTGTGAGTAGCACTGGTATAATGTATTGTTATCTGTGTGTTGTTATGAATGACTATCGATGTATGGGAAACCAGATGCTTGCACATAGCCTCCTTGTCTCAATTAGCATGATGAAAGTTGCTGTAACCGTGACAGGTACTGTTGCGGGGTTGGCACTAACACAAACGCGGCGGGACCGATGGGAGTGGCCCGCGAACAAACAATATGGATGAATGGGAATGAAAGGAAAAGCACAATGACAGACAACCAAGCAAGACACCAAAATCAACAACAAAGTACTAAGTCATGAGGTCACAAGAGACAACCTCACAAGATCAAAACAACACCCACTCGTAACGGGAAGTAAGCACACACAACGTAAACACGATGTCTGTAAGTGAGATGTCAACTGCATCAACAGGAATACCATACTGCCTCACTGAGTGAGTTGCAGCCACCTAAATACATTACAGGGTATGTCGCTGGGACCACATGCTCCACAATGGCGCCCCCACGTTAGACTTGGGGCCAGGAGCGTGCGCAGTCGCGGCTTATAGCAGCAACCTCTGGTGGTCATCGAGGTCCATGCTGTCTGTCGCAGATACAAAACCTGTGGCACTCGGTACCAGAAAAGTGGTGACTGAGTTTAACAGCCCACTGCATAGGAAAATGACCCATCACTAGGGCCATTCACTCCACTTGTAACATAATACGACCAACCTTCATCTGCCAACGTCAATTTCAGGAGTCACGCAATTGAATGTCACACAGCCACAGCTGTACTGCCCAGAAGCAACTTTAGAGTTTTGCCAAGGCAGAATCTGACCTGTAGCGGCACCACCATTTAAGATAGGAAAAATTTAGATTCGGTGTAATATTTCTGAGCACACAAGTTACAGCCAGGTGCAGGCCTGTTGACAGTAAGTTATGCTTACCAGCGGTTGTGAAGTATAATGGAGGCCACAGGGCTGTAGAACCTCTGAAAAGAGTAAACGCAGTGGTTTGCATGGCGCAAGTTACAGGCAGGCAGAAGGGGCCCCACTGGCCCAACCTAGGTGTTATGAGTACGTGACTCAGATTGGCTTGTTAGCAAAACAGCCTCATATAAATAGGTGCTGGTTTTCTAACAAGGGGATTCAAGTGTGGCAGCTCTCCTGGACGGCGGGGCATGTCACACCACCGGCCACACACAGCAACAGATGGGGCACCAGCGTTCCAGCTCACAGTGGGTTGCTGGTTCAACCCTCTGAGGCCAACGCGCAGTCCGCAGCCAGCCAGTGGCGGGCCACTTGATGGCTTACTACCATGGGCAGTCTCGTTGGCTCCCAACATGCCCCAGAGGCATCCCGAGGCAAAGGCCGCTGAGTTGGCTGCCGGTGCATCATGACGTCATCAAAACAATGCAGTACGTTTTACAGGTCTCTGAGGTTGCACTTCCATGCCAAGCTGTTTTGCAGACAGTGAAGTGGCGTCCTCAGCATCGCGGGTCCTTGTGACACAGACAGAGGGGAATGCGGTACTGTAGCTGGGATTAATAAAATACTTAAAGATCACAGCTGAGTTTTAATGCGGCACATCCTGACAGTTTCCATCCACGTCCAACATTCCTCCACCGCATGCCAACATCTACATTTGGCGGTGATGGCTATATTTGGTGTCAGAATAGTGGGCATTACTATGTATGTTCAAATCCACTCCCTGCATTTCAGTCACAAAATGTGGTGAGCGTTGACCAATTTTT
Organism: Schistocerca cancellata; assembly: GCF_023864275.1. Taxonomy (NCBI): domain Eukaryota; kingdom Metazoa; phylum Arthropoda; class Insecta; order Orthoptera; family Acrididae; genus Schistocerca; species Schistocerca cancellata. Next base: position 592,082,367 of record NC_064632.1, on the reverse strand, counting down.
CTTTTTGAGAGTTGGACATTTTCGTTCTTTGCATTGTCAGAGTAAGTGTTAGTGAGTTTGGGGCAGTAAGATTTCTTTTTTTTTTTTTTTCCGCGGCATTTAATTACTTTTGTATTGAGTTGAGTATGATGTTTTATTTATCTCCTCCTACTACATCATTGCATAAAATGTAAGATGAGATTCTGCGCTTTGGGAAGTCAGTTCATTTTTGTAGTTAAATGTTTTGTTTCTGTGGGATTTTATAGTTTGAAATGGGACCAACTAGCAATGAAAGCAACACAATGGCAGAGTCAGGGACGCAAGGTGTGTCGGAACCAGAAGCAGTACGGATTTTGTTGGAAAAGGTAGCGTAACTGACAGCAGACAATACGCAGTTGAGAAGTGAATTAACATCTAGAGTGAGCAGGAAACCACATCTGCTCGGTCATTGTGGCGTAGGGTGCCGCAGCACGAGATTGATCCGGCTGCCGTGAGTTTGATTATCCCATTTTCTGGCAAGGCATCTGAGGATATGTGTTCGTTTGTGGAGGACTTGGAAACTTCAGTTGTGATGAATGGATGGTCTGAAGAACAGTTGTCACATGTAGCCAAGATTAGATTAATGGGTGAAGCGAAGACTTATGTAAGGTGTTCTCAGGCCTTAAGGAAGGCAGGACAGTTTAAGCAGTTGAAGGAGGGGCTTTTACAGAGGTACAGGGAACAGAATTGTGCTTGGTACTTTAGGGACAGGTTGAGTACAATGACAAAGAGACAGGAGGAGACGGCAGAGAAATTTGTGGACAGGATAAGAGAAATTAATGGGTATACTTACGAGTTGGGTCAGAGCGAAGAAGCAAATGGCGTTCTGATGCAGGAAGCCAAGCAAAGGGCACTTGATATATTTTTGAGGGGGTTACCAGTCCATATGTCATGGAAAGTGCCTGAAGGGACTCTGAAAGATTTGTATTCGGCCATTTAGCTGGCAATCCAATGTGAGGAAATAGACATAGCAGCTGGGGTATGTGATAGACAAACAGTGTTTACAGTTGGTATAAAAGATTATGAGTGTGGTCGTATGGGACATGTTCAGAGGCAATGTACCCATTCACCAAGGAATAAAGGAAGGGGTGGAAGTCAGCAGCAGAGAGGATGGAGAAGTGGAGATGGGAGTGGTGGAAAAATCATTAAACGGCAGAGGGGGCCCAGGACCCACCTAAGGGAGCTCCCGTTTAATTTCAATGCTACAAATACGTATGCAGAGGTGGAATATTCAGTGGTAGGATGCATAGGAACTAAAAAGTATAAGATTTTGTGGGACACAGGGCCGCAAGTGTCAGTGGCTACTAAGAGTTTAATGGGACGAAGGAAGTTAGACCTACCACGTTATAGGTTGCGTGGAGTGGGGGATAAGGAGGTCACACCTTTTGGGTCAGTGGCAGTTGACTTTTGCATCGGGAAAGTCTGATTTGTTGCATGCATGGAGGTAGTACCATGGGTAAGTGAGGGCTACAACATCATCCTAGGAGTAGATTTCTTGCATCAACATCATGCCAAAATTTACCTTGGGCAACGAACTGTGGAACTTGGTTGAATGTTATTTCAGCTAGAGGAAACTGTTGTCGATGCAGAGCTGTCGAGAGGGGCAGTCAGCATAATGAACAAACCAATTGAGCCACGTACATTAGCATTAATGCTTAATTCGCATGAGTGTGTGTCTAGTGGCACCGTGAAGTGGCACTGGTGTTCGAGAGGTAGGCATAGCGATCAACCACTAACTGCCAATAGAACCGTACTGCGTAACAAAGTTAAACATTTGGAAGAAGGAGAAAAAGAGCACATGGGAGAATTGTTGTGGGAATTTAAATATTTGTTTTTTTCATGAGGGCCGTTACCAGCAACTCCATTATTTCAACATAGGATACCAACAGGGAACAAAGCACCTGTTTACCATAAACCATACAGAATACCAAGGTATTTGCAGCTGATTGTGGAGGATTTCACTGATCAGCAGCTTGCAGATGATATTATAGAGCATAGTAATAGTTGCTGGGGATCGGGCATTGTTTTTGTGCCTAAAGAATCTATGAATGGAACTGAGAAATATAGGTTCTGATAAGACTACCGATACCTCAATAATAAAACAGTAATGTCGCATACCCCATTCCAAACATATCAGAGACTTTGGATCACTTAGGGCAGTGCCAGTGTTTCTCTATGTTGGATTTGACAAGTGGTTATCATCAGTTAGAGGTGGCTCCAGAGGATCGTCCAAAAACTGCTTTCTCTACACCTGAAGGCGATTACCAGTACATCAGAATGCCATTTGGTTTGAAAAATGCTCTGGCAACATTTCAGAGGTTGCTAGACAGTGCGCTGAGGGGTTTGAAACCACGGCAGGATTTTGTCTGTTTGGATGAGCTTATAGTGTTTTCCAGTAGTATGGAGCAACATAGACAGTGGTTAAGGGAAGTCTTTAAAAGATTAAGAGCAGCTTGTTTGACATTGAGCCTGGAGAAGTGTCATTTTACATTGGAAGAAGTGAAATATTTAGGTCATATCATCAGTAAGTACAGAGTGTGAACAGATCTGTGGTTGGTACAGGCTGTAAGGGATTTTCGGGAGCCGAAAACAGTTAAGGAAGTCCAATCATTTGTCAGAATTTGCAATTTCTATCGAAAGTTTGTGAAGGGTTTTGCAGATTTAGCACAGCCATTGATGAAATTGTTATGGAATGGTGTGTAATTTTTTGTGGACAGAAGAGTGTCAGAAAGTGTTTGACATATTGAAAGAAGTATTAACATCAAGTCTGGTGCTTGTGTTTCCACATTTTGAAAAGGAATTTATTCTAGCATGCAATGCATCGAATCAAGCATTAGGGTGTGTTCTTAGCCAGGAAACTGACAGGAAAGTACATCCTGTAGCCTATGCATCTAGACAGTTGAATGCAGCAGAGAGGAATTACTCAACAACAGACAGGAAGATGCTTAGGGTACTCTATGGAATCACATATTTTAAATGTTATTTGTATGGGAGAAGATTTTGGGTAGTGACAGATCATTCTGCATTGAATTGCTTCTTGGGGTTGAAGGTTCCATCCACTACACTCACTAGATGGGCTGTGAGAGTTGAGTTTGGCTATGAGGTTGAGCACAAGCCTGGGAAGAAGCATGGTAATGCAGATACACTGAGTAGAAAGGTGGCAAAAGTAGAAGTCATAGGTTATGACCTAGCAGTATGGCAAGAATTACAGGACACTGACAACCATTGTAAATTGTATCGGGCACAGCCACAATTTAATATGTACGATGGTCTTCTGTGTAGGGAAGCAAAGTTAGGGCCAAGGATAGTGGTGCCAGCGAAGCTGAGGGATGAGATTTTAAAAGAAGCACATGGTCATGTGTTATCTGGTCATGGTGGGAGTAGAGTGACGAACAGGACAGTGGCGGAGAGGTATTGGTGGAGAGGTAGGAAAGTAGATGTGGATCACTATGTCAAGAAATGTATACCATGTGCGCAAAAAGCAGATTTAAGTCAGAAATGGATACAGCTACAATGACTGCCGGAAGCAACATGTGCATTTTCTATGTTGGGAATTGATGTCTTAGGACCTGTCGGTCGAACGCTATCAGGGGACAGATTTGTTCTGAGAGTAATAACCCATTTTTCAAGGTATGTGGAGATGGTGGCTATGCCAGATCAACAGGCAGCAATGATCGTGCAAGTATTAATAAACAACTGGATTTTGAAGTTTGGTGTACTGGAGACAATAATTACTGACCAAAGGACCAACTTCATGTCAGATTTAATGAAGGAACTGTGTAAATTGTTGAACGTAAGGAAGCTGAGGATGAGCATGTTGCATCCACAGGCAAACCGGAAGGACAGAATGGTTACACAGAACAATTGGGAAGATGCTGAGTTTTTATGTAACTTCTCATCACCAACAGTGGGACGAGTATTTGAAGCATACTGTATGCACATACAATGCAAAAGTCTGTACCAGTACTGGTTTGGCTCTGTTCAAGGTAGTGTATGGACGAAAAATGCTATCACCATTTGATTTAGTGAAGCTACAGAAAGGAAGGACCAGAGAATCTGTATGTCAATTTGTGAGGACAATTTGGGATGTTTGGAAACAAGTACAAAAGGTGAATACAAAGGCTTTGGAAAGGCAGGAAGATGCAGTGAAGCAGAAAGGAAGTTTACTGCAGTATAGAGTAGGGCAATAGATAATGCTATCCACCCCTATACGCTAAAAGGGAAAATGAAGAAGTTCTTCATGAGGTATCAAGAGCCATACCAAGTAGTTGAAACCACATCTCCTGTTAATGTTAAGCTTCAGCTGCCAACTAGAACAATGATAGTACACATTGGGCGGTTCCAGCCCTTTAAGGATTGCCTGGATGTGCTTCCAGGCATGTCACAGGAAGGGAAGAGGAAGAAAGAGAGAGTAGAGAGAGGTGTTAAGCACAGGGAAAAAAAGGAAGATAGAGTACAGCATGATGTACCATATGCCTTGTGATCCGGAAAGTAGTAGAGTATTTGTAGTTTTTGTTTTCTTGTTATGTTCAAAAATGGTTCAAATGCCTCTGAGCACTATGGGACTTAACTTCTGAGGTCATCAGTCCCCTAGAACTTAGAACTACTTAAGCCTAACTAAACAAAGGACATCACAAACATCCATGCCCGAGGCAGGATTCGAACCTGCGACCATAGCAGTCGCTCGGTTCCGGACTGAAGCACCTAGAACCACTCAGCCACCGTGGCCTGCTCTTGTTAGGTATCATTGGGTTTGCGTAGATTAATTAGGCATTGTGTTTTCATATGTTGTATGTGTTTCCTAGTATTGTGAGCCTGCTGGGGGACAGCAGTCTTTTTGAAGAGGAGGGAAGGGAGATGGAGATCCCTGTCCTCAGGTCACTGAAAAGGGGAGCGGAATTTTAATCAGTGGAATTGCGTGTAACATAATAGGGCCAACCTCCCATCTGCCAGCATCAGTTTCAGAAGTCACATAATTGAATGTTACACAGCCACAGCTGTACTGGCCAGAAGCAACGTTAGAGTTTTGCCAAAGCAGAATCTGATCTTGTTAAATCAAACTCTGGAATCAGGTCTGTTGAGATCTGTAAACCAGTTCATTTCAGAGCAAGAGGAGTGCATATCAGCTAAGCAGCTTGTGCTGCATGTCACTCAATATAGGGAAAGGCAACGACAAGTAAAGATCGTTTTGAGCACCTCTGTGCCAAGTTCCATCGCAGCCTTAACTTTGTTGTGTGTTGTTTTCATTCTGATCAGGCAAAGAGCTAGTTCCAAGAGGGAACCAACGGTAGTCCAAATCCCAGTGGACTGGATACCAAAGGCGTAAGATGGGTAGGAAAGGGGTTGATCGAGCATTAAGTGGAGTGGTCATCAAGTAAGGAGTTTTCACGTTTTGTCTCGTGTAAGGCGTTTTAAGAGGACTAGACCACATCTATATTTTCTAATAGTAGTAGTAAATATGTCATAAGTATGTGCCGACCCAAACATGTTTAAGAGTAGTTAGAGGTCAACCCGGGGACCGGGTCTTTCCAAAGGGGGGAATAATGTAGAGGCACCACCGTTTAAGATAGGAAAAAGTTAGATTTGGTGCAATATTTCCTAGCACACAAGTTATAGCCAGGCGTGGGCCTGTTGACAGTAAGTTACTCTTACCAGTGGTTACAAAGTAGAATGGAGGCCGCATGCTTGAAGAACCACTGAAAAGAGTAAATGCAGTGGTTTGCATGACACAAGTTACAGGCAGAAGGGGCCCACTGGCTCAACCTAGGTGTTATGAGGACGTGACTTGGAGTGGCGTGTTAGCAAAACAGAGGCACACAGAGGCATATAAGTAGGTGATGGTTTTCTAATGGGGGGATTCAAGTGAAGCAGCTCTCCTGGATGGTGAGGCATGTCACACCACTTGCTGCACACAGCAGCAGATGGGGCGCCAGTGTTCCAATCCACAGTGGGTCGCTGGTTCGACCCTCTGAGGCCAACGCGAGGTCTGTAGCCAGCCAGTGGTGGGCCACTTGATGGCTTGCTACCGCAGGCAGTCTTGTTGGCTCCCAACACATGCTGGAAGCATCCTGAGGCGAAGGCTGCTGAGTCGGCTGCCAGTGCATCCTGACGTCGTCAAAACACCGTCACTGTACACGGCCGGCACACCATAGTATGTTACATGGTTCACTGAGGTAGCCCTTCCACACAAAGCTGTTTTGCAGACAGCAAAGTGGCATCCTAAGCTTCATGGAACCCTATGACACAGACAGAGGGGAACGCGGCACTGTAGCTAGGAATAATAAAATACTTGAAGATCACGGCTGAGTTTTAATATGGTGCATCCTGAAAGTTTCCATCCACGTCCAAAATTCCTCCACCACACACCAACATCTACATTTGGCACTGACAGCTACACATGAGTCACTGTTGAGAGGTTTGTGATTTAACTCTAGGTTTTGGCCTAGAGTCTGCTAATCAGAGATGGCACCCTGTTACCTCTTCTCCATTGCAGCATGAATACTTGCGCTGGATGGATCTTATACCACATAGGTTTCAACCAGCAGTCTCTGGATCAAATGCCATTTCTCTGAGACACATTAGTGGTTAAGGGATATGGAGTATATAATAGGATTCAAGTTTAGGGATGAATCTACCAAAGAGAGAAGACAATGATAAAAACAATATTTTAATCTAAATAAAATTCTGTAAATTACAAACAAGTGGAAAAACAATGCTAAGAGCATCATAAAATGTAAATTATGAAAGAGCTGAATAAATAAGAACATGGTATACAATCAAAGGAGCAACTCTAAGATGAGACATTTGTCAAGGCTCCACCCTTGGTCGATTTCTGTTTATTATGTTATTTTATGATTGATCTGCCCCAAGGCCATTGACACCAATATACTGTAGTCAAATCACTGTGCTAATGAATTCCATAATGTGAGTTTTGATACACACTCCACCCTGGTAAATTTATTAAACACAAACTGTTACTTGTACTAAATGCAGAGAATCTCATACAAGTTTCATCAAGGACAGATGATATCAGATTTGAAAATGTACCTATAAATCTGGAGGTAACTAGCAAATTACTTGAAGTGTGGATAGGTGACACTCAATGCTAGGACATGCATAAAAAAATTATTAAATAGAATTAGCAGTTGGTGCTACATTTAATGTACTAAATAGTGTCTGTGACTTCAAAACACTGAAATGTGCATACTCTGCACTTGTACACTCATTACTTATGCACTGCATTCCATTTTGAGATATGTCACACAGACAGACATTTGTTATGCTGAAGAAAATAATTAAGATAATGAGAGAGTCTCTCTCCTCCATCACTAAACATCTATTTCTATAGGCCAATACCCTGCCAGTACCTTGTAATTATTCATGAAACAGAGTGTTTTATTCGAGAAATTTTACATATCTGTCTGAAAAATGAAGACGTCCACCAACATTCACATCTTTCATTCCAGTAATATATCTATAATTACTCAATGGCTATTTTAAGGGTTCATCAGCAAAATCCACGTGGGAGTTCCTCTATACAACAAGCTACTCAGATGCTTAAAGTCAAATAGAGAGGGCTTCAGAGCAAAAGTGAAAACATTGTTTCAGAAGTACTGCTGTAGTACAACAAAATAATTTATGAATGCCAATTTTACATGATCAGGTTCAACAATTATGGAATGGATAAATTGCTGCTCACTATAAAGATGACATGTTTAGTTGCAGAGAGGTACAATGAAAAGACTGGTACACATTAGGCTTTTAGCAAAATTCTTCATCAGAAAAGAAAAACACACATGCATTTACACAAGGAAGCATACCACAAAGCACATCCAGACATAATGATCCTACTTGCAGACAAATGTTCCGCCACTGTTATTATGAACTGTAGTGACTACCTGGCAGAAGATCTCCACCAAGCTTCTGTCTCCTCTGGATTTTAACTAAAAACTCCATCTGCTTTGAAGGGAAGGTACACAAAAAAACTGTGGCACAGCCATGGGCACCCACATGGCACCCTCCTATGCCAACCTGTTATTGGGCCTTGCTAGCCTCAAACCCCTAGTCTGTTAATTTTTGCTGATGATACCTTCATGATCTGGAGTCAGGGCCAAGACACCTCATCCTCATTCCTTCACAACCTCAACACCTTCTCTCCAACTTGCTTCAACTGGTCCTCCTCAACCCAGTGTGCCATCTTCCTGGATATTAACCTCCTCCTCTCTAATGGATGTCTTCACACCTCTGCCCACATTAAACCCACCAACCACCACCAGTAACTGCATTTTCAACAGATGTCATCCCTTACACACCAAAAACCATTCCCATACATTCTGACTGGGCGGGGATGATATGTGTTGAGTGACAAGAACTCCCATACCCATATGCTGAAGGCCTCACCATGGCCTTCACATACAGGCTCTGTCCCCAGACCTAGTCTACAAACAGATTTCGTGTCATTTCTCCATACATCCCAGTCCTCCCACCACCTTCAAGTACTAGCTACAAAGGAATGCCCCAGTCCATACCATCTAGTTCTGGAACAACTGAACCACATCCTTCATTAGGGCTTTGATTATCTATCATCATGCCCTGATATGAGGAATATCCTACATAAGATCCTTCCCATTTCTACTAAAGTGGAACATCCACAACATCTTAGTCCATCCCTATGCCACTCCAAAGCCCTTGCAATGAGTATCATATCCCTTTTGAAGACTCAGTTACAAGTCCTGCCCAATCCACCCACCCATCAACCAGTTACTATTCCAGTCTTGTCACAGACTTATCCTACCCCAGCAGAGACCATACCATGCGTGAAAGTAGCCATATAATGTACCAGCTCTGCTGTGAACATTACTCAGGTTTTTGTTTTGGTGTGTCTACAGACCTGCTACCGCCAACGATGACTGGCCACTGCCAAATTTGGCCAAGACAATAGTGGACCACCCTGTTGCACATGCAGCTGAACATAACATCTTGATTTAAATGGTTGCTTTGCAACGTGCGCCATCTGGATCCTCCTCGTCACCACCAGCTTTTAACTGAGTAGACAAGAGTTATCCTTACAACACATTCTCCACATCTGAAATGATCCCAGCTTCAACCAGCTGTAACTTGCTGCCCCCCCTCCTACCCCCACCACCCAACCCCTTTTTTCTGTCACCTCCTCCCAGCTCATGTTCCTCCACTCTCATTGCACACTACCAATAAATCCACCAATCTTTCACTCTTCTCTGCCCTTCTAGTTTCTACTCACTTTCTTCCTCTTCCCTCCCTCCCTCACCTCCCAGTGTCCTGATGCTGCACCAGCCAGCCATGTCTGCCATCTCTAGTCCCTTCACACTGTGCCATGCAGCACTGTTTCCTCTTCCACCACACATCCATTTTATCCCGCCCTCTGTTCCACTCCATTATGGATTTTTGCTCCCATTCTATACATTTCAGTCTGCCCTGAGCAGCCAGAGATTGTGCTCATGTGTGTTTGAGGTGTGCTTGCTTTGTGAATGTGTGTGGTTTTTTTCTTTCCTGATGAAGGCTTTGCCCAATAGCTTAATGTGTAACAGTCTTTTCATAGTGCTCGTCTGCAATTCAACGTGTCATCCTCATAACAAGTAGCAGTGTATCCTTTTCTTTTGCTAAAATGAACAAATCATAATATTTACATAAATTGCTATTGTGACTTGTCCCATATCCATGTGTAACAATGCACAACAGTATTTCTAGGACCAATAAAAATCAAATTATAAAAAAGTTAAACAAAGTGTTGTAGCCAGAATGCCTGAGCTGCTGGAGTTGATGGTCATGTATTTGTGAGGTGTGCTTGCTTTTGTATGTGAATGGTGTGTGTCTCTCTTTTGCTAATGAAGGCTGTAGCCAAAAGCTTTGTATTTAAGTGTCTTTTAATTGTGCCTGTCTGGAACTCAAAGTGTCTTCTTTACAATAAGTATCAATCTATCTTTTCCTACATTGTTGATATTCCTATGTGGAGTTCTCACACTTTGAAAGTGTTTTAGATAGATAGGGATGGAGGGCTGACTTGGAGAAGTTGGAACTACAGACTAAAACTTGAACTTCTAAAAACCATCAAAATTTACATTCAGAAAACCATTAAATGATAATGTGAATATTTTGTTCACATTCCTGGATCCTAACACGTAAGTACTGTAAACCTCTAAGCCCCAGTCTTCTCCTTCAAAAATTTGTGGTATTGTTTTTACCCTGCTGTATTTTGAATAATATTGTATTCTTCCACAGTAGAAGCACATTATGTACGTCTTCAAAATAAGATAAACAACTGAAATTACTATAAATTTCAAAAAACTGAGAGTTGGTGTTTAAGAATTCTGTCACTGAAGTGGATTATTGGATGAATCTGATAAACAACTTATATTTCCAGCTCCACAAGTAGCCCCATCTGCTGCCGAAAATCCAGTACTTGGTATTACAAATGTGAGTGCATCTGTAACGTGGCTGCCACCTAGAGACTGTGCTCTGCTTAATGGTTACCTGTATGGTTACACTTACAAACTGGTAGACAATGAAACAGGACAAGTTATGAAGGAGAACACAATACAAGAAAATGTACAGTTTGTCAACTTCACAGACCTAAAGCCTAACCATTGTTACAATGCTCAAATTGCAGTTGTCACCTCCGGTGGAACTGACTTATCAAATAGAATCGTTATACCATTTTGCACAAGCCCAACAGGTAAGAAACATTCTGTCTGTAACTGCTGGGAAAAAGTAAGTATATGTTTAAAATATAATTTTCTAAAAGTCTCCAGGTATGAGATGAATCATATAACGGGTTTCTTTATAATAACAAGAATATAACAAAACTAACTAATGTTTGCTCTGTAATAGCTGGATCAGTATTACTTGAACTATGCTGTACGTTTCATATTGAATAGTATTACTGGTTTCCAAAAATCATGTTTGCTTTTTGTAGCCATGATCAGGACAATAACTTAAACCAGTGTATAGGTCGCATTAATCATTTTGGTTTCTAATGGAGGATCGTAATTTCTTTTGCAAGGATTTTTTTTTTTGTGTGTGTGTGTGTGTGTGTGTGTGTGTGTGTGTGTGTGTGTGTGTGTGTGTGTGTGTGTGTGTGTGTGTGTGTGTGTTGAAAGTGTTATCATTGTATACATTTATTCTGAGAGTGTTTGCATCTAATGACAATACATCTTATGAAAAATGAAGTAATTTGTGTTATGAAAGATCACTACTTCATTTACATAAGACATATCATCATTGCTTGAAACTGCTCACAGTGCAAAATACACACATATGAACAAGAATAAAGGACATATACATTACTCAGAGTCATAGATTCCCATTCCACTTTCAGGCTGTCTTTAGTGCAGAAAGGGGTGCACAATGCTGCAAATAAATTTTTGATCACATATCCAGTGCTATAAAATGTCTGAAAGACAGCAAAGTAAAATTTGAAAATAAACTGAAAAAGAATTTCTATTATTGTAGTGCGTAAGAAATGAAGTTAGAAATTACTGACTCACTTTGTGCATTAAATAATACAAAAAAATTGTAAATGTTCAGGATGTAGGCATATTTACAAATTAATTTTTGATGTGAATGTAAAACGACTCATTCCACATCATTATGATTTATCATGCAGATGATCTGTGCAACATGGAGCTAAATAATTAACATTGCCACTAGAATCAGTGCTTATGAAAATGAAACTTCATACTCTCAGTCCACATCCCTTAAGCATTTGATGATGTCTTGTTCTTGAGAGTAATTTAGTTAACATATCACTGAGCATCTGCTCTATTAGGATTTGTCTCTCCAATAAAATTATGTATGGTATCAATATGTCCTGTTCTTGCACTGTAGCCACTTGTTCTGAATAAGTCAACTGTATCTTTTATATATATTATGAATGAAAGAGGAAGCCGCCTGGTGGAATTCTGCACAGAGCATAACTTAGTCATAGCAAACACTTGGTTCAAGAATCATGAAAGAAGGTTATATATGTGGAAGAGGCCTGGAGACACTGGAATGTTTCAGATAGATTATATAATGGTAAGACAGAGGTTTAGGAGCCAGGTTTTAAAATGTAAGACATTTCCAGGTGCAGATGTGGACTCTGACCACACTCTATTGGTTACGAAATGTAGATTAAAACTGAAGAAAGTGCAAGAAGGTGGGAATTTAAGGAGATGGGACCTGGATAAACTGAAACAACCTGAGATTGTTGAGAGTTTCAGAGAGACCATTAGGGAATGATTGACAAGACTGGAGGAAAGAAATAAAGAAGAAGAAGAATGGGCAGCTTTGAGAGATGGAATAGTGAAAGCAGCAGAGGATCAAGTAGGTAAAAAGATGAGGGCTAGTAGAAATCCTTGCATAACAGAAGAGATACTGAGTTTAATTGATGAAAGGAGAAAATATAAAAATGCAGTAAGTGAAACAGGCAAAAAGGAATACAAACGTCTCAAAAAATGAGATTGACAGGAAGTGCAAAATGGCTAAGCAGGGATGGCTAGAGGACAAATGTAAGGATGTAGAGTCTTATCTCATTAGGGGTAAGATAGATACTGCCTACAGGAAAATTAAAGAGACCTTTGGAGAAAAGAGAACCACTTGTATGAACATCAAGAACTCAGATGGAAAGCAAAGAAGGGAAAGCAGAAAGGTGGAAGGAGTATATAGAGGGTCTATACAAGGGCAATGTACTTGAAGACAATATTATGGAAATGGAAGAGGATGCAGATGAAGATGAAATGGGAGATATGGTACTGCGTGAAGAGTTTGACACAGCACTTAAAGACCTGAGTCGAAACAAGGCCCCACGATTAGACAACATTCCATTCGAACTACTGACAGCCTTGGGAGCGCCAGTCCTGACAAAAATCTACCATCTGGTGAGCAAGACATATGAGACAGGTAAAATATCCTCAGACTTCAAGAAGAATATAATAATTCCAATTCTAAAGAAAGCAGGTGTTGACAGATGTGAAAATTACCAAACTATCAGTTTAATAAGTTACTGCTGCAAAATACTAATGGGAATTATTTACAAACGAATGGAAAAACTAGTAGAACCCAAACTCGGGGAAGATCAGTTTGGTTTCCGTAGAAATATCGGAACATGTGAGGCAATACTGACCCTCGGGCTTATCTTAGAAGATAGATTAAGGAAAGGCAAACCTATGTTTCTAGCATTTGTAGACTTAGGGAAAGCTTTTGACAATGTTGACTAGGAATGTTGGGCTAGGAATTAAATCCATGGAGAAGAAATAAAAAATTTAAGGTTTGCAAATAACACTGTAATTATATCAGGGGCAGCAAAAAACCAGGAAGAGCAGTAAAAGGGAATGGATAGTGTCTTGAAAGGAGGATATCAGATGAACATCCACAAAAGCAAAACGAGGATAATGGAATGTAGTTGAATTAAATCAGGTGATGCTGAGGGATTTAGATTAGGAAATAAGACACTTAAAGTAGTAGATGAGTTTTGCTATTTGGGGAGCAAAATAACTGATGATGGTCAAAGTAGAGAGGATACAAAATGTAGACTGGCAATGGCAAGGAAAGCATTTCTGAAGAAGAGAAATTTGTTAACATCAAGTATAGATTTAAGTGTCAGGTAGAATTTTCTAAAAGTACACTCCTGGAAATTGAAATAAGAACACCGTGAATTCATTGTCCCAGGAAGGGGAAACTTTATTGACACATTCCTGGGGTCAGATACATCACATGATCACACTGACAGAACCGCAGGCACATAGACACAGGCAACAGAGCATGCACAATGTCGGCACTAGTACAGTGTATATCCACCTTTAGCAGCAATGCAGGCTGCTATTCTCCCATGGAGATGATTGTAGAGATGCTGGATGTAGTCCTGTGGAACGGCTTGCCATGCCATTTCCACCTGGCACCTCAGTTGGACCAGCGTTCATCCTGGACGTGCAGACAGCAAGTTCCCTTGCCGGTCTAGGAATGGTAGAACGATGGGTTCGATGACGGTTTGGATGTACCGTGCACTATTCAGTGTCCCCTCAACGATCACCAGTGGTGTACGGCCAGTGTAGGAGATCGCTCCCCACACCATGATGCCGGGTGTTGGCCCTGTGTGCCTTGGTCGTATGCAGTCCTGATTGTGGCGCTCACCTGCACGGCGCCAAACACGCATACGACCATCATTGGCACCAAGGCAGAAGCGACTCTCATCGCTGAAGACGACACGTCTCCATTCGTCCCTCCAATCACGCCTGTCACGACACCACTGGAGGCGGGCTGCACGATGTTTGGGCGTGAGCGGAAGACGGCCTAACGGTGTGCGGGACCGTAGCCCAGCTTCATGGAGACGGTTGCGAATGGTCCTTGCCGATACCCCAGGAACAACAGTATCCCTAATTTGCTGGGAAGTGGCGGTGCGGTCCCCTACGGCACTGCGTAGGATCCTACGGTCTTGGCGTGCATCCGTGCGTCGCTGCGGTCCGGTCCCAGGTCGACGGGCATGTGCACCTTCCGCCGACCACTGGCGACAACATCGATGTACTGTGGAGACCTCACACCCCACGTGCTGAGCAATTCGGCGGTACGTCCACCCGGCCTCCCGCATGCCCACTATATGCCCTCGCTCAAAGTCCGTCAACTGCACATACGGTTCACGTCCACGCTGTCGCGGCATGCTACCTGTGTTACAGACTGCGATGGAGCTCCGTATGCCACGGCAAACTGGCTGACACTGACGGCGGCGGTGCACAAATGCTGCGCAGCTAGCGCCATTCGACGGCCAACACCGCAGTTCCTGGTGTGTCCGCTGTGCCGTGCGTGTGATCATTGCTTGTACAGCCCTCTCGCAGTGTCCGGAGCAAGTATGGTGGGTCTGACACACCGGTGTCAATGTCTTCTTTTTTCCATTTCCAGGAGTGTATTTGTATGGAGTGTAGTCATGTAAGGATGTGAAACATGGATGATAAATAGTTTAGACAAGAAGAAAATAGAAGCTTTCGAAATGTGGTGCTACAGAAGAATGCTGAAGATTAGATTGGTAGATCATGTAACTAATGAGGAGATACTGAATAGAAATGGGGAGAAGAGAAATTTGTGACACAATTTGACTAGAAGAAGGGATCAGTTGGTAGGACATGTACTGAGGCATTAATGGATCACCAATTTAATATTGGAGGCCAGTGTGGAGGGTAAAAATTGTAGATGGAGACCAAGAGTTGAATACACTAAGCAGATTCAGAAGGATGTAGATTGCAGTAGGTACAGGGAGATGTAGAAGCTTGCACAGGATAGAGTAGCATGGAGAGCTGCATCAAACCAGTCTCTGGACTGAAGACCACAACAACCACAACTATTCCATAAGATGAGAGGAAGCAATGTAAAAAGTTTTGTGCTTAGAAATATTTCTCATATGATGACCTGAAGAGAATGGTACTGACAGATTTTAAGTAACTTCATGTTGTCTTACAAAGCTATTACATGGTGAACTGTAGGTAAGATAAGAAAAGTATTTCTTTGTCAAGAGGAAGCAATAAAAATATTGCTGCATCCAGTGAGTCATATGCCGTGTGTTACAGTTAAAGTTACTGGTTGTTGATGTGAGTGTCACAGCTTCAGTTTCCACCTCCTGCAGTTATGGCATAACATTGGTGATTTCTGGAAGGCCCTGGGTCTTACTTATTGATGAAATATTGGAATATGGTAGAATATTCTGTGCATGCATAATCAGGAGCACTCTATTGCTGCAACAGACAGTTCAGCTTTGTCTGTACTATTGGTGTGCTCAATAAATGTGACATGTGAGTTATTGCTGACAACCCTTCTCTAGTAACTGGTACTTGATTCTGAATGATATGTGACAAAATTATACAAATTAGCTGATCATAGATGTTACTGAAGGCTTGGAATTCTTCAGGCCACTTCTCTGGATGTAGGACATGTTAAAGTGCTGTTCCATTGCTCACCCAACCTCCACATCATCCAAGTCCATCACTATGCCACTCCCAATCCCAACCCATTGCCACAAGGATTATATCCCTGCAGAAGACCCAGGTGCAAGACCTGCACAATCCACTCACCCAGCACTTCCTATTCCAGTCTTGTCACAGGTTTGTACTACTCCATCAGGGGCTGGGCCCCCTGTGAAAGCAGCCATGCCATTTATCAGCTCTGCTGCAGTCATTGCACAGCTTTTTGTATTGGTATGACTGCCAACCATGTATCCACTAGGATGAACAGCCACCACCAAACTATGGCAAAGAGGAAAGTAGACCCTCTGTGGCACAACATGCAGCTGAACATTACGTACTTGATTTCAATGGCTGCTTCACTAGCTGCACCATCTGCATCCTTCCCTCCACCAGTAGCTTTTGTGAACTGCGCAGATGGTAGTTATCCTTACAACACATTCTCCACTCCTGTAATTATTTCAGCCTTAACTTATGGTAACATACTGTCCCCAGACACCCCACCCAACAGTTTTCATCCCTTCTGTCCTAACATCTCCTCCCCATTCTCGTCTTCCACCCTGTTTATTTGAAGCCATCTCCCAATGCACCCACCTATCTTTCCCAGTTCCTCTCCTTTTTCTCTCTTTTTTTGCACACCTCCCTGCCCCATAACCTCATGACTCTGCACCTGTTGGCATTGTAGTCCCTGAACAGTCCATCAGACAGCATTTGATTCTCTCCCCACCTGTAACTATTATCCCTTCCTCTTCCCCACCCCCTCCAGATTGCTGCTTGCATCCCATGTGACAGTTGCATTCCAGCATGAGATGCCGGAGTTGGAGGTTTTGTGTGCATGAGGAGAGCTTGTTCATTTGTGGATTAGTGTGTTATTCTCTTTTGCTGCTAAAGGCTGTGGCCAAGAGCTTTATAGAGGTGTTTTCTATTTCTGTCTCTCTGCAACTTGCCATTTCTTCTTTATGGTAAGCAGCAATCTATCATTTCCTACATTCTTGATATTCCTACCTGGAGTTTTCATTGTTTAACTCTTTGTTTCACTGTGTTTATATTTTATTTCTGAAATCTGTCAATGATCATTGAGGTATGATTGGATCCAAGTTTTAGACTGGCCTCTATTACCGTAATTACTTAACTTAAGCAAGAGAATGTCATGATCAATAACAGTGAAGGCTTCATTAAGATCTGGATATATGCCAAATATATTTCATTGATCATTCCCTTTAGCAGTTTTTATGTCATCTTGTTGTCTCTGAAGAGCTGTACCATGGGAAACAAGGAGAGGAGATTGGTTGGTGGTGCGAACAATTCTCCAATGTCGTTGATGGAGCAATTGCAACATGTCCTTTTACAATGCTTTGTGAATAAGCACATGGGATTGTACATTGTCATTTTGAACTAAAATCACACCCTGTTGAACTGAAAGGCTAAGCTGACATGCAAAATATTGGTGTACAACTGAGGTCTGGGTCTGCTTCTGTGGCCTGTGCTATTTTCCTGTATTGCAAGGGAAAAGATTCCAGCAACTCAGAGTCCTGTGCATCGATTTGGCAACAAGATGTGGCAGATGCATCAAAATCAGAGTCTGGGCTAATCGGAAGGCAACATAGGGCGTCTGTATTGCCATGCTTTGCTGTAGGTCTGTACACAGTTTCATACTGATACTGTGAAAGCAACAAATCCTGGGATTGCAATTTTTGAACAGTGAATATAGGAACTCATGTTGATGGCTGAAACAAGGCCTGAAAAGGCTTGCATTCAGTCACTAAATAGAACTTATGACCATATGAATAGTATGGAATTTTGTCATACCATACACAATAGCAAGAGTTCTTTTCAATTTGAGAATAATTTCACTGAGTTTGAGTTAACAACTTTGAAGCAAAGGCAATAGGTCTGTCCTGTGCACCAGCTCTGCGCAAAAGCACAGTGCTGATTCTGTAGGAAGAAGTGTCGACTTGCAAAACTACTGTCTTGTAAGGGCCAAAATGCACTAAATATCTGTCACTAAGCAAAGCATTTTTGAGTATCTGTAACGCATCTTGGCAATCTTTAGCCACACAAAAGGTACATTTTTGTGATGCAAGCAACGCAGTGGAGCCACAATCTGAGCAGCATTCGGTATGAACCAAATGTAGTACATCATCTTGCCTAGTGCTGACTGCAGTTCAGACACATTCTGAGGAACAGGCAGGTCATGGATTGCAAGCTAATGAGATTGGAGGTGGTGCACAACCTGACTGTTTATCACATGACCAGTACTATAGTTTAGTTTGAAAACAGCCACACTTTATGAGATGACACTTGAGTCCTGCTTTTGACAACACTCGAAAACGAGTGTGTAAATTGGCAATATGTTTTTCTGGTGCATGACCTGAGATGACAATATTGTCAAGGTAGTTTGAACAAAATGGCACTTTTGCAGTCAGCTGTTCCAAGTAACATTGAAACACGGCGGTTGCAGAAGCACTGTTGAAAAGCAAATGCAAATACTTGAACAGTCCTAAATGTATTTTTACAAGAAATGGGTGCAGTTACACCCTTACCTTGCAATTCTTTAAATTCACTGGCTACTTTGTCTCTTAAAGCAATGGGAATGGGACAGGCCCGGAGAAACTTGGGCTGTGAATTGTATTTCAATGTAACATGCACTACAAAGTTATTAGCTTTTCCCATTTCCTCTGAAAATAGTTCAGGAAATTCTTTAAACAAGGTATCTACTCTGTCTTATGGTACAAATCTAGAGGCTGACAGTACATTGTTGTGGATGCTAAGGCCAAACAAATCAAAGGCATCTTAACCAAAAATTTTCTCTCTATGTCTCGATTTCTACACAGTAAAATTCACTGTCCTGGTGTGAGCTTTGTAAGGGGCAGGAAAACTACACTGTCCAAGCACTCTAATTTCCTCTCCATTGTAAGCAGTGAGGTGCTTGCTAGATTTAGAATATGTGGTGAGCGTAACTATTCATACGTGGCATGACTAAGCAAACTGACTGATGCAACTGTGTCTAACTGAAAGTGCACATGATAGCTAGCAATTCATAATCAGACAAATAGTTTGTTAGAACATTGTTACACAGCACTAGGGTGAGAAGGAGGCACAACCTTAATGTTACTTTCGTCAGAACCTGTTTTTAGTTTACAAAATACAATGTTCGCTGCATGTGCAGGAGACTGTTTTTTCTGGGAGCGGGCAAAACTGGCATTGCGGTTGCAAACAAACTGTTTGGACATGGCCTTTTTTGGCACATGCATAACATTTTGCATTACGTGATGGGCAATTTTGTCTTTTATGGTGATCAAAACATGTAGGGCAAGACTTCACTAAGCTCACAGGCTTGTTTACATGTCTGTGTGGCTGTCCCTGCAGCTCAGTACATGCTTGCTGTTGTGGCTGCTTGAGGTAGTGACAAGCAAGGGAAAACTCAACCGACAAATCAGGATGTGGTCAAACTTATCGGCCGCTATGGCACCCAAATCACATTGCTCTAAGATTTGTAACACATGTGGAAGTGAAGGACCAGAGTTCTTTAGGACATGTTCCCATATTCTACTATCAAGGACATTGAATGTTATAGCATCTCAAACCATGAGGTCATTGTAAAAGTTGCCACAACTACACTTACATTTACACTTCTTAGTCATGCTAGTTAGCTCCATATACAACTGATGATACATCTGATCCAGCTTTTTCTGCAAACAATAAATCTGATATCTTGCTGCAGCTACTTGAACTTGCAGATTATAGTACTTGGTTAATTCAGTGATTACTCCATCTCAACTGAGCTTGTCAGGAGACATAGTTGGGAATAGTTTTTGTATTAACATGAACTCTGGGGACCCCACAATTGAAAAAAAGTATTGTAGCTTCATAGTACCTTGAACTTGATGAAGTGCACAGTGAGCTTGGAACTGTGTTAGGTATTTGTGCCATTCCTCTTCTGCATCGTTAAATTGACAGAATGGTGAAATGTTGGGCTGCCACACTTGTTCGGCATGTCGCTCAGTCCATTATGCCGCCGTTGCTTGTGCAGTCAGAAGTTGTTGTACTGTCATCAGCAAAGCAGCAGTTTGTTGGTTCATAAACTGAAAAGCTTGTGTTAGACCCACTACACTGGATGTCTGCAGCTGAGATGCCGGGAGCAGGTTATGGAGAGGGCAGGGTAGCCTTTGTTTACACAAATACGTTATAGCAAAAAAAACAAGCAAGCAAAGCCTCTGAAAAGAGAAATTTGATTAATTCTGCAGCTCCCCTCCTGGAATACATACAAGAACACAACAACAAATTTGAAATTAGAAACTCGTGCAATCAGCAACACAGGAGAAACAAGCAAATTATGCTTCACTTAAGGATTCTCCTCACCACTGTTGTATTCTCTTTAGCCACTTTCATGTCATCTCATTGTCTCTGTTGAGCAGTACCATGGGAAACAAGGAGAGGAGGTTGGTTGGTGGCTGGTATCCTCATTCAATAACACAAATTGCACGCAACTAATAGCTGGGTTCTTTATTCATAAACAAAGAGCTACTTAACTTCGTGCAAGCTCTTTTCTGTACAGTCCATGTAGCCTCCATGCTGTTGAAGTAGAAGGCGACTATGTTCACTTTGAGGTATTAAGTTCTGCCTGTCTCTGTGCTAGATGCTGAGCCTGCAGCTCTGTCTTGGTGACACGCTGGAACTCCACAGCATACCGACTCTAACTGGCATAACAGTCTCGATCTAACTGGCTAAACTGGCCCTCTGGCCTGTAACGGTAATCCTAAATACTGGCAGCAGAGAGGGCGCTGGTGGTGTGTTTCCAGTGAGTTTTGTCATTGGCCTCTATCAATACCCTCGTAACCACTGTGCCACATGGTGTGCTGGTGTTAGCATACACCAGCACCAATACTTAATTGAGAAAGGCAACAGTTGCTGAGTGGACTGATTGTCCAGCTTTGAACCCATGCTGCAAGTCATTTATCAGCATGTCTTTATTTAAGAAGGCTGTCAATCTTCTAAGCAACAATCTTTCCACAATTTTGCTGAATCTTTAAAAAACTGAAACTGACCTGCAATTAGTGATGTCACATTTGGAATCCTCCTTAATCACAGGTGTTACTTTTGCTGCTGTTAGTGTTTACAGAAATATACAACTCTCAAATCACATAGAAACTATTTATGCAAGAAGTTCTACAATAAACACTAAAGTACCTGAGCTCCATTAAACACAGCCAAACTAATTCTGCTTTCTCACTCTTTTATAAAAGATATAGGAAAACATATAGGAAAATATTGCTTGCAGCAAAGAGAGCTCATAACTCCAAACTGGTGCTCTCTGCTGAAAACAAAAATAAGGCAGTATGGAAGATTGTAAAGCAGGAAAGTGGTACCAGGAAAATGAATCTGTCAAACTTGAAAATCAAAGAGGAAGGGACTCTAATAAAAGACCCAATATATTTGGCAAACTATATAAATGATTATTTTAGTAACATAGGAATAAAATTACAGGAAAATTTTCTAACAGCCCCTCAGGTCAAAAAGCCAAATAACGGTGTATCGTACTCAATGGTGTTATTCCCTACTACACAAGAAGAAGTCTATAAAGCAGTCAGCAAACTGAAAAACAAAAACTCAGCTGGTCTGGATGAAGCCCCATTTTTTTATTAAGGACTGTATCAAGAGCCTACTTTCACCTTTAGTT
This sequence comes from Schistocerca cancellata, assembly GCF_023864275.1. Lineage (NCBI taxonomy): Eukaryota > Metazoa > Arthropoda > Insecta > Orthoptera > Acrididae > Schistocerca > Schistocerca cancellata. The sequence goes on along the minus strand of NC_064632.1, from coordinate 592,060,710 downwards.
GATATTATAAATCAACTTTTCAAGCAGGGCTACTTTCCATACTATTTAAAATTTGCAAAATTACTACCTCTCTTCAAAATTATAGGCCAATTTCTTTATTATCATGCTTTGCAAAAATATTAGAAACTATTATGAAAGATAGGCTAATGAATTATTTAAATAAATACAACTTACTGTCTGTTGACCAGTTTGGATTTCGATCAGGGAAAAGCACAAAATCAGCAAAGGCACACCTCACAAAACACATTCTAGAAGCATTAGATAAAGGAAACTACACCACAGGTATATTTCTTGATCTAACTAAAGCATTTGATACAGTAGACAACAACATATTGTTAAATAAGTTAGATGAACTGGGAATAAGGGGACTTGTGAAAAAGTGGTTCCAGTCATATCTAAAAAATAGAAGACACATAACTGAAATCTCACATATTTCAAGTTGCTCAAACTATATTGTAAAGTATACTTCAGACCCAAATTATGTAAACATAGGTGTCCCACAGGGTAGTGTCCTTGGCCCAATACTATTCCTCATTTACATAAATGACTTCCCACAGAGCATCAAGCATGGACAAACAATATTGTTTGCAGACGACTCAAATGTTCTAATCAGTGACAAATCACCAGATGCACTGAAAGAAAAAGCCGAACAAACACTAAACAGTGTACGTGAGTGGGCATCCAATCATAAACTAACACTAAATTAAAAAAAAAAAAACAAATGCTGTTAACTTCTATGTCTGCAAAAAACCACACTGTAATAACTTTAAGTTAAACAATGAAACTATAGAGCGTGTAGACTACACAAAATTTCTTGGTATGCATGTTGACAGTCAGTTAAAGTGGGAAGAACACACTAACTATACTTACTAACAGAATCGCTAACGCCTGCTATGCTCTTAGAATTCTGACTGCAGTGTGTGATACTACATGTGTCAGATCTGTATATTTTTCTTATATCCACTCTGTCACTACTTATGGAATAATATTTTGGGGAGTCAACAGTAAAAATGTCCAAATACTTTTCAAATTACAGAAAAGAGCAATTCGTATAATAACCAAGAGTGGCAGTAGGGCTCACTGCCTTGAACATTTCCAAAAGCTGGAAATCCTAACTGTCCCCTGTGAATACATTTTTCAAAGTATTATGTATGTAAAAAAAAAATTGACTGCTATATTAAAAATTCTTTAGTACACAGCTATGAAACTAGAAACCAATACAATCTGCATCTGTAGAGGAAAAATAAAGTTAAAACTCAGCAGAGCTTGTTGTACAAAGCCGTTAAATTATATAATAAATTACCCCAGAAAATAAAAGATATTGACACAATCGGACAGTTCAAAACAAAACTAAAAAAATTGTTATTAAATAAAAGTTATTACACAGTAACAGACTATCTGAATTAAAACATGTAGTGTAATTAAAGTAGCCTGCATTGTAATACATGAGGAAATAATTATAATATGAAATCCAGAATTGTACAGTACTATAAGAAAGTTACAAATTACATAAGGATATAAAACTAATTTAAGATACCTCAAAAATGTGTGTAAATGTGACTCTTGAAATTTTCCTGGCGTATCAAATATTCCACAAGATTTCGGGATTGCAGCCGGATCTCATCGACTTCTTTCCACGATATTTCGGCTGACAACCTTACAGCCATCTTCAGGCGAGTGTTTGACACTGGAGATTGCTAGTGCAACTCGCTCTATTTATACATAAAAGTGCCACAGGCACGCATGCGCAAGTTACCATAGCATACACACCACCTGTCGATTCCAAGGCCCTCTACAGTATTACTGCATCTATGGAGTGCAAATGAATGTGTGAAAAAAGTAAAACATGCACGCAGATGTGTCCAATACAATAAAATGCAAAATTTCAATATTAAAATTAAAATTACTTGTCACTCGACATGTCAAAAGCCATAAAAAGTTTTCTTTTGGTTGAAATTAAAGAAATCAATGGGTCCCAGGCCTTATTCAATAAAAAGCCGCCATCAAGATTAATGAGATTTTCTGCTAAATGTATTTCCACGGATTCCTTCACAACTGAATCCCGGAAGGATCTCGATGGGGCCAAGATTTTTGTGGCCAAATAATCCATAGTATGTCCTGTGGAAATACAATGTTCGGCTATGGCCAACTTACTGGGCTGCAAAAGGAGAGTGTGGCGTTCATGTTCAACGCAGCAGTCGTGTACTGTCCGTGTGGTTTGACCAATGTAGGCTTTCCCACACTCGCTAGATATTTTATAAATTCCAGCCTTCCATAATCCCAGATCATCCTTGGCTGAGCCCAGAAGAGCATGAGTCTTTGTAGGTGGCCAGAAGATTGCTTTCACACGATGTTTCTTTAAAATTCTGCCTACTTTCGATGAAATGTTCCCGACATATGGGAGAAATACTCTGGACTTAAACACCTCCTTATCCTCTTGAGCTTGTGGGTGGTCACACTTTTTCCTCCTTAAAGCAGTACTGACCTGATGTGCAGAATATCCATTATGTTGAAATACCGATTTCAAGTGCTCTTATTCGTCTGCAAGGCTGTCTTTATCAGACACGACATGTGCCCTATGCACCAACGTTCGAAGGACACCCGTAGTTTGTGACGGGTGGTGATAGCTTGATGCCTGCAGGTAAAGATCTGTATGCGTGGGTTTTCGATAGACAGAATGCCCCAATGACCCATCCACCCTGCGCTTAACCATGACGTCCAGAAATGGTAGGCAACCATCCTTTTCAATTTCCATCATAAACTGAATGTTTGTGTGGATGGAATTCAGATGATGTAAAAACCGTGAAAGCTCTTCTTCACCGTGAGGCCACACTACAAAGGTATCATCCACGTACCGCCAGAAGACTGTTCGTTTCAACATCGCCGAATCGAGAGCCCTCTCCTCAAAGTCTTCCATATAAAAGTTTGCTACCAGAGGGGACAGAGGACTGCCCATGGCAACACCATTAAGTTGCTCAAAATATTCATTATTAAATAGAAAGTAAGTAGAGGACAGGGCATGATGAAACAGCGCCATTATATCGGCCGTAAACTTATTGCCAATAAGTCATAGTGAAATCAATAGACTGAGAACACTACAGCTGAAGGATTCGGACTTGTTAGTAAGTTTCGATGTTGTTTCACTCTTCACGAGTGTCCCTCTTTTGGATCTGTACCTGCAGGCGTCAAGCTGTCATCACCCGTCACAAACTACGGGTGTCCTTCGAACGTTGGTGCATAGGGCACATGTCGTGTCTGATAAAGACAGCCTTGCAGACGAATTAGAGCACTTGAAATTGGTATTTCAACATAATGGATATTCTGCACATCAGGTCAGTACTGCTTTAAGGAGGAAAAAACGTGACCACCCACAAGGCCAAGAGGATAAGGAGATGTTTAAGTCCAGAGCATTTCTCCCATATGTCAGGAACATTTCATCGAAAGTAGGCAGAATTTTAAAGAAACATCGTGTGAAAGCAATCTTCAGGCCACCTACAAAGACTCGTGCTCTTCTGGGCTCAGCCAAGGATGATCTGGGATTACGGAAGGCTGGGATTTATAAAATACCTTGCGAGTGTGGAAAAGCCTACATTGGTCAAACCACACAGACAGTACATGACTGCTGCGTTGAACATGAGCGCCACACTCTCCTTTTACAGCCCAGTAAGTTGGCCATAGCTGAACATTGTATTTCCACAGGACATACTATGGATTATTCGGCCACGAAAATCTTGGCCCCATCGAGATCCTTCCGGGATTCAATTGTGAAGGAATCTGTGGAAATACGTTTAGCGGAAAATCTCATTAATCTTGATGGTGGCTTTTTATTGAATAAGGCCTGGGACCCATTGATTTCTTTAATTTCAACCAAAAGAAAACTTTTTATGGCTTTTGACATGTCAAGCAACATGTAATTTTAATTTTAATATTGAAATTTTGCATTTTATTGTATTGGACACATCTGCGTGCATGTTTTACTTTTTTCACACATTCATTTGCACTCCATAGATGCAGTAATACTGTAGAGGGCCTTGGAATCGACAGGTGGTGTGCATGCTACGGTAACTTGTGCACGCGCTCCTGCGGCACTTTTACGTATAAATAGAGCGAGTTGCACTAGCAATCTCCAGTGTCAAACACTCACCTGAAGATGGCTGTAAGGTTGTCAGCCGAAATATCGTGGAAAGAAGTCAATGAGATCCAGCTGCAATCCCGAAATCTTGTGGAATGTGTGTAAATACTAATTTTATGTGTATAATTGTAGGTATATTGTGTTGTATATGATTTTGCTGATGAAATCCACACAATGTAAATTGTTACATGGATTAATAAAGAAATCAATCAATCAATCTTGCAGTAGCATTAACGATACCTTCTGCTCTCTCACATGCACGCATTTAATACTTATTAGGTAATCCTTTGCAATTAAGATAGTTCCTCAGGTGTTGCTTGGTACATGAATAATGTTTTTGCATGGATTTTTTTATCTGACTATAGTCTCTTATGGTCTGGCTGCTCGTCATGATGTGTATTTATCAACTGTCATGCTATGTGTGAGAAAAGTGGTTAAAATACTAGCTATTCATCTTCGTGCAGTTAGTTTACTATTATTCCTAATCACCTATATATTAAAGTGATTAACTGAGCTTGAACCTACTTCATTGGTATTATTACAGTTGTATACTAGTCTTGCGCATAATAGTTTGTGACTGGGAATGTTCAATTTAGTTCGCGGTTCCATTGCGAACTAGGTCGCTCTTTTAGTTCGTTAGGTCCAATCTCGATTTCCAGAAAGACAGTTCGCTCACTTTGCTACCGCTACTGCACACGCTCTTTTATTCGTTATGCTAGTCTTTTAAATAATGACCAGTGTTGCCAATGCCTGTATTATTACAGTTTTATGTCAAGCAATTAGACTTCGAAAAGGCAAATAAACCAGTTATTTACACAAATGTGTAAAATGGTGTAGTCAACTACTTTACTTTACATACAGGGTACTCATAGTATTTTAATTTTAAAATATATTTATTTATTTATTTATTAGTTCATTGTAAGAATATTACTTACAGAATATGCTAAATGCCTTTTTTGTGAATAAAAATACACTTTCATAAATAATCGACTTTTTTAAAGTTTTGGAAATAACCAAGAAAAAATATTTCTGCTTTAGGTACAGGTTAAGTACTATATGGCACAAACAATAATACCTTTATCAATAACAGAAGAAACACTAACACTTATAATTTGTTACCAAACAATTAGACATAGAAAAAATAACTATGACCCCTGAGTGAGATAGTATACTAAAGCATACTTTTTGTGCTTTGCATTATCATTCTTTGAATAACCAGTCTTCTATTTTCAAGTGAAATATTACAAAAATTTACATATTATTATGTAAAAACATTAATATGGAAATTTTGTTCATTGATAACAGTGTTCTTCGTTCTTTAAGGATTTGTCCCATCGCCGAAAAAACGCGTTCGCAGGGCACTGATGTCGCTACTATGCAAAATCTCTCTAACACATATGCAGATACATGAGGATATAACTGACGACGCTCATGCCGCCACTCCAGCAGATCTTTTTTTTTATCTAAATACTATCCATTGAGGTATTTATGGAGTTCGCGAATACCAGCAGCAAGTTGGTTATCTGGTCTAGTGATTTTTCTTATTTCTTGGTCATACTTGTCCCATATAGAGTCTTTTTTATTTTCATTACTGCTGCTATTAGAACAAGATGCCGAAGGGTCACTAGCAGTAGGATCAGCCACTAAAATATCTTGATTCTCCCTCTGAAGTAACTGCACTCTGCCAACTTTATTTTTGAGGCGTTGTATTTCAATTTCACGAGCTTTTTTATTTCTAAATCCTCTCTGTCTAAATTGGGGGTCCAGAATAGTACACTCAGCTTATAGAATGTTATTCTCTAAATCTTTAAAACGGTCTTCCATGCCTTTCTTAAGCACTGATAGCACAAGGACAATTTTATTATTGTTAGAAGCATGCTTCTGCAGAAAACTGTTGAGCAGGTTACAAAACACAAAGTCTCATTTCTTTTGGCACTTATTTCTACTGTAATTTCATAGAATGGACTAAGTAAGGGCAAAACTCCTCCAATTTTTTGCCAGTCACTTTCTTTATTGTTAGGTCAGAGCACAAAAGAGCTAACGTAGCAATCACTGCATCCTTTACCTTCATTATTTGCTGAAACATGTCAAAGGTAGAATTCCTGCAGGTCTGAGAACAGGCAGATTCATTTGCTGTTGTGTAGCAATCAGGTTTCCCCACCCATTGTGTACTACGATTGAAAAACTCAACAATATTTTTAACTTGCACCAAAATGTCAGATATTTCATTAGTAGCTCCTTGTACAACAAGATTTAGAGAGTGGGTGAAACATGAGACTGATTGCCACTCACCAAGTCTGAGAGCAGATAAGATATTTGCAGCATTATCACCAACAATAGCAGCAACTTTGCCGAAAATCTGTCATAATGTCTTTCATGAAATAGCACAAGTTTTGGCTGGTATGCTGCTCTTTATAATTAATACAACCAAGTAATGCCGACTGAAGTTTAGTCTCTTCATCTATAAAGTGGGCTACATAGCTTTCATTATTCCTCGACGTCCAGCCATCAGGACTGAGAGATAACGCAGATACAGCTTGCACCTTCTTTTGTACTTCATCCATTATGTCATTGTGAACCCTTGATATTAAATTTTCCAATAATGTTTTTCTTGATGGAAGTTTGTAGTTTGGGCAATGAGAAACTAGTTCTATCAGTTTTCAAAAATCTTTTTCTTCACAATTCATAGAGCGTGATGCCCTTTAGCTACCATCTTGACAACTTGTCTGTCTATTTCTTCAACCTTTTGGACTGACGGTGGTCCTCGAATATATTGGCTCATTGATTGTTGGGAGACTGATACTGAAATAACATTCTGCAAACTAGACATTATAGGTGGTTGCCTTTCCATCGTTATTGGGATTAAAGTGTGTTTTGTTTTCGTATGCTGGGTTAAATTTCTGTTTGAGCCTCCTGCAATACTTATTAATGTTGAACAGTGGTTACATTTTGCTTTTCTTTTATCTGTGTCTTCAGTGAAAAGTGTCCACAAGGAACTATGTTTCCTTTTTGATGACATCGTAATAAACAGCCTAAAACAAAACACAGTAACCATATAATCAACCGATACGCATTGCCATACTCCACATCATCGCATTGTAGAAGTCCATTGTTATTTGATGATAGTCATTTTACATTACAAAATTCAGGTACTGTACTTACCTAACGCTGTGTACAATTTTACTTCTTGACACTACGGTTATATGTCAGACACTGCAGTGCAGAATTCCGTAAAACATAAAATTCGCAGCACTGAACTACGTAACTGCAGCTGGCAGACGCTCAGCATGATATGACGCTCATTGGCGGGGGGGAAGCACGTGATTCTCCCTCTCCGTCTCACTATTGTCCGTCAGTCTTCGGAAAAGAGTGAACGAACTAAGTAGCGAGGTTATCCGTTAAGTAGTTCGCATAGTTCGCCTGTGGGAGTGCTCTTCTGAACTAGTTTGTTCACGAATTACATCATTCCAGTATTCTCCTTTCAGGAGAAAGCAAAATATTCCACATTTTTGCTATTGCAGTTCTTTAAAGTGCCTCTAACTCCAAGAAGTTTTGAGCCTCCTGCAACATTCATTGTAATAATTTCAGCACTGTGACCACTATATTTTATTTATTTATTACTGTGTCACACATACAAAGTAAATAATCAGCAAAACAACCAACATCAGCTTATACATTGCTTGATCAGAAACAGGCCACATCGAGTGCATTCCGTGTCGCACTCATCTGGTCTCTCATGATGCTTGTTACTGGAGATGAATACTGTAGTATGGTTGTTAGTTTGCACAGCACCACACTTGAAAAAATCTTACTCCACAGAAAGGCCCCACTTATGCCGGTCGGTCTTGTGATTCATAATACTAGAGCACAGCTTGTTGAGAGCCTTCCATGGTGTCCATTTCTCTGAATGTTCGGGAGGGAATGCTTCCTTTGGAGACATCCATCCCTCAAAATGTTGGTATTTTTCCTGCATGTTGAGATTCTTGCTTGCTGTGGTGACCCTCAGTAGCTTCATTAGTCGCCAAGAGGCTCATTCTTGAGTTCAACCGAGGGTACCATGGGTGATGGCCATATAAAGGATGGACTTCCTCAGTAATAGCCTTGCTTTTCTCACATGTAGCAGCTATCTTGTGTGTAATTTCAGGATGGACTATGCCATCAGATTTATCTGAGGGTGTAGGTTTTAAACAACCAGTAATAATGGGACATGTCTCAAGCACCACATCTGTATTTCTTGTATAGCTGGACTTGGTCAAGCTGAATATGCATATTCAGCACTGGAGCAGTTGTGATCATTAAAACCTGTGTTTAGCATTTGTGTGTTACAGTCACATTTTCATGTATTTATCAAGATCTGGTCAATGACAGATGTAGAAGTTGGTGTTTTCCAAGTTGGTTCAGTTAAAGTTGGGTTAAGGTTGGATGACTGCAGTAAATCTGTAATATTGTCTTTCCATTTCTTGGATTTTGAGAAATCAGTATTGAAGTCACTATATACGATCATAATTTTCTTGGAAGAGTTAGTTTATTCCAAAAATTCCTCCATTTGATTATAAAACACTTTCTCTATTCACCTTGTGACTTATACATGCAAACAAGAATTGCATTTTGCCTCAATAATTCATCTATTGAGAGTTCTATATATTTTTCAATGGACAGGTTATTATATTTAGTTACACTGTTAAGTTCAGTATTTTCTCTTGCACCCTATTCTCTCAGCTTTGTTGGAAAATACTTATTAATTCTAATGTCTCCATATCTACATGCCTCGAGATGAGTATGACCTTAACATTGCCTAAAAAGGGATGCACATTAGTTATGTCACTCCTGACATTTAATTTTTAATTGAAAGCAATCATTTTTATTTGTATATATAATGTCAAGACAGCTTCTTTTTTATATGTTTTTAATGAAAAAATTTGAAAATGTTATATGTAAAACACGTTGAATACAAAATAATTTTTAATTTTCTTTGCTGTATGTTTTCTCAAGATAGGGTTGAAGGTTGTCTGTTTCATGCCCAATCAAACTCTCATATATTCCCCTTAGTTTTATTGTTGATAGTACTGGTTTTTTGTTCCTTCTCCTTTGTATGTATTAAAATCTTTTATGAGTAGGATACCATTTTTACTCGAAATCTTCAGCACTGTTTCCTCCACTACTTCACTTTCTCTTTCCCAGCTATGTACATCTCTCTCATTGCTGTTCCTTTGCCATTGTATAGCCCTTGTTTTCTGCCAGAATGTAAGATGATCATATTTTCTAGATCCGATTTTGGGTCACATTACAAATTTTGATATTGCAAAAAATCTTGAGCAAATGTAGTAAATAAAAATACCACTCCAGTTTATTAAAAACAGTCATTAATGTACACTTTCCTATTACCTTCTAAAATGAAGAAGTGTGTTAGACCAACTGTATTTATCAGTGCTGTGAAATTTCTTCAGCATGTCTGTATTCTTCTACAGCATCAATAAAGAAAAAAAGAAAAATTATACAAGTTTCATCATAATTCACACTAGTCACAAACATTACTTTCCTAATTTGTACAGAAAGCTATGTTTTGTTACTGGCCCATGGATTATTCATCTAGGAAAGTACTCTTTTAGTAGAAGTATTAGTGCCAGGAAGCCAGAAGAGAAATTCCACCAAATTTAGTGAATTCATGAACGGTGCATAATTTTGGCTAAAATGAGAAACATTTCAAGCCATCCTTGAGTTGGCAAAGTGTTGTTAGTAGTACAGCATACAGATGACATATGGTGGTAGAAACCAGCTTTACACCTTGTTTGCAACAATGTGAATGGATAATCTTCGGTAAGAGTAGATTCTCTTTGTCAAACTGTTTTGGCAACTTAATTGAAATTGATAATGAAATATGCCAATCAGGTAAAACAAAATCTAATTTGGGATAAATGGTTCCATTTTTGTGATATCTGGGAGAAGTGTCCGCATTTACCTTTGAAAAATTTTGGGATTAAACTACAAAAATCAGGACTGAATAATAATAATAATAAATAAATAAATAAAATGACATACTCTGGCTTACATAAAGATTATGGTTAATTACAAAAAGGTACATTGTGTCCTTCTTTATGATCGGCATTGAATAACTTGTCATCATACACATGATTTCAATTCATTTCTGAAATTATCTTTGTGATCTTTTATTGATTTAAGTTATTTTTTCTGCCTCTTCTTTTGTTATTTTCTGTTATGATAGTCTTATCAATTCTGCTGCATATTCATGTCTTTTCCCTTTTTTTCTATCTACAGCAGACAGCACTGGGAAGACAAAATACTTAGTGGAATATATTGTGGTTGTTTTCTACACAGAGCTTACTTCTTTGGGAATTGCATAGTGTGCCATTACCAGTAGTGTTTTAGCTCTTGCTACTTCCTCAGAATTTATCTCTTTTCAAGTTTTGATGCTTCAATTCACAAGCATGCATCATCCCATGTTTTGTTTGTCATCATAATACTTCTTTTATGACAATGTCATGAAAAGGATAGATTGCTACTCACTATATAGTAGAGTCAAAAAAAGGCATAAAAAATCTTACTTGTTGGAGAAATATATCTAACAACAAAGATGATGAGACTTACCAAACAAAAGCGCTGGCAGGTCGATAGACACACAAACAAACACAAACATACACACAAAATTCAAGCTTTCGTAACAAACGGTTGCTTCGTCAGGAAAGAGGGAAGGAGAGGGAAAGACAAAAGGATGTGGCTTTTAAGGGAGAGGGTAAGGAGTCATTCCAATCCCGGGAGCGGAAAGACTTACCTTAGGGGGAAAAAAGGACAGGTATACACTCGCACACACACACATATCCATCCGCACATACACAGCAACAAGCAGACATTTGTAAAGGCAAAGAGTTTGGGCAGAGATGTCAGTTGAGGCGGAAGTACAGTGGCAAAGATGTTGTTGAAAGACAGGTGAGGTATGAGCGGCGGCAAATTGAAATTAGAAATTAGCGGAGATTGAGGCCTGGCGGATAGTCAGAAGAGAGGATATGCTGAAGGGCAAGTTCCCATCTCCGGAGTTCTGACAGGTTGGTGTTAGTGGGAAGTATCCAGATAACCCGGATGGTGTAACACTGTGCCAAGACGTGCTGGCCGTGCACCAAGGCATATTTAGCCACAGGGTGCTCCTCATTACCAACAAACACTGTCTGCCTGTGTCCATTCATGCGAATGGACAGTTTGTTGCTGGTCATTCCCACATAGAAGGCTTCACAGTTTGGCAGATCAGTTGGTAAATCACGTGGGTGCTTTCACACGTGGCTCTGCCTTTGATCGTGTACGCCTTCCGGGTTACAGGACTGGAGTAGGTGGTGGTGGGAGGGTGCATGGGACAGGTTTTACACCAGGGGCGGTTACAAGGGAAGGAGCCAGAGGGTAGGGAAGGTGGTTTGGGGATTTCATAGGGATGAACTAAGAGGTTACGAAGGTTAGGTGGACGGCGGAAAGACACTCTTGGTGGAGTGGGGAGGATTTCATGAAGGATGGATCTCATTTCAGGGCAGGAGTTGAGGAAGTCGTATCCCTGCTGGAGAGCCACATTCAGAGTCTGATCCAGTCCCGGAAAGTATCCTGTCACAAGTAAGGCACTTTTGGGGTTCTTCTGTGGGAGGTTCTGGGTTTGAGGAGATGAGGAAGTGGCTCTGGTTATTTGCTTCTGTACCAGGTCGGGAGGGTAGTTGCGCGATGCAAAAGCTGTTTTCAGGTTGTTGGTGTAATGGTTCAAGGATTGCGGACTGGAGCAGATTCGTTTGCCACGAAGACCTAGGCTGTAGGGAAGGGACTGTTTGATGTGGAATGGGTGGCAGCTGTGATAATGGAGGTACTGTTGCTTGTTGGTCGGTTTGATGTGGACGGATGTGTGAAGCTGGCCATTGGACAGGTGGAGGTCAACGTCAAGGAAAGAGGCATGGGATTTAGAACAGGACCAGGTGAAGCTGATAGAACCAAAGGAGTTGAGGTTGGAGAGGAAATTCTGTAGTTCTTCTTCACTATGAGTCCAGATCATGAAAATGTCATCAATAAATCTGTACCAAACTTTGGGTTGGCAGGCCTGGGTAACCAAGAAGGCTTCCTCTAAGTGACCCATGAATAGGTTGGCGTACAAGGGGGCCATCCTGGTACCCATGGCTGTTCCCTTTAATTGTTGGTATGTGTGGCCTTCGAAAGTGAACAAGTTGTGGGTCAGGATGAAGCTGGCTAAGGTAATGAGGAAAGAGGTTTTAGGTAGGGTGGTAGGTGATCGGCGTGAAAGGAAGTGCTCCATCGCAGCGAGGCCCTGGACATGCGTAATATTTGTGTATAAGGAAGTGGCATCAATGGTTACAAGGATGGTTTCTGGGGGGTAACAGACTGGGTAGGGATTCCAGGCATTCGAGAAAGTGGTTGGTGTCTTTGATGAAGGATGGGAAACTGCATGTAATGGGTTGAAGGTGTTGATCTACATAGGCAGAGATGCGTTCTGTGGGGGCTTGGTAATAACCAGCTACAATGGGATGGCCAGGATGATTGGGTTTGTGAATTTTAGGAAGAAGGTAGAAGGTAGGGGTGCGGGCTGTTGGTGGGGTCAGGAGGTTGATGGAGTCAGGTGAAAGGTTTTGTAGGGGGCCTAAGGTTCTGAGGATTACTTGAAGCTCCGCCTGGACATCAGGAATGGGATTACCTTGGCAAACTTTGTAAGTAGTGTTGTCTGAAAGCTGATGCAGTCCCTCAGCCACATACTCCCAATGATCAAGTACCACGGTCGTGGAACCCTTGTCCGCCGGAAGAATGACGATGGATCGCTCAGCCTTCAGATCACGGATAGCCTGGGCTTTAGCAGTGGTGATGTTGGGAGTAGGATTAAGGTTTTTTAAGAAGGACTGAGAGGCAAGGCTGGAAGTCAGAAATTCCTGGAAGGTTTGGAAAGGGTGATTTTGAGGAAGAGGAGGTGGTTCCCGCTGTGACGGAGGATGGAACTGTTCCAGGCAGGGTTCAATTTGGATAGTGTCTTGGGGAGTTGGATCATTAGGAGTAGGATTAGGATCATTTTTCTTCATGGCAAAGTGATATTTCCAGCAGAGAGTACGGGTGTAGGACAGTAAATCTTTGACAAGGGCTGTTTGGTTGAATCTGGGAGTGGGGCTGAAGGTGAGGCCTTTGGATAGGACAGAGGTTTCAGATTGGGAGAGAGGTTTGGAGGAAAGGTTAACTACTGAATTGGGGTGTTGTGGTTCCAGATTGTGTTGATTGGAATTTTGAGGTTTTCGGGGGAGTGGAGCTGGAAGTGGGAGATTGAGTAGATGGGAGAGACTGGGTTTACCCCATTAAGTTATATTTACATTCCCACATCCACACCGGCTGTTCAGAGCATCCTCCTACTGGCCAACCGTAAATTAGAAGAGCATGCCACCCTCCACCTTAAAAAACTATCCAATCTCCTGGTTTCCCACCTTCGGAAAGGCAACTCACTCACCCTTCACCACCTTTCCAGCAAACCTCAAACTCCTCTCATTGCACACAAACCCAGTCTCTCCCATCTACTCCATCGTCATTCTTCCAGCGGACAAAGGTTCCACGACCGTGGTACTTGATCGTCGGGAGTATGTGGCTGAGGGACTGCATCAGCTTTCAGACATCACTACTTACAAAGTTTGCCAAGGTAATCCCAATCCTGATGTCCAGTCAGAGCTTCAAGGAATCCTCAGAACCTTAGGCCCTCTACAAAACCTTTCACCTGACTCCATCAACCTCCTGACCCCACCAACAGCCCGCACCCCTACCTTCTACCTTCTTCCTAAAATTCACAAACCCAATCATTCCGGCCATCCAATTGTAGCTGGTGACCAATCCCCCACAGAACGCAACTCTGCCTTCGTAGATCAACACCTTCAACCCATTACATGCAGTCTCCCATCCTTCATCAAAGACACCAACCACTTTCTCGAATGCCTGGAATCCCTACCCAGTCTGTTACCCCCAGAAATGATCCTTGTAACCATTGATGCCACTTCCTTATACACAAATATTATGCATGTCCAGGCCCTCACTGCGATGGAGCACTTCCTGTCACGCTGATCACCTACCACCCTACCTAAAACCTCTTTCCTCATTACCTTAGCCAGCTTCATCCTGACCCACAACTTGTTCACTTTCGAAGGCCACACATACCAACAATAAAAAGGGAACAGCCATGGGTACCAGGATGGCCCCTCGTACGCCAACCTATTCATGGGTCACTTAGAGGAAGCCTTCTTGGTTACCCAGGCCTGCCAACCCAAAGTTTGGTACAGATTTATTGATGACATTTTCTTGATCTGGACTCACAGTGAAGAAGAACTACAGAATTTCCTCTCCAACCTCAACTCCTTTGGTTCCATCAGCTTCACCTGGTCCTACATTAAATCCCATGCAACTTTCCTTGACGTTGACCTCCACCTGTCCAATGGCCAGCTTCACACGTCCGTCCACATCAAACCAACTAACAAGCAACAGTACCTCCATTATCACAGCTGCCACCCATTCCACATCAAACAGTCCCTTCCCTACAGCCTAGGTCTTCGTGGCAAACGAATCTGCTCCAGTCCGGAATCCTTGAGCCATTACACCAACAACCTGAAAACAGCTTTTGCATCCAGCAACTACCCTCCCGACCTGGTACAGAAGCAAATAACCAGAGCCACTTCCTCATCTCCTCAAATCCGGAACCTCCCACAGAAGAACCCCAAAAGTGCCTCACTTGTGATAGGATACTTTCCGGGACTGGATCAGACTCTGAATGTGGCTCTCCAGCAGGCATACGACTTCCTCAAATCCTGCCCTGAAATGAGATCCATCCTTCATGAAATCCTCCCCACTCCACCAAGAGTGTCTTTCCGCCATCCACCTAACCTTCGTAACCTCTTAGTTCATCCCTATGAAATCCCCAAACCACCTTCCCTACCCTCTGGCTCCTACCCTTGTAACCACCCCCGGTGTAAAACCTGTCCCATGCACCCTCCCACCACCACCTACTCCAGTCCTGTAACCCGGAAGGCGTACACGATCAAAGGCAGATCCACGTGTGAAAGCACCCACGTGATTTACCAACTGATCTGCCTACACTGTGAAACTTTCTATATGGTAATGACCAACAACAAACTGTCCATTTGCATGAATTGACACAGGCAGTCAGTGTTTGTTGGTAATGAGGAGCACCCTGTGGCTAAATATGCCTTGGTGCACGGCCAGCATGTCTTGGCACAGTGTTACACCATCCGGGTTATCTGGATACTTCCCACTAACACCAACCTGTCAGAACTCCGGAGATGGGAACTTGCCCTTCAGCATATCCTCTCTTCTGACTATCCGCCAGGCCTCAATCTCCGCTAATTTCTAATTTCAATTTGCCACCGATCATACCTCACCTGTCTTTCAACAACATCTTTGCCACTGTACTTCCGCCTCAACTGACATCTCTGCCCAAACTCTTTGCCTTTACAAATGTCTGCTTGTTGCTGTGTATGTGCGGATGGATATGTGTGTGTGCGAGTGTATACCTGTCCTTTTTTCCCCCTAAGGTAAGTCTTTCCGCTCCCGGGATTGGAATGACTCCTTACCCTCTCCCTTGAAAGCCACATCCTTTTGTCTTTCCCTCTCCTTCCCTCTTTCCTGACGAAGCAACCATTTGTTGCGAAAGCTTGAATTTTGTGTGTATGTTTGTGTTTGTTTGTTGTCTATCGACCTGCCAGCGCTTTTGGTTGGTAAGTCTCATCATATTTGTTCTTAGATATTTTTTTATCCACATGGAATGTTTCCCTCTATTATATTCATATCATTAATTTGAACCCAACAATTACGTTTGTAATTGTCACTGTTGCATTTCGAAGTCTTTTCTGTCGTCTTATTTCCTCCTTCTGTTTTCCAGTAGTTTCACTTTGTATTCAACTTCTCCTTTTTACCGTAATCTACTATACAATTTTATCCCGCCGATATATACTCAATAATACATAATACGTAATAATACGTAACCCACTTCCAAACCGTAACCAAAAACAATTTTTTTTTTTTTCCGCTTTCAATACTACCGCTGCTAAATCCGCCGTTTCTAGTTCACAAACAGTTCCTTTCACCTATTAAACAACCTTTTCGGCTGGTTCTAATAACTTTTGGTTTATTTCCATTTCCGTTTTTCTCACATCACTGATCATTTTTAGCCGCTTCCCACAGGTTTTAACGTCATTATTTCTTCATCAGACAATTGTTAGCCTCATTTCCATAATCTGCCACCACCAAACCACTCCTTTTAACGCATCTACACGTACTTTTTTGAAAATTTCCCGAATTTCTCCACTCTTTAACGTGTTTTGGCGGCAACACAACCACCTAACCTTTATGCACATCGTTGTCTACCTACACAAGTTTGCCACAGGATCAACTATTTCCATTTTCATTTCAGCCTCATGTTACACTTTCCACCTTCTAATACCATGTCACCCCCACAACACCTCCACAATGACCCCACTAAGTTTTATTTACATTCCCTCCGCAAACATGCCTTCGCCCTCGTGAGATTACACTCCCATATTTTATTTTCTCAGGTTTGTCTGACATTTGGCATCGCCCCCAAAGGCCTCACACTTAAAGTTCCCATCTCTAGCTGCAACCCTTCTTTCCATCAGTCCCTATACGAGTTCCAAACTGAACAATCCATTGCCCTCACCCACCTAATCCTTCACCTACACATCAACTCAGCCAATCAACACACCTGTCAACTCCTATCCTTAATAAAAGTCCTCAATCTTTCCTCTCCCACATCCACACTGGCTGTTCAGAGCATCCTCTTACAGGCCAACCGCAAATAAGAACAGCATGCCACCCTCCACCTTAAGAAACTATCCAATCTCCTGGTTTCCCACCTCCGGAAAGGCAGCTCACTCACCCTTCACAACCTTTCCAGCAAACCTCAACTTCCTCTCATTGCACACAAACCCAGTCTCTCCCATCTACTCAATCTCCCACTCCCAGCTCCACTCCCTCCAAAATCTCAGAATTCCAATCAACACAATCTGGAACCACAACACCCCAATTCAGTAGTTAACCTTTCCTCCAAACCTCTCTCCCAATCCGAAACCTCTGTCCTATCCAAAGGCCTCACCTTCATCCACACTCCCAGATTCAACCAAACAGCCCTTGTCAAAGATTTACTGTCCTACACCCGTACTCTCTGCTGGAAATATCACTTTGCCATGAAGAAAAATGATCCTAATCCTACTCCTAATGATCCAATTCCCCAAGACACTATCCAAATTGAACCCTGCCTGGAACAGTTCCATCCTCCGTCACAGCGGGAACCACCACCTCTACCTCAAAATCACCCTCTCCAAACCTTCCAGGAATTTCTTACTTCCAGCCTTGCCTCTCAGTCCTTCTTAAAAAACCTTAATCCTACTCCCAACATCACCACTGCTAAAGCCCAGGCTATCCGTGATCTGAAGGCTGAGCGATCCATCGTCATTCTTCCGGCGAGCAAGGGTTCCACGACCGTGGTACTTGATCGTTGGGAGTATGTGGCTGAGGGACTGCATCAGCTTTCAGACATCACTACTTACAAAGTTTGCCAAGGTAATCCCATTCCTGATGTCCAGGCGGAGCTTCAAGGAATCCTCAGAACCTTAGGCCCCCTACAAAACCTTTCACCTGACTCCATCAACCTCCTGACCCCACCAACACCCCGCAACCCTACCTTCTACCTTCTTCCTAAAATTCACAAACCCAATCATCCCGGCTGTCCCATTGTAGCTGGTTACCAAGCCCCCACAGAACGCATCTCTGCCTATGTAGATCAACACCTTCAACCCATTACATGCAGTCTCCCATCCTTCATCAAAGACACCAACCACTTTCTCGAATGCCTGGAATCCCTACCCAGTCTGTTACCCCCCAGAAACCATCCTTGTAACCATTGATGCCACTTCCTTATACACAAATATTACGCATGTCCAGGGCCTTGCTGCGATGGAGCACTTCCTTTCACGCCGATCACCTACCACCCTACCTAAAACCTCTTTCCTCATTACCTTAGCCAGCTTCATCCTGACCCACAACTTGTTCACTTTCGAAGGCCACACATACCAACAATTAAAGGGAACAGCCATGGGTACCAGGATGGCCCCCTTGTACGCCAACCTATTCATGGGTCACTTAGAGGAAGCCTTCTTGGTTACCCAGGCCTGCCAACCCGAAGTTTGGTACAGATTTATTGATGGCATTTTCATGATCTGGACTCACAGTGAAGAACAACTCCAGAATTTCCTCTCCAACCTCAACTCCTTTGGTTCCATCAGCTTCACCTGGTCTTGCTCTAAATCCCATGCCACTTTCCTTGACGTTGACCTCCACCTGTCCAATGGCCAGCTTCACACGTCCGTCCACATCAAAATAACCAACAAGCAACAGTACCTCCATTATCACAGTTGCCACCCATTCCACATCAAACAGTCCCTTCCCTACAGCCTAGGTCTTCGTGGCAAACGAATCTGCTCCAGTCCGGAATCCTTGAGCCATTACACCAACAACCTGAAAACAGCTTTTGCATCCCGCAACTACCCTCCTGACCTGGTACAGTAGCAAATAACCAGAGCCACTTCCTCATCTCCTCAAACCCAGAACCTCCCACAGAAGAACCCCAAAAGTGCCCCACATGTGACAGGATACTTTCCGGGACTGGATCAGACTCTGAATGTGATGGGAACTTGCCCTTCAGCATATCCTCTCTTCTCGCTATCCGCCAGGCCTCAATCTCCGCTAATTTCTAATTTCAATTTGCCATCGCTCATACCTCACCTGTCTTTCAACAACATCTTTGCCTCTGTACTTCCGCCTCAAGTGACATCTCTGCCCAAACTCTTTGCCTTTACAAATGTCTGCTTGTTGCTGTGTATGTGTGGATGGATATGTGTGTGTGTGCGAGTGTATACCTGTCCTTTTTTTCCCTTAAGGTAAGTCTTTCCGCTCCCGGGATTGGAATGGTTCCTTACCCTCTCCCTTAAAAGCCACATCCTTTCGTCTTTCCCTGTCCTTCCCTCTTTCCTGACGAAGCAACCGTTTGTTGCGAAAGCTTGAATTTTGTGTGTATGTTTGTGTTTGTTTGTGTGTCTATCGACCTGCCAGCGCTTTTGTTTGGTAAGTCTCATCATCTTTGTTTTTAGATATATTTTTCCCACGTGGAATGTTTCCCTCTATTATATTCATATCATTAATTTGAACCCAACAATTACTTGTTGGAGAGGTTTTTTTGTTGTGCCTACCTGTGATTCAATATCTCTGCTATATGGTGCATAGCAATCTATCCTTCTCAGATATTGTTGTTATTTCATCCTGGATTTTCCATTGTTTTAGTTTTCTTTTATGATATGTCAGTATTCGTGTTAATGTACATACAACAATAGGACACACTGATTAACTGTGAAGACAACAGTCTTCATTAGCATGAAACAAATAAAATGCAGTAACATAAAGTAATTTTTTTATAGTACGTTCACTAATACCTTGTACTAAATGACATAGTTTTTCTTCTTTGTTTTGATGGTTTGCATAGCTAATTCTATGAAGAGAAAACAATACTTTGCAAGACCACTAATTCTTTTCTATTACACTATACATCAGGAAAAACAATGCTTTGGATCACAACATTCCAAAATTTCAAATCAGTATAATGTAATTGGATAGATAAAAAATCTACTCACCAAGCTACAGCAGGAGAACACACGTATAAAAAAAAAGACTTTACTTACACAAACTTTTGGAGTCAGTGTATAATGAATTATATATTGTTATTGGGAATGCAGCTTGCTGCTAACTTGGTGTAATGTTTTGTCTGTAAAAACGTGTATTTGTTGCCTTTATGATTCCTTCGCTCTCACATTTAAATCTGCACAGTAAAGTAAGGGCCTCCTGTTTTGTCTTTAGGCTGATCCATGATAAGACAGGCAAACAATTATACTAATGGAGGATTCTGAGTATTTTCTCTAATTTCATTCACTCTCTCTCTCTCTCCTTTATCTATGTACAATTTTAAATATAATATTTCATTACGTGAAATCAGCCCAATAGAATCTCTGGTGGAGCCCTTCGTCTTAACATTCAGCGGCTGGCTTGCTGTAAAAGATCTTTATATCTATTATTATTGTTAAGCGCTGCATTCAGTTGAGAAAATCGATCGTTTGAACAATTCGTTCCTTTTACGACAGATTTTGAATTTCAGATGTGTCCAAAGCCTTTTTGGACAATTTTATAAAAACTTGTCGATTGCAGGCTCTCTTCGTCACAGCTGAAACTTCCCCACTAATTACAGGGCCAAGACAATCATCAATGATTCAGACAAAGAACTCATTCGTCATTCACTCTAGAATAAAAGGGTCACAAACCTTATTTTTGAGAAAAATTGTATATTCAATCCATCTCCATTACATGTTCCATTTTCTGTTGATTCCAAGTCTTACTTAATTTGCATTTACAGTTTTTCTCTCTCTTCAAATAACCCGCTAGTGGCACAAACGTTAATAGCTCGCTTTAGCAAGAAGAAGAGCAAATATGTCTCTTTTAGAAACCCCACAATCTTCCAACAGATACTTCCGAAGCTGTCCTCGTTACCCGTCTATAATAACCATGGAGAATACATATATGTCTTTCTGTTATTTCAAAGAATAAACGTACTGGAAAATACCTTGGCGTTGACGAGCTGTCGGCGCATATATTACTAGAAAATCCGATCAGATGCTTTTCAAAAGCGAATAAATGTGGATGATTTGATTGACCATTATTAATTATTGCGTGGTAGAGGGTAATTTTCCGTGGGGAGATTACAATGCCCCTCGCAGCGAGCGAAGTTTGTGAGCTCAATTTTGATTTACCGAACACACTTCGCGAGCTATCTATTAGTGTGGATAACCCGGAAGTGATAATTGTCAGTCCTTCAACTGAAAAAGAATATTGTGTTTAAGACAGACGAAGAAAAGAAATATTGAAAACGGAAGAAATGAAGAGACAGGTACCGCGGCTGTATTGCTTTTACATGCATCTAGGTGTTATGTTTGCTGTGCACAACCAAGGAAGATGATCTTTCATGAAACTGTTATCAGAGTCTACCCATTCGGGAACTCTCTTAAGCAGGGAAACCTTGGAAAACCTCTTAAGCCTAGACCCTCAGCCTATGGTACATAGAAGATAGGAAAGCCTATAGAAGAAAAAAAAATAATTTTGAAATAGATCTCTAAAGGAAAGATAGGGATCGATTTATATAACGATTTGGAGAAGAGTGATTTGTGCCTCTAGAAAAAAAAAAAAAAAACATTTTACAATAAATAACGTTAGTTTTCGTTTTACAATTTTGTTCCTAGGACAATATCTTGCGGTGCTAAAACTCCCCCGGGTCTTGCATGTCCCCGACATCCACATTTGTAGTCGGTCTTCTACGCAGCCCACTTTGTAGTCAGTCTTCTACGCGGCCCACAATGGGAAGAGTAGAAGGAACAGGGATACCCAATTTCACATGCAACATTCATTCCAACAGAATTAGCAATGACCAAAAGGGAAACTCTTCCTGTAAAAGAACTGGTTAGGTTGCACCGTCCAAGATACTCCTTTTTGAAAGCAAAATCCTTATGGCTTCATGCATCCTTTTTCTTACGACGTACTTCAAGGAATTTAGGCATTAGCTAATGATGTTGCCAAAAACATCATCATATTTACTCTCATTTGAATATTCTTTTTGACTTTGCATCCCCACTTGTGCTTATAAGTCCAAAAAATTCTGACACATTTTCTATCACTGATTTGTTCTTCGTAATTTAAAGGATTCATGCAACTTACAGTAGATTTTGGATTCAAATCATCGAATAATGGAAAGTGTGGTTCATTTTATACAAAGGCATAATCCATCATTTCCTTGAAAAGTCATATAATTTATCTATACTCAAAAACTTTTTATCCTAAATACATATATTTCTCCGCTTGATTGTTGTAATGTAAAAGTTATTAGCATTGAGGAATGCGGATTCACTTCTTTCATTTATTCTCTGATTCATACGGCGTTCACACATGCACATATATGGAAATGGATTTTTCAAAAAAAATTCCCAAACGAACACGAACCATTAAATAACTACTAATTCTATGAATATTACTTTCTTTAAACATTCATTAATAAATTAAAAACTCTTAACTTCTAATTATAACACCTTTTCCTTTTAAAGTTCAACATGAATCAGTTTACCCTCGCGTTTGATGCGAGTCTCTTACAAAGCATACCTGTGTCGTCTATATCGATTCTAACTCTCACGCCAACGCCAACTGTTTTGCGCGGGAAACTATCTTTGCGGCGTTAACCGTCACTCACGATTCACTGCCACAACACATCCCTTCACACGTCTACACATCTAAGCATGCACTTGAAACTATATATGAACATTCACTCGGAACCTCTTTTGATTATTCAGCGTCATTTGCGGGAAACATTTCATTCTTCTTTAAGGTTAGTTAGATCCTTTATAAATCTTGATGACATTAGCAATGCTAAAGTTCCATGTTCACCCAAACTACAGGTGAAGCCTATCTCCACTATCTTCTTTGTAGCACTCGATAGTAATTGTTAGTCACTATTTCTATAATCTATGTCACTGATTAATTATTTCAGTTTAAAGTTTTCTAACATTACACACACAGTTTATTGTTATGTTTTTACAAGCATTCATCTCTGTCACTCGCAACACCATTCCTCCCTGTCTCCTAATCTTCATTAAATTTTCTCAAGTCGTTATGGGAAAATAATCCTTTTATTTTGTTCGATCCCGGGTATGCTAACAGATAAGCCCCAGGATTCGGAATTTGTAGGATAATGTATGGGCCAGTATATAATAACTCCCATTTCTTTATACTCTCCTTTATTAAGGATGATTTGGTATGTCTCTTGACTAGTACCTTTTCTCCTACACGGTATATCTGTACCCTCTTGATTAATTTGTCATATTGTTGTTTTCTCTGATCAGCCTTTTTCATCATATTTATGATGGCTTGTCTTATTTTTTCTTCCCAAGGCATCTCAGTTTCCTGAGTTTTGGGCATATGTTCAGTCCAGAAGTTTTCCTCTTTTGCTTCGAACATCAATTCATGAGGTGTATATCCAGTTGAGGAGTGGGGCATGTTATTGTATATCTGCTCAAACTCTTCCACATAATTTGCCCACGCAGTCTGCTTATTATGGCAATACGTCCTCATAAATCGATTGAACTCTCTAAAAATTCTCTCAACCAAATTGCCTTGTGGGTGGTAAAATGATGTTAGTATGTGTTTCACACCGACTTGAGACAAAGCCTGTTTCCATCGGAGTCCCGTGAATATCTTAGCATTGTCTGTTAGGATCGCTTAGGTGTACCAACATGTGGAAGATAATCCCTTATCAATCTTAGTACAATTACTCTAGCTGTAGCCGCCTTTATCGGGTATAGCTTTACGTATTTCGTACACACATCGAGAAATGCCAACACATATCTAACACCACCTCTTGAAGTAGGTAACGGTCCACACAGATCGCACGAAATTAATTCTTTTGGTTCTTGGACTAATGTAGAGCATAATGGGTGCTTACTCCCTTTTGAATCTGGCTTTGCTTTTTGACAGATTATGCATTTCTTTAAGAGCTCATGCACTCTGCGCTTTATATTGGGAAAATAACAGTACCCACTTATCTTGTCTGCACATTTTGTCGCACCGAAATGTCCCCAGGTTAAATGGGTGAACCATACGAGTTTCTCTATTTGCGCCTCAGGTATACAAACACACCAACGGACTTTGTTTGGCCTTCCACAGTGGAAAAATAATACGCCATTTACCAGCTTGTAATAATTTGCCATCTGATCCGAAGGTTGCTGTTGTAACCTTTGAACAACACTTCCCCGTTGAGCATCTCTTTTCTGCAACTGGGCCATATGCGCACACAAATTGACGTAGTACGTCTTAAATGGATTTTCCTGCAGCAGCAATACAGGGAATTCTGAGTTATTATTTACTTCAATCTCTTTAGTCAAACCCTGCGGGGACCTTGATAGAGCTTCAGCAATAATGTTTTGCTGTCCTGAAACATGCACGATCTTAAACTGGTATTGTTGCAGAGCGAGAGTCCATCTAGCCAGTCTGGGGTGTAACAGTTTACACATTTGTAAAAACGTTAATGATTGATGATCGCAATATATGATAGTCTTTGACCCATATAGGTAATAATGAAATTTTTTAAACCCCCAGACTACCGCAAGAGCCTCTAATTCTGTCGTCGTGTAAGTTCGTTCACAGTTGGACAAAACACGACTTGCAAACACAATAGGACAGAAGGTGAGTTGTCCATTTATCTTGCGTACTTGGAAAACGCACGCTCCAAGACCCACATTCGACAAATCTGTTGACAAGTAAAATTCTTCTTGCATGTCCGGATGGTACAAAAGCGGTGCATTTACTAATTGCTTCTTTATCTCTTCGAATGCTTCTTGACACTCTAATGTCCAGAGCCAGGGCACATCCTTCTTCAACAGACTATTTAGAGCTGCTGCGTTCATGGCCTGATTTGTTATAAATCTTCTAAAAAATGAGGCAAGACCCATAAACCCTTTAAATTGCCTCCAATTTCTGGGTGTTGGAAACTTACTAATCGCAATTAGCTTCTCCTTGGTTGGTAAAATTCCCTTTGCGTCAATTATATGCCCCAGGAACTTGATTCTGTTTACTGCAAAATGGGATTTCTGTAGGTTAGCAGTTATTCCCATGGTTCTGAATGCGTCCAACACCCGACTCAGTAAGGTAATATGCTCCTCCCAAGTCTTCGATGCAATAAGCAAATCATCAACAAACACTGTTATCCTGCTTCTGAGTTCTGGGCCTAATGCATAATCTAGAGCTGCTATAAAGATTCCAGCACCAATGTTGAGTCCGAAAGGAACTACAGTAAATTGGTAACTTCTTCTGGAATAAATGAAAGTCTTATATTTCCTTGATGACTCATCCAGCTTGACTTGCCAATAAGAACTCCACAAATCAATGCTTGTCAAATATTGGACATCCTGGAACCGTTGTATAAGTTCGTCTATGTTTTCCGGATGTGTTCTCACTGGAATTATGATTTTATTTATTTCTCTGGCGTCGAGTACCAGTCTCACAGTCCCATTTGGTTTTGGCACGACCAACAATGGGGAGCAGTATGGGCTTGTAGAGAGTTCGATCAAACCCCATTTCAACATGCAATCTATTTCTTTCTGAACTTGAGCCTTTAACCTCCAGGGAACAGGATAGAAAGTTCTACAATACGTTTCGTGCGGCTTAACGTAGAGATGGCATATGTATCCCTTAATAACTCCTGGCCTTTCATCAAACACGTTTTTATACGCTAATAATAATTCTTTTAGCTGCTTCTTCTGATCTTCAATAATGCAGTCGGATTCATTTAACTTCTCATACACTAATTGACCGAAATCTCCTTTGACTTGGAACTCATTAATTACGTGCTACTGAGCGAGGTGGCGCAGTGGTTAGCACACTGGACTCGCATTCGGGAGGACGACGGTTCAATCCCGTCTCCGGCCATCCTGATTTAGGTTTTCCGTGATTTCCCTAAATCGTTTCAGGCAAATGCCGGGATGGTTCCTTTGAAAGGGCACGGCCGGTTTCCTTCCCAATCCTTCCCTAACCCGAGCTTGCGCTCCGTCTCTAATGACCTCGTTGTCGACGGGACGTTAAACACTAACCACCACCACCACCAATTACGTGCTGTTTAGAATTTTGTGCCGTCCTGATTACTTGCACACTGATCCCACTATTATATTTTCTGGTAAGGCTTTCTTTTTTCAACAAGCCCAACTCAATTTCTTGTTTATTTACATTTAACCAAATTTTTCCTGTTTTAAAACCTATTCTGCATCCGTATTGACGTAGGCTGTCGACTCCGATAATGCAGTCTACCACCAAATTTTTCACAACAAGGAATGTGCTTAATATTGCTACATTTCCGACTTCTACACTAAGTAGGGACTGCACTTTTACATTAGCCGATCTAGCCCCAACGGCGCCTATTATTCTGCAATTTTGAACTGGAAAAATTGGTACTCGTCTTATATTTCTGATCTTGTTGAATAGAGCCTCCGAAATAACATTTGTGGTTGCATCTGTGTCTAAAACCGCCACTATAGGTACAGTCTCCAAAATGACTTGCACTTCGGCTACTGCCACCTGTTCCTTATCCTCATCTTGGGGTTCTAAGTCCTCAGTCAATTCATCTGCCAGTAATCGTCCATCATTATACGTTAGCATGGGTACACATATCCTGTTGCCCCTCAACCAATTGTTGACCGCTCCTCCGGGGCACGAGTGGGTCCTTACAAGTTTGTTGGATTTTGATTCGCCTGGTGGTTGACATCGTCCATCACTTCGGTAATTACCGGTTGATTCGCAGATGTCCGTCCCCACTGATGTTGGTTATTTGAGTTCATTCCCCCCGGTTGATTCCACTTTCTATTATTGTTATTATTCCAGGCTTGAGGTCTGAAATTCCTTTCGTTCCCCCACACGGGATTGTATCTTTTCCCATTCCTGTTGTTCCTTGGATAGCCCCTCGCAAGACTATTGCCGGTATTACTATTGAGATTTTGAAGGGTTTCTCCGCTATCTAACGATCTCTGTCCATTCCCTTGCCTGCCGTTTGGCGGAGGTTCTATCTCCCTATATTGGAATCTGTTATTACAGGCTTTCTGGTTGTTCTCTTCAATAATATCTATATGGTCTAACGTCGTGAGGAACGACTCCAAGGCTTTATCATTGCTATAAATCAAATGATTCCGGATGCTAATTGGTAGTCTTGCCTTAAGTATGTTTATTATGTCTGGCAACGGCATAGGTCTGTCCCAGTATCTAGTTTTATTTATATATTTTTCAAAATACTTCCTAAGGCTTCCTTTTGAAAAGGAGAAAGGCTCTGGGTAGAGCACTTCCTGCCTCAGGCGTTCCTGTACCCCTCCTGACCAGAACTTTGCTAAAAACGCCTTCTCAAAATCGTCAAATGTCGAGCAAACAGAAGTCATGTCCGAGGCCCAGATCGCCCCCAAACCTTGTATATATCCTGTAACGAAACTGATCTTCTGACACTCTGACCAATTTCTGGGTAGCACTCCTCTGAAATTTCGAATAAAAACAATTGGATGGACCCCCCTTTTGTCAGTGTTAAAAATCTGGAATTGACGATGCTTTATCATTTTTTCTTCGGCGTGGCAAAGGCTTTCGTAATCTCCGTTAGATAAAAATTCATGCGAACAACTAGCTCGTGGCAAGTTAATGTTTGAGTTACTTACACCAGTCGGTATCGTGTGCGAATGTGCAGTAACTGGCTCTATAGTCGCTGCCAACTTCTGCTGCTGGCCTGTATTCATTTGTTCTGAGCCTTGTTGTGAAACGCGCATCGACTCTTCTATCGTTTGTTTCCAATGCTCTAAATCAGCACCTAACTGCTGTCGCACTTCCTCAAGTCCTTTCGCAAACAAATTCTCTTCCTGTTTGCCAGATAGACTCTGGAATGCTGCCTTAACATTTTGCTCAACGTTTTCACACATTAGCCTATTATTTTCTAATGTGATTTCAGATAATTTACCCGTTAATACATTAATTTGGTGGTCTATAACGTCTTGACGCTCTGTCAGATGTTCAACACTTTCTTTTAGGTTAGTCTGCATACGTGCCAATTCAGGAAGTTGCGCAATTGCACATGACATGGCATCTTGCTTTTGTACTAATTGCGGAACCATTTCCACCTGTTCCCATACAGTATCTATCTTAATAGCCACATACTCCTTCATTTCTACACGTACGCGGTGAGTAGATTCCTCACATTGAGCTTTCACCAATTCTATTTGTGCAGTTAATTTTCGTTCCGTCTCTTCGGCCTGATCTTTAAGTTCCTTGGTCTTCGCCTCTTTCCACTGCTCTAATTCAGAAAAACTGTCTTGTAACTGCTGCTTAATCTCAGTTTTCAAATTTTCCTGTCCTTCCGTAACTGAGGCTAATTTCGCGTTCAAATCATTTTGCCCTTCAGTAACTGAGGCTAATTTTGTATTCAAATCATTTTGCCCTTCAGTAACTGAGGCTAATTTCGCGTTCAAATCATTTTGCCCCTCAGTAACTGAGGCTAATTTCGCGTTCATGTCGGTTTCCAAATTTTCCTGCCCTTCAGTAACTGAGGCTAATTTTGTATTCATATTATTCATGCTCTCGGTTATCATCTGCATCTGTCTCATGATAATGACTAATGGATCTAATCCATGTTGCGTACTTGCCGTTACATGTCCCTCCGTATCTACAGGGCGTTCTATTGCGCTATCTGTAGCCATCGGTTCTACAACACTTCTTACTGCATCATTATTATCAGTGCTAACAGCTGAAGGCTGTTGCGTGCTGCTCTGCGCTGCTTGACTCATCTTAAACATTGCCCTAGTTAAAACCATATAAATGTTCTACCGTCAATATATATATATCTTCCTTCTACTGTCACTATATGTAACTCCGTTCACACAAGAGTACTTCTGTGGCTAGTTTCTTACTGTACTTATACAGATAAATGCAACTGGGGCAGGTCAATCAAACTACATCTAGCATGAACACAATTAATCAATGTTCAAATATCCAATAATACTAAATAGAAAAGCGTATACTTCATCTATACTAGCAAGCTTTAATAATAAAATTATAGATCTGGCCTTTTCTCTGCACCCAGCATGTTGTTTTATGTTCTTATTTGTAGATCCACTTAATTTGACTGCGAGTATTTCTTCTCTTTTCCAAGCGTCAGTTAAGTTGGCTCGTCATAGTTCACATGAAACAGAGAACAAAATTATTTCAGCAACGTCCAAAAACGTGTCCTGTCACGGATTGGCCATTATAATGAATTATATATTGTTATTGGGAATGCAGCTTGCCGCTAACTTGATGTAATGTTTTGTCTGTAAAGACGTGTATTTGTTGCCTTTATGATTCCTTCGCTCTCACACATAAATCTGCACAGTAAAGTAGGGGCTTCCTGTTTTGTCTTTAGGCTGATCCGTGATATGACAGGCAAACAATTATACTAATGGAGGATTCTGAGTATTTTCTCTAATTTCATTCACTCTCTCTCTCTCTCTCTCTCTCTCTCTCTCTCTCTCTCCTTTA
Source organism: Schistocerca cancellata (assembly GCF_023864275.1). Taxonomy (NCBI): domain Eukaryota; kingdom Metazoa; phylum Arthropoda; class Insecta; order Orthoptera; family Acrididae; genus Schistocerca; species Schistocerca cancellata. Next base: position 592,031,357 of record NC_064632.1, on the reverse strand, counting down.
TCTATGTACAATTTTAAATATAATATTTCATTACGTGAAATCAGCCCAATAGAATCTCTGGTGGAGCCCTTCGTCTTAACATTCAGCGGCTGGCTTGCTGTAAAAGATCTTTGTATCTATTATTATTGTTAAGCGCTGCATTCAGTTGGGAAAATCGATCGTTTGAACAATTCGTTCCTTTTACGACAGATTTTGAATTTCAGATGTGTCTGAAGCCTTTTTGGACAATTTTATAAAGACTTGTCGATTGCAGGCTCTCTTCGTCACAGCTGAAACTTCCCCACTAATTACAGGGCCAAGACAATCATCAATGATTCAGACAAAGAACTCATTCGTCATTCACTCTAGAATAAAAGGGTCACAAACCTTATTTTTGAGAAAAATTGTATATTCAATCCATCTCCATTACATGTTCCATTTTCTGTTGATTCCAAGTCTTACTTAATTTGCATTTACAGTTTTTCTCTCTCTTCAAATAACCCGCTAGTGGCACAAACATTAATAGCTCGCTTTAGCAAGAAGAAGAGCAAATATGTCTCTTTTAGAAACCCCACAATCTTCCAACAGATACTTCCGAAGCTGTCCTCGTTACCCGTCTATAATAACCATGGAGAATACATATATGTCTTTCTGTTATTTCAAAGAATAAACGTACTGGAAAATACCTTGGCGTTGACGAGCTGTCGGCGCATATATTACTAGAAAATCCGATCAGATGCTTTTCAAAAGCGAATAAATGTGGATGATTTGATTGACCATTATTAATTATTGCGTGGTAGAGGGTAATTTTCCGTGGGGAGATTACAAGTGGTTCCTTCTTCTTGCAGAAGGGTTGAAGGGGAAGGAAGAGGAGTGAAGGGAGAGGAACTGCAGAGTTTTAGGAAAAGGGCTAGAGTTCAGAAAGATGTGGCGTTCTCTGGGTTATTCAGTGGTTTGGTATTTAACTAATTTGTAAATGAAAATGATAATCTTATTTTATTACATTGAGTAATTACTAAATAATCTTTCTCCCAGCTAAAGATTTGATCAAGTTGCTAAAGAACTCCAAGTTAATGTTGTGTTAAAGTGTTGTCTGTAAGTTGTGTAAGTGTCACTAAATCACAGTTCATACAACAGATTCTATACAAGTATTGATTAAGATGGAAGCAGTTACCTTCAGCAAAATGATCATTAAAACCACCGAATATCAGCCGCGCACAACACTGATGTATGTTACCTGAAACAATATTCTTTGCAACTCATGCGTAATTAATTTCGGCTCCATACATCAGCTAGAAAAGTTTGTTATAACGATCATGCTATGAGCACTGTTTTTAAAGAACCAATCTGATTCAAATTATTTTCATTAAAATGAGTTCGGGACCACCGGTGCACATTTATTTTCACACATTTGTATCACCTTCGGCATTTTTTCTGCAGAGTTGCGTAATTTAAATTTGAATTTGCCGCTGAGATAATTGTTAAGAAGGCTGCAGACAATTGATAGAGACTTTCTATTGTTAGAGCAAATAAGTAAATATTTAAAATGGTTATTAAATGCTATAAAATCTACTCTTGTATTGTGCACTATTTAGACTTCATCAAGCAAACATTTGATTTGTTTCTAAGGAAAACACAGGCAAACACGTGATACAAATCGCTATCATCAGTGGCTGCGCTCGTTGCAGCGGAAAGAAATAATTAACACAGATAATGCTTACTGAGGGAAGAATTAAAGTTACAAATAATTATTCACTCATGTTTATAATAATAATGAACTCTATTTTCAAGTAATAATTAACAAATAATTACAATTTCTTAACAGACCTCAGTTTGATATGCGTCCGCAACTTACAAAAGCCAACCAACAAAAGGTAAAAACAAAGGAAGACAAACGCAGATCGTAAAAGGAATTTACAATTATCATTGTCTTTGTATGATACACATCGATATGTCTAATTACATCATAGAATATTATATAAATAATTAATATTTATAAGTTTTCACTGTTTTTTCATATGTTGAATACATAATGTTTATAACTGTTAGAGGCATAAATTTCTTCTCCTTGCACTGTAGCTAAAATTTGTCTTGTGGATGTTACAAAGAACACCCAGATCCCCAGAATGACTAATTGTTGGGGGCTGCGCTGGACAAGATTTGTACTTCCAGTGCAGTTCCCTACAGTCAGTCTTTCCTCCTGCCGTAAGTCTCCCAAGACCCAAGTTTCTGGGTGATTTTTCTGAACTCTACCCCTTTTGCTGAAGCTCTCCAGTTCCTTTCTCTTCACCCCTCTTCTTTTCCCTTCATCCCTCCTGCTGGAAGAAGGAGCCACTGGATCCGAAAGCTTGCATTAGTAAAACCTCTTTTTATATGCGTGTTCTCCGGCTGCCATTTGGTGAGTAGAATTTTTATCTATCCAGTTATATAATACTGTCAAAAATGATTGCTTTTATTTTTATAATATTTTGAATCAGACTAATATAATTTTCATTCATTTTCAAATTTCAGTAACACGATTCCATGTTGGTTTTAATAGACTTATCAGAGTCAAGTCAATTCATCTCAGCATCCCCACTGTATGATGAGTAGCAACTATCCTTTCCATAAAACTGTTACATTCCATCCTGAATTTTTCATTGTTTAAATTATATTTTATTTACATAAATACGTTTTCTCTATTAGGATTAATGTGATAATAATACAAATTTATTCTGTGACTGTCAGGGAAGTACTAAACTTTTTCTTTACATGTGACTTTGATTCCAGTGATTAACAATTATATTCTTTTTTATGGCTGCAATGAAAAGAAAAATGGAATGGCTATCTTTTCATGCTCGCTAGTTGGCAACTATGGCATTGCAGTGACTGGCACCATGAAAAATCTCTTCAAGTTAAAAAGACTGTACCACAGTTTCACAATTACCAATAACTTCACATGAAACAAAGAAAGAAACACATTTGTGTGAATATTTTATAATATGGTTATCATTAATACACTGAAATATAAAAAATATTGATATTTATCTCTATCGCTTAGATGGAAAACACAGCGGTGTTACCACCAGTGCTCATAACATTAATATTAATCAATTTGTAGTCTCAAATTTTCAGAACAAGTAATAGAAGCAAAAGTATGAATGGGAAGAACTAATTTCACAATTAGAAGAAAAGTTTCAACTTTTTTCTGCAGTTCGTGGTGAAAGGCTCAGAGGTGGAGCCATCCCAAAATATATATTAAAATATGTTTCTCAATAATGGACTACATAATTTATATAAAGAGGATTCACTTCAAATATTTCCTACGTGAATTAAAATGATGACTGTCAAAACTTTTAAAGCTGTTGACATTAAATTGTGTTTTTCAAACAGGTAGTAGCTAGTCTTAAAACTGCATCTTAAAATGCCAGTTAGTTCTTTATAGTGAAGGTTTTGGGGCATGCTTCTACACAGTACACCTCTTGTAGTCCTCCAGAATGCTCTGCTCTTGCAATCTAAGGGTGTCCTGCCAACCTCCACACGATTTTATGTGTTCTGCTGCTTATGTTGAACCTCTGTCTCTGTATATCTCTATTACTCTTTGAGGTGTCATTAATTGACATTTAGTGTTTATGTTTTGATAGTGTTTGAAAATCAAACAATGAGAAGTCCAGAATGAATAACAGTAATATGGAAAGCAAAGATCACTACACATCACATAGAGGAGGCACTGAGTTGTGCACAGGCACAATGAAAAGAATGCTAGAAATATTTCAGCTTTTGGACAAAATCCTTCTTCAGAAATAGAAAACTTACACACAATCACTCAGCAACAACAAAAACTCATACGCACATGGCCACTGTCTCCTGGCTCCAAGGACAGACAGCAACTGTATCTGATGTGAGCAGCAGTCTATCTGGGTTGGGTAGTGGGTGTAAGGAAGAGGCATACGGTATGGAGCAGTGGGATTAGAAGGGTAAAGGGGCAGGAGTGGGGAAGAAGCTGGTGCTGCCTGTGTCAGTGTGCAGGTACATGGAGGGGAGAGGATAGGGCAGCTAGTTGTAGCACCGGGTGGCTGTATTGGTGTGTGTGTGAGGGGTGGGGAGATGGGAATGGGAATGAGAGAAGTAGGAAAGAGGAAGGAGAGAATTAGAGAAGACGAAATGACTATGTAAACATGCTGGTCAATTAGAAGCCAGGTGTAGTAATGGAGTGGTTGCTGGGAATGAGATAGGCAGATTGAGGACAATGACTAGTGGAGGTTAATGTTTGGTGTTTATGTGACTAACGGTTACCACCTGCACAGTTGCAGGAAACTGATGTTGCTGGGAAGAATGATCAGCACTGGGTAGTCAAGCAGTCTCTTGGCCACAGTTTGGCAGTGGCCATTCATGTGGACAGACAGCTTCTTAGTTGACGTGCCCATGTAGAATGCGGCACAGTGGCTGCAGTTTGTTTGAAGAACACATTTCTGCTTTCACAGGTGGTCCAACATTTGATGAAGTAAGAATGCCACTGACAGGGCTGGAGTAGTTGAGAGTGGGAGGTCTTGCATCTGGGTCTATTGCAGAGATGTGGGCATTGTGGAAAGGAGTTGGGAGCAGGGCTGAAGTAGGAACAGAATGATGTTGCATAGCTTGGGTGGGTAACAGAAACCCCTCTGGAAAGGTTGGAAAGATATATTTCATTTCAGGGCAGCTTGAGAGATAGTCAAAATCCTGGTAAAGAATGTGATTCAGTTTCTCCAGTCCTGGGTGGTCCTGAGTCAGAAGAGAGGTGCTCCTTTATTCTTGGACAGTTGGTATAAAGGGGATGGTTGCTGAATGGTGAGACAAGTTATGGGAGTACTGTTTTTAGACAAGGTTTGGAAGGTAATTTCAGTCTCTGAATTCACCAGAAAGACCCATGGCACATCTTGGTGCAGAATGGGTGGCAGCTATTGAATTGGTGGTGTTGTTGGTGGCCGTAGGTTTTATGTTGCAGGCACTGATGTAGCCATCCTTGAGGTGAAGGCACACATTGAAGAAGGTGGTTTGTTAGGCTGAGGAGAGAGAATGTGTTGAGGTTCTGAAGCAATCTGAACCAAGGGAGGGGTTTAGAATTCTGGCTGTCTCGTCTAGATGGTCTATGAATATGTAAGCAAAAGATGGTTCCATCTGGGTGCCCATTGCAGTTCCACAAATTTGTTTGTTGGTGATGTCTTAAAAGGAGAAATGTAATGAGTTCAGATACAGTTGACCGTGGTGACCAGGAAGGTGGTTATAGGTTTGGAGTTAGCTGGTCATTGGGAAAGGTTGTGTTCAACAGTAGAAAGATTATGGGGACTGGAGATGTTCGTGATGAAGGAGGTGTCATTGAGAGTGTTGAGCATGAGCAGGGTGCCAAGCTGTAAGAGAAAAGGAGCTGCAGAAAGATAATGGAGAGAATGGATGGTGTCTTGTATATAGGGGACAGGTTATAGGTAACAGGCTAAAAGCGTTGTTCCACAAGAACAGAAATTCTCTCTGTGGAACCAGGGAGTGGTGGAGGTGAGGAAAAAGAAAGAGAGAGAGAGAGAGAGAGAGAGAGAGAGAGAGAGAGAGAGAGAGGATGGCCGTGAGGGCTTAAGGAGAGACTGGATATCCTGCTCAATTTCTGGAATAGTGTGCATGAGCCAGGTCTTACAGCTGACAGAGTCTGTCTGTGGTTCATAACCACAGGTCAGGATCAAATTTTAGGTGGTGGACTGTGGTTCTTTATACGGATGTGAGGTTGGTTTCCATGTTGAGGAATTTGGGAACGACTGTATGGCTAGGTTCAAAGTGAAGAAATTCTGGAAAATTAACTGGGAGTAGTTTGAGGTAATGGACTTGATCACAGATGGATGGAGGAGTAAATTGAGTCAGTCTGGATTGAATATTGGTTTTGGATTGGGTCTGATTGGTGGAGTTAGCAGTGGAAAAGTGGAGGAGGCGAAGGTTAGTGTTTAATGTCCTGTCAACAGTGAGGTCATTAGAGACAGCACAGGCTTGGATTAGGGAAGGGTGTGGAAGGAAAGCAGTCGTGCCCTTCCAAAATAACCATCCTGTCATTTGCCTTAAGTGAGTTAGAGAAATCACAGAAACACTAAACCATGGGTTTGAACTGTCATCCTCCCAAATGTGAGTCCAGTACGCTAACCACTGTGCCATCTTGCTTGGTCACATTGTAAAACTGTTTCCACTGTAGGAACCAGGAGAGTCATGTATCTTGCTGATTTCACCTAATCCAATAGAACCTGCTGCCCTCTCTCTTCACACATATGTGGTTTCTCTGTGTGGGGAGTAACAATCCATCCTTTGCATATTGTTTTAGATAGTTTTTTGTTCCTGAAATTGACAGTTGTGTCTGCTGTAGGAATAAGTTTATAAGTGTCTTACAGGAGTGCATTAGAGTAAGGTAACATAAGCGTCACCACCAACAAGAGTTTTGTGGATGTTTAGAGGAAATAAGCTCATGTAAAATTTCTCAAGATATTTCTCCAAATCAAGAAAGGTGTGTACGAAAGACACCTGGAATCATATAATGACTGAGATCGGTGATGGATTAAATTTTAATGATAACTTGTCAGTTGCACAGCTGTTTGGACTGTCATTGTTTTTGAAAGATGACACTGTTTTCCCAGAAAAGGGGCTGAAGGTAGCTCTTATTTTTTTAAAAAATAACAGTCTTCAAATTTCAAACAGTGGAAAATCCAGGATACAGTGTAACATTATTATGAAAAGGAAAGTTGCTACTCACTGTATAGTGGAGATGCTGAGTCACAGATAGGCACAACAAAAATACTGTCAGAAATTTGACAGTCTTTTTGTTGTGCCTATCTGCGACTCAGCATGTCCGCTGTATGATGAGTAGCAACTTTCATTTTCACAATAATCTTCAAATTTATGTCATAACCTGAATTTGTTGTACAGGCAAAATGTTTAATGAAGCCATCAGGTGTTTTGACCATTTTGAACTTTGTTTATGAAAACAGCTTGACAAAAGTTTTTTCTTGGAAGCTTTATAATGCCAAAAGCTTTTCCTGATAGTGTTAAACTACTGAAGATCATAGTGACCTTCCCAATGGCAACTACATAAGAAGAATGCTTCTTCTCTATGCTAAAAGGGGTGAAAACATTCGTGCAAAATGAGGACAGACTTTGTGCACTTGAGAAAGGGCTATTGCATCATCAGTGAAAGGGTCATCATGTATCAACAGGCAAACATTAACACAGTAATTGTGATTGAAACTTCTGTATGTAATAATATTATTTTTACAAGAATTTTGTCAATGTGTAACAGAAACAGGCACGATATACCTTATACCTTTTCTTTTAAATCTTTTGTGCCACTTATCCCCTTTCTTTGTATGGGCTTGAGTGTAACAACAGAAACCCTGGCTTACTAACAAGGGGAGGCTACAATATCGGAATCACAGAGGTAGTTCAAACTTCGTACACTTTTAGTAGGCCATTAAACCAACATAATATGCAAATAGTAAGGTGCACTACTCTGGCAATTCCAAGAAAATCACAAAAGAAGTTTTACATGTGTTTTATGTGGTTTACATTTGACAGTGTGCCCTCAGTTTCCTGAGACTACAGTCATGTGTGTGTGAGTTGCGTTTGCATGAGTGTGTAAGTATGTGTTTGTCTTCTAATTTTGATGAAGGCTGTACTGGCCGAAAGCTGTATTTGTGACAGTCTTTTTGTTGTGCCCATCTGTGACTCAGCATCTCTGCTACATGGTGAATAGCAATACTCCTCTTCACAAATTTGTTACATTCCAGCCTGAATTTTGTTTCCTTGATTTTGTGTGGTTTATGTATCTGCATGTGGGTGATAGTTCATGGTGATCAAATGTTTAGCATTTGAGATTCGTAAGACAAACATGTATGAGGCGGCAGTTTGGCTCCTGATTAAATGTAATTATTAATCAATTTTTTTGTCATTACTGGTCATATTGTATAATTTATATGAATTTGAGAGGCCATCATCATCATCATCTTGGACAGTTTCCAGCCTCTAGCTGGGTTTGTTTGGAACATAAGCCTCTCCATCATCTTATGTCTTGCCACTATATCTCCATCTTTACCTTGCTCCAGTCTTCTCCTTTCTTCTGGATGTATTCCTCCACTCCTTTCAGCCATCTGTTTCTTGGTCTTCCTCTTGGTCTCCTTCATTCCAGTTTCATCTGCGTATCCTCCTGAGTATCCTCTCTTCCTCCATCTGCTTAACATGCCCATACCACCTCAGCCTTGATTTTTCTATCTCCTTCTGTAATGGTTCTACCTTCATTAACTCTCTGATCCTCCCATTTCTTTACCTGTCTATCTTTGTCATTCCAATACTGTTTCTCAAGAATTTCATCTCACTAGCTTGTACTTTGCTTTTATCTCTTTCTTTCATAACCAAGGTTTCAATGGATATGTCAGGATCGAGACATAGTATGACCAGTATGTAACCTTTTTACTGATTTGGGGTGCATCCTTGCTCCATATCAGGCTTCTGACACTCTTCTGAAATGCTTCTGCTTTTCTCTCCCGCTCCTTTATTTCTCTGTTGTTCTTTCCATCTTCTTGTAACAGGCTTCCTAGGCACTTGAAACTCTCCAGTCTCCTCAATCATTCCTCATTAGGTGTTATTCCATTTGTTCATCTATCCTTCATTCTTGTCATGATAATCACCTCCCTCTTACTTGTACTAAATTACATCCCATATTCTTGTACTGTTCATTCCCATATGTCCAACTGCTCTTGTACTTCCTCCTCCTTATTGCCCCAAATCATCAGATCATCAGAAAAAAACACCATAGCTTTCGTCTTTCCTACACCAATTACTTGTGCTACTGTACTCATTATATCATCCATCACCACAATGAAGAAGTGCACTTCTCTGCCTCAAGCCATTCTTCTGTTCAAGCCAAGCTGATCTCTCTCCTCCCAGTTTCACACAGCTCACTTTTCCATGTTACATTTCCCTTATCCTCCAAATAATCTGGTTTGCTACTCCCTTGTTCTGCAGGGCTTTCCACACTTTGCTTCTATGTGCACTATCATACGCTTTTTCAATGTCCAGGAAGGTCATTAGTAGATCTATTCCATATTCACAATGCTGTTCCTGTAGTTGTCTTACAGCAAAAATTAGATCCATCATGGACCTTCCTGTTCTGAAGCCATGTTGCTCTTTTCTCATTCCTCCTTCTAATTTTGCCTGAATTCGTGCTTCCAAAATTTTCTCAAAACTATTTGCACAATGACTCAGCAGTGTTATCCCCTGACAGTTCTTGCACTCTTTTCTATCTCCCTTCTTAAAGATCAGGACAATTATTCCCGTCTTCCAGTCTTCTGGAATCTACTGTCTCCACACAATTTTCATTACTCAATACAGCAATTGTATCCCCAACTCTCCTACTACTCTCACCATCTCTGCACTTAGCTCATCCAGACTTGGTGACTTCCCTCCCTTCATCTTGCCCAATGCCTCTTCCACTTCTCCCCATGTAAGGTTTGATTGATTGATTGATTTCTTTATTAATCCATGTAACAATTTACATTGTGTGGATTTCGTCAGCAAAATCATATACAATACAATATACCTACAATTATACACATAAAATTTGTATTTACACACATTTTTGAGGTATCTTAAATTAGTTTTATATCCTTATGTAATTTGTAACTTTCTTATAGTACTGTACAATTCTGGATTTCATATTATAATTATTTCCTCATGTATTACAATGAAGGCTACTTTAATTACACTACATGTTTTAATTCAGATAGTCCGTTACTGTGTAATAACTTTTATTTAATAAAAAATTTTTTTGTTTTTGTTTTGAACTGTCCGATTGTGTCAATATCTTTTATTTTCTGGGGTAATTTATTATATAATTTAACGGCTTTGTACAACAAGCTCTGCTGAGTTTTAACTTTATTTTTTCCTCTACAGATGCAGATTGTATTGGTTTCTAGTTTCATAGCTGTGTACTAAAGAATTTTTCATATAGCAGTCAATTTTTTTTTACATACATAATACTTTGAAAAATGTATTCACAGGGGACAGTTAGGATTTCCAGCTTTTGGAAATGTTCAAGGCAGTGAGCCCTACTGCCACTTTTGGTTATTATACGAATTGCTCTTTTCTGTAATTTGAAAACTATTTGGACATTTTTACTGTTGACTCCCCAAAATATTATTCCATAAGTAGTGACAGAGTGGATATAAGAAAAATATACAGATCTGACACATGTAGTATCACACACTGCAGTCAGAATTCTAAGAGCATAGCATGCTGTAGCGATTCTGTTACTAAGTATTTTAATATGTTCTTCCCACTTTAACTGACTGTCAACATGCATACCAAGAAATTTTGTGTAGTCTACACATTCTATAGTTTCATTGTTTAACTTAAAGTTGTTATAGTGTGGCTTTTTGCAGACATAGAAGTTAACAGCATTTGTTTTTTTTAAGATTTAGTGTTAGTTTATTATTGGATGCCCACTCACGTACACTGTTTAGTGTTTGTTTGGCTTTTTCTTTTAGTGCATCTGGTGATTTGTCACTGATTAGAACATTTGAGTCATCTGCAAACAATATTGTTTGTCCATGCTTGATGCTCTGTGGGAAGTCATTTATGTAAATGAGGAATAGTACTGGGCCAAGGACACTACCCTGTGGGACACCTATATTTACATAATTTGGGTCTGAAGTATACTTTACAATATAGTTTGAGCAACTTGAAATATGTGAGATTTCAGTTATGTGTCTTCTATTTTTTAGATATGACTGGAACCACTTTTTCACAAGTCCCCTTATTCCCAGTTCATCTAACTTATTTAACAATATGTTGTGGTCTACTGTATCAAACGCTTTAGTTAGATCAAGAAATATACCAGTTGTGTAGTTCCCTTTATCTAATGCTTCTAGAATGTGTTTTGTGAAGTGTGCTGTTGCTGATTCTGTGCTTTTCCCTGATCGAAATCCAAACTGGTCAACAGACAGTAAGTTGTATTTATTTAAATAATTCATTAGCCTATCTTTCATAATAGTTTCTAATATTTTTGCAAAGCATGATAGTAGAGAAATTGGCCTATAATTTTCAATTATTCTTGCATCACCTTTTTTGAAGAGAGGTAGTAATTTCGCATATTTTAATTTTCTATATGCTATTCCTCCTCTTTTTTATCCTCAGCTTGTTCCTCCTTCTCCAGGTCTCCATTCAGGATCAGGAGTTCTTCAAAATACTCCTTTGACATATTCTTGAGTTCCTCCTTATTCTCTACATCTTGGCTACTTTTGTTCACCGATTTGGGTATAATCTTCCTCTTACTTTTAATCATCCCATATAACACCTTTTTTGAACCTTCACTATCCTCCTCCATCATTCTGGTCCACTGTTCCATCCACTTTCTTTTCTCTTCTGCCACCAGTCTTTTTGCTTCTTTCTTTCTTGCTTGATACTCTTCTCTTGTCTCTAGTGCCCTCTTCTGGAACCATATGCTAAAGGCTCTATTCTTCTTCTGTACTATATCCTTTGCTTTATCATTCCATGAGGGTGTTTCTTTCCATCCCTTTTTGTTGCTTGGCCTCCCACATATTGCTTTTGCCGCATTTACTAATATTCCCTTGAATCTATCTCATTCATCTTCTACCATTTTTGGTTCATCCTTTGGGATGCTTCCTTTACTGTTTGTAGGTACTGTAGCCTGCTTTCTTCCTTCTTCAACTTCCATGCCCTTATATGTCTTTCCTGGTTTTCTGTCCTTGTTATCCATAGTCCCTCTCAGGTTCATTACCAGCAAACAGTGGTTGCTGTCCTAGGACTCTGATGGTATTACCTTAATATTAATGATTTTCCTATTCATCTCACTGTCATACAGGAAGTAGTCAACTATCAACTTTCTCTTTAAATTTTGACTGTACCAGGTAATCTTATGGCTCTCTCTTTCCTTGAATCAAGAGTTTCCAACCAGAAAGACAGAACTCCAATAGTCTTTCACCTTCCACATTTTGGCATCCCCAACCCTCTGATCCAAGCACACTTTTGCAGCCTTGTATTTCTCTTCCAACACGTGCATTTAAATCCCCCATTACTACGGCATTCTTCCTTCCCATCTGCTTCTGCATTTCCTCTTCAAACTTTTGCTTCTCTTCAGAAGCATGCATTTGTATTGCCTCTATGGTTGTCCCCTTGAGTGATATTTTGATCTTCTTCATCCTATCACTTATTCTCTTCACTTCCTCTTGTAATCCATCTCTTACTACTATTCCCACTCCATTTCTCCTTCCCTCCTCATTTCCACTCCAGTACAGTCAGTAGCCTTTCCTCAATTCTCTCCTTCCTTTTCCTTTCCATTTCATTTCAGCTAACCACAATAGGTCTAACTTCCTTCTTCCCATCATGTCTACCATCTCCTTCACCTTTCCAGTCAGTATTTGTATATTTAATGTTCTAAATCTTAGTCCTTGTTTATATCCAGTTTTTTGTTGATTAAATTTGTCCTTTGCAAGGCCCGTTCTGTTTTTGAAAGCAGAAATCACAATCCACTACTGGCTTGCTAGGCTTATGATAGCTTCTTCAGAGTCCTGTTAGCTGTCACTTTTCAGTATTCCTGTACGACCTTCACAGCTACCGTAGCGGTCCCGGGGCACTGACAGTCCCCACTGTAGCTCACTCCTACAGGCAATCTCCTACTTCATGCCATTGCCCATCTTCCATGACCTGGATGAGGGGTTGGAATTGTGGGAGAGGTAATATAATGAAATATAATGCACAATTATTTGCATGAACTATTTTCATGACATTTCACTAAATGTTTTCCATGTCTGTATGAAAATTATCGTCCTGCAACATGTATGTCGAAAGCACATCCAATGAGTAATTGTACGCAACTCTTGTAGTCTGGCACGTTGTGACTTACAATATTACTGATTGTGAATAATGTCATTTGCATCATTATTTATTGAGAATTGATGCAGGCTTTTCAAGCCTGTCCTTCATATTTCAAAATTTAATTACAGATAGTAAATAGTTAAATAAGGTATGAAAATGCCCATGGTTTTTTTTCATTATATTGCTTCTGAAGTGTCATATAAATTACATAAGGTGACCAGTGATAAAAAATATAGATTAAAAAATAAGTGTTGTCAGGATTCAAACCGCCACCTTGTCGACGACTATCTTGCAATTCGAACGCTAAACCAGGTGACCACAATGACCTCTTATAGTCACTATCTTTGCACAGATACATCAGGTAGATAATAGATGTGAAAAACTTCTCTTGTGATTTTCTTGGAATTGCCAGGGCAGTGCACCTTATTACTTGCACATTACATTGTTTTAATGGCCTACTAAAGGTGCACCAAGTTTGAAGTAAATCCATGATCCCAATCTCGTGGCCTCCCCTTGTAAGTTCTCTTGTGTATTATTGCAGACTGATTATTCATGACAGATTTAGTACTGAACAGAATAATTTCATTTTGTTTTCAAATTTCTTTCTTCCAGCTCCTGGCCCAGTGCAGTTATTGAAGGTGTACAAGAGGAGCCGTAAAATGGTTGGTCTGAAATGGGGCAGACCGCTTGACACATTTGGGGAGATAGAATCTTTTGTTGTTTCCTACAGTGAGCAGGGCACTGACAGTAAAGTAAAAACAACTGTCGAACCACAGCTTTGTCATGCCTGGAATGACTTCTACTGCCACACCATTTCTCACCTCGCACCTGCCAGAAAGTATTCCTTCACGGTAAGAACCTACTTACATTTCTGCATTGTAATATTATTTATTTATTACAGAAACATTCCTCTGAATACTCCAAGGATTGCTTATTCAGATGATATGCAACACAGACCCTTTCACTTTGTAATTTGTTACTGGTTACGGAATGTGTATAGTCCATCCTCCAGTGAAACAGATAGTAAAAGAGTATGTCATGTTAATGAAGTTTGGTAAGATGGGCAGGTCAAGATGGCAATCAGGAGTACAATGCCAAACGAGTCTTGGAAACTGGAAAAAGTGAAAACAAAAGAGAAGGTAACAGACTACTCAGAATGAAGGCACTTGAACACTGAAACACAGAGCACAAATGAGGTAAAAATTTGATATCAGGAGAGGAAAAGCAGTGAAAAAATGAATTTTGGAAAAGAAAAGGGGTTAGAAAAATAGATGAGAGAAGGTGAAAAATAAAATTTAGAGGTTAAAACTGGAGATTGGTGAAGAAATAGGAATAAATAGCTTATAATCACCCATTCATCATCCTCTGCCTCCACTACACTTTTTCATGCATTAGTCTTAAGCTACACTCAGGATCGCTGTTTTTGCATGTATTGTATGTCATCTAAGCAACATCCACTACATTGTCATCTCAGTGTTTCCTTACCTCGTGGAATACAACAAAAAACTTCATTGCCTCATTTATCATCCATTTACTTGGGTACATGCCCCACCCACATCCATTTCATTTTCATCTACATCTACATCTCCATCTACATTTATACTCCACAAGTTACCACATGGTGCATGCCGGAGGAATGTTGCATCTTATTGGTCATTCCCTTTTCTGTTCCACTCACAAATGGAGTGAGACAAAAACATCTGTCTAGATGCCTCCTGTGATTCCTAATTTTTCTTCTGTTGTCTTTGTGGTCCTCACGCAAAATTTGTGAGGGTTGTTTAGAAAATAAGGCCAATTTCTTATAAAACAAAAACCATCACAGATATTTTTTAAACTAAATTTATTTAATTCCTTACATGTTTGTCCATTTTTCTACATAGTTACCATATTTGGTTAAGCATTTGTAATAACGTTCTACAAGCATTTGCATCTGTAAGTCATAGACATCTGTTGCCTGTGAGGATAACCACACTGTAATTGCTTCTTTCAATTCTTCATCTGTTGCAAAACACTTGCTGAGAAACTCCTTTAGGTAGCACAAGTGAAAATCACTCAGCGGCACGTCTGGACTATATGGTGGGTGGGCAGTCTGTTCCCATCCAAAAGATCTAAGCAGGTTTTGGCTGTGAAAGGTACTGTCATGCAGTAACAAAACTCCAGATGTCAGAACGTCCCGTTGCTTATTCTGTATTGCACATTGAAGCTAAGTGAGGGTAGCACAGTTAGTGAGTGCATTTAATGCAGTCTCTTCTTGCACAGACTTGACTAACAAAATTCTATGTCCATCCTGAGACATGGTTGCCATAACCTCACATGCTGAGATTGTCTGTTGGGCCTTGAATTTGACTGGTGATGTTGTATGATGCCATTATACTGACTGATGTTCAGACTCTGGGGTCATGTGAGAAACCCATGTCTCGTCCCCTGTGACAATGTTCTCCAAAAACTGATCACCTTGTTTACAATACTGGTCCAAAAAGTCAGGAGAACAAGCCATTCTTTCCATTTTGTGTGTCTCAGTGAGTAACCTGCCAACCCAGTGTGCGCACTATTTTCCAAACTGCAGCTTTTCAGAGACAGACTTGTGCAAAGTGGTTCTACCTACATTTGGAAATTTCAGTGCTAAAGTTGAAATTGTGAATCACTGGTCTTCACAGATCTTTTTACTCATGGCATGGATGTGACCAAATCTTCTGAGGTGACTGATAGTCGTCCTGACCATGGTTTATCATGGACATTTTCCTCTCCGTCCTTGAAAGCTCTCACCCACTTACACTCTTTGCTGTCACTCATTGCACAGAGGCAATTCACCTCAATTATCCATCTGTGAATTTCTGCTGATGCAATGTTCCTTGCTGTCAAAAACTGAATCAGTTATCTTATTTCACATTTTCCAGATAACACCCTTATGTTGGTGGCAGTAGAATCATCCTACACTCAGTCGCAAGTGCCAGTCTGAAGATGCTCAATAGTGTTTCATGAAAAGAATGTCGATTTCATGCTAGGGATTCCTATTTGAGTGCACAGAGCATTTCAATAAAACTTGCATGTTGATTTAAACTACCAGTAACAAATCTAGTGGAATGCATCTGAATTGCATTGATGTCTTTCTTTAATCCATTGACTTACTAATATTTTTCACAGTAGTCAATCATATATTTATCATTTAAATTTATGTGTACAGGATATTTTGTCTTACACACTTTTCTCAAAATGATATAATTTTTTTGATCAGGTTATTTATAAATCTATTGTTACTGTTTATTGAAGTGATGAGTAGTGAAAATGGGTTAATCTGGCCTGGTGGGGATACCAAAGACTCAAGCAGTACTCAAGGTTGTGCCACACAGGTGTTCTGTATGTGGTCTCCTTTACAGATGATATATGCTTTTGTAGAATTTTCCTGACAAACCAAATTTGACTATTTGCCTTCTCTATTAGCAGCCTTACATGCTTGTTCCATTTTGTGTTGCTTTGCAATGTTGTGCCTTGATATTTAAACTATGTGACTGTATTAACAACCATGCTGCCATTACTGTATTTGAGCACTACAGGATATTTTTTCCTACTCATCTGCATTAACTTACATTTTTCTACATTTAGATAAGCTGCTATTTATGACATCAAATAGAAATTCTATGTAAGTTATCATCTATCCTCTTGTTGTTGTTGTTGTTGTGGTCTTTAGTCCTGAGACTGGTTTGATGCAGCTCTCCATGCTACTCTATCCTGTGCAAGCTTCTTCATCTCCCAGTACCTACTGCAACCTACATCCTTCTGAATCTGCTTAGTGTGTTGATCTGTTGGTCTCCCTCTACGATTTTTACCCTCCACGCTGCCCTCCAATGTATCCTCTTATAGTCCTCCAATGATGACACTTTTATGTACACGGCAGCATCATCAGCAAGCAATCACAGACTGCTGCTCAATCTATCCGTCAGATTATTTATCCTTATAGAGAACAAAAGCAGTCTTATCACACTTCCTTGGTGCATTCCTGATGATTCCTTTGTCTTTAATTTACACTCATCACCCAAGACAACATCCTTAATATTATTACTTGAACAGCCTTTGTGCCACCCACATTTTTGAAAACCTATTCTGTATGCTTGGGCTTTGTTAACAGTTTGCAAGAGGTTGCTGTGTCAAGAATTCTACAGCATACTGATGTTAAGAACACTGTCGGTCCACTCCTTTATCCTCTTACATAGAGGAGACATCCTGCACATTTTTGCAGTCACTTGGGACTTTTCACTGGGCAAGAGATTCACAATAAATGCAAGCTAAGTAAGGGCCCAATTCTGATGAGTACTCACTGTAAAACCAAACTAGAACTGATAACTTATTTGTTTTCAGTTCTGTCTCAAAGCCAGGGATGCGTACTTCCATGTCACCCACATGGGAGTCAGGCTATGGTATGTTAAATATAGTAATAACTACACTTTCCATTCTACTCTGTTCCTTATCCATTTCTTGTTTTCCTGTCTTTTCTAGCACTTCTCAGCAAGCATCTCTCTGCAGAAGTCATATTTCAAAACTGTTAAGAGCTGTTGTTCAATAATTCTTCATTTACCATACGTTTAATTTTGCGATCATCTTCAGATACGTTCACCCCCAGTAGCTGAGTAGTCAGCATGACAGAATGTCAGTCCTAAGGGCCCAGGTTCGATTCCTGGCTGAGTCAAAGATTTTCTCAGCTCAGGGACTGGGTGTTGTGTTGGCTTGATCATCATCATTTCATCCCCATCGACACACAAGTCACTGAAGTGGTGTCAAATCAAAAGACTTGCACCCAGCGAACGGTCTACCCGATGGGAGGCCCTAGTCACACGACATTTTTTTTTTTATCTTCAGATATCATAAAATTATGTTAAACTGCTTACATGAGATGTCTTTACTTTGGCTTCAATTAAAATGGGAAACATCTTGTGTCTCTGTTGTCAAAAGTCATCATCATCAGCCCCTGGCTGTCCATACTTAGATCATGAGCCGCTCTATCTCTTCCTTCTCCCTCATGTTTCTCTCTTCACTGTGTCCCAGTCTCCTCTTCTCTTCCTCACACATTCCTTCACTCCTGTGATCCAACTGTCTGTCTGTCTTCCTCATCTCTTGCCTCCTGTTATCATTTAATGAGCCTTTCTCAATATCCTGTACACATGAATTTTTGTGACCTGCTCACACCATGTTTATGAATAAGAAAACAGGAATACAGGTAAGCTAATATTATCAGCATAGTGAATGCATTATCATAGCCACTATAGTTACAAAGCCAATGCCCACCACACTAGTACAAGATTATATGCCAACAAGCTCCCTGCAGATGATAAAGATGTTGAAAGAATGTATGAACAGATAAAAGAAATTATCTAGATAGTTACGGGAGAGGAAAATTTCATTTTGATGGATGAATGGAATTCAGCAATGTGAAAAGAAGGGAAAATTCTAAGAGAATATGGATGGGTGAAGGAATGCAGGTGGAAGTTACCTGGTTGAATTTTACACAGAGCATAATTTAATGATTGCTAACACTTGGTTTATGAATCATGAAAGAAGGTTGTATATGTATATTATAAGCTTTTTAAGCCGATTTAAAGCATGAAATAGACGTTCAAAGTTCCCAATTCTTTTATACAAGGTGATTTACTTAAGATTTGCAGCTGATCTTCTTTGCTGGCTGCTGGAAAACTCTCTTGACTTTGTCTCCATAGAATGATGCTAGGAATAGGAATATTTAAGCCTCTTTCTCTACTTGTGAAGTAAGTAGATAGGTGAACTTTACATTTTGTTAACCAATGGTATATTTGAACTCCATACAGAGTCAAATTCTTACTTTACACATACGTATACGACTCCTAGTAAGTCATTTGCTCCAGCCAATGTCAGAAACAAATTTAATTACATTCATAAAAGAGCTGGCTTAATAATCATGACTCCACTTCACGTGTATCGTAGAATTGGTTTTGCCTCTACCAAGGCTGGATTAAGAGTTTTCAAGATTACTTTTTCAACTGCCCTTATTTGCATAACAATAATCAATGACACAATAGGCACAGAGCTTCAGAAAAACTCCATGGTCCTTCCTCTAAAACATCTGTCAATTTCCCAACAAGTACTTGTCGGTGCCATTTGACCAACACGTCTACTTTCTTTCCCTGGCTGATTTTAAACCTGCACACACAAACATGTGATGCACATTGGGTAGGATTCTACCATACCACACTCGTATCTAGAATATCATGTGTTCAAGATGGTAAAAGGCTGAGTGGTTCTAGAATTTACACAGTAATTCTTGAATAACTACATATTCCCCCCCCCCCCCTCAGATCGAACACGTGATATGTTATACATAATCATTATGCAATAAATATCACAGCATTTTATATTTTAACAATATGCATTTCTTTTCTTTCAATAACCATAATCAATCTTTCTCTTACTATTTTGCTATTCATTCTCATTTTACTTTGGCATTAAGACATGAACATTCACTAAAGGTTTTGGTCAGCTTCACTAATATTTAGGAATTGTGAGGACTTTTTCTCTTTTCTTCATTTTCTTTTTCAATCAAAAACTTCAGGTGTTTGTGACACATGAGTAATCTATTTTCTATTCTTATCTTTTTGTACTACCTTTCTCCTAGTATGTACTATTTTCATTAGTTGTAGCTTGTAGGAACTCTGGGCAAAATAAAAGTGTTCTTTTGATATTCATTTATTTCTACAAAACATAATAATGCTAGTCTTTCATAGAATTTATACTTTCCAGAATAATTCCTATAAAACTGGTGACTTTTGTCATGATACTGTCCCCTTCTCCTAGGAACAATACCTTTACCTTGCTTGTGGGTTATGAGGGCACTTCCTCTTTCCATTCTGGTGTTACATCCCTTATAAAGCATCCCTATTTTTTAGGCCACAGGTCATCCTGTCTCCACGTATGTATGCCTGCACTTCATACTTAGTGAATGCTGGGTATGCCCCCATAATCCTTTCTGAGTAGTCCTCATGGTTCATTACCCTGGTATACATTTCTATGTATAACATAATTATGCATTTTCTGGTGAGGATATAAATCTATCTTAAGCTTCACATTTATTCTTTAATACACCATTTACTATCTAGAGTCCTCTACTTATCAACTTCTATACTTTCGATAGATACTATATCAACATAATTGTACTATTCATGTCCCACTATCCTTCAGTTCATTAGAGTATTTCTTATACTAACATTTCTTATTGATCATCATGATTAACGTTCTCTCCTGCTTTCGTTTTCTCTCTTTGCTCATGCCTCTTTCTTAGTTAATATACACCTTTTCTTATGTATATTTGATGTAGAACAATCATGTTGTTGTTTTTGTGGTCATCAGCCCTGAGACTGGTTTGATGCAGCTCTCCATGCTAATCTATCCCATGCAAGCTCCTTCATCTCCCAGTACCTACTGCAACCTACATCCTTCTGAATCTGCTTAGTGTATTCATCTCTTCATCTCCCCCTACGATTTTTACCCTCCACGCTGCCCTCCAATCCTAAATTGGTGATCCCTTGATGCCTCAGGACATGTCCTACCAACAGATCCCTTTTTCTAGTCAAGTTGTGCCACAAACTTCTCTTCTCCCCAATCCTATTCAATACCTCCTCATTAGTTATGTGATCTACCCATCTACTATTCAGCATTCTTCTGTAGCACCACATTTTGAAAGCTTCTATTCTCTTCTTGTCCAAACTATTTATCGTCCATGTTTCACTTCCATACATGGCTACACTCCATACAAATACTTTCAGAAATGACTTCCTGACACTTAAATCTATACTCGATGTTAACAAATTTCTCTTCTTCAGAAACGCTTTCCTTGCCATTGCCAGTCTACATTTTATATCCTCTCTACTTCGACCTTCATCAGTTATTTTGCTCCCCAGATAGCAAAACTCCTTTACTACTTTAAGTGTCTCATTTCATAATCTAATTCCCTTAGCATCACCAGACTTAATTCGACTACATTCCATTATCCTCGTTTTGCTTTTGTTGATGTTCATCTTATATCCTAATTTCAAGACACTATCCATTGCGTTCTACTGCTCTTTCAAGTCCCTTGCTGTCTCTTGCAGAATTACAATGTCATCGGCAAACCTCAAAGTTTTTATTTCTTCTCCATGGATTTTAATATCTACTCCAAATTTTTCTTTTGTTTCCATTACTGCTTGCTCAATATACAGATTGAATAACATCGGGGAGAGGCTACAACCTTGTCTCACTCCCTTGCCAACCACTGTTTTCCTTTCGTGCCCCTCGACTCTTATAACTGCCATCTGGTTTCTGTAAAAATTGTAAATAGCCTTTCGCTCCCTGTATTTTACCCCTGCCACCTTCACCTTCAGAATTTGAAAGAGTATTTCAGTCAACATTGTGAAAAGCTTTCTCTAAGTGTACAAATGCTAGAAACGTAGGTTTGCCTTTCCTTGATCTAGCTTCTAAGAAGTCGTAGGGTCAGTATTGCCTCACATGTTCCAATATGTCTACAGAATCCAAACTGATCTTCCCCAAGTTTGTCCTCTACCAGCTTTTCCATTTGTCTGTAGAGAGTTCGTGTTTGTATTTTGCAGCCGTTACTTAGTAAACTGATAGTTCGGTAATTTTCACATCTGTCAACACCTGCTTTCTTTGGGATTGGAATTATTATATTCTTCTTGAAGTCTGAGGGTATTTCGCCTGTCTCATACATCTTGCTCACCAGATGGCACAGTTTTGTCAGGACTGGCTCTCCCAAGGCCGTCAGTAGTTCTAATGGAATGTTGTCTACTCCCGGGGCCTTGTTTCGACTCAGGTCTTTCAGTGCTCTGTCAAACTTTTCACGCAGTATTGTATCTCCCATTTCATCTTCATCTACATCCTCTTCCATTTCCATAATATTGTCCTCAAGTACATCGCCCTTGTATAGACCCTCTATATACTCCTTCCACCTTTCTGCTTTCCCCTCTTTGCTTAGAACTGGGTTTCCATCTGAGCTCTTGATATTCATACAAGTGGTTCTCTTTCTCCAAAGGTGTCTTTAATTTTCCTGTAGGCAGTATCTATCTTACTACTAGTAAGATAAGCCTCTACATCCTTACATTTGTCCTCTAGCCATCCCTGCTTAGCCATTTTGCACTTCCTGTCGATCTCATTTTTGAGACATTTTTATTCCTTTTTGCCTGCTTCATTTACTGCATTTTTATATTTTCTCCTTTCATCAATTAAATTCAATATTTCTTCTGTTACCCAAGGATTTCTACTAGCCCTCATCTTTTTACCTACTTGATCCTCTGCTGCCTTCACTACTTCATCCCTCAGAGCTACCCATTCATCTTCTACTGTATTTCTTTCCCCCATTCCTTTCAATTGTTCCCTTATGCTGTCCCTGAAATTCTGTACAACCTCTGGTTTAGTCAGTTTATCCAGGTCCCATCTCCTTAAATTCCCACATTTTTGCAATTTCTTCAGTTTTAATCTACAGTTCATAACCAATAGATTGTGGTCAGAGTCCACATCTGCCCCTGGAAATGTCTTACAATTTTAAACTTGGTTTCTAAATCTCCGTGTTACCATTATATAATCTATCTGATACCTTCTATATCTTCAGGATTCTTCCATGTATACAACCTTCTTGTGTGATTCTTGAACGAAGTGTTAGCTACGATTAAGTTATGCTCTGTGCAAAATTCTACCAGATGGCTTCCTCTTTCATTTCTTACCCCCAATCCATATTCACCTACTGTTTTTCCAACTCTCCCTTTTCCTACTCTTGAATTCCAGTCACCCATGACTATTAAATTTTCGCCTCCCTTCACTACCTGAATAATTTCTTTTATCTCATCATACATTTCTTCAATTTCTTCATCATCTGCAGAGCTAGTTGGCATATAAACTTGTACTACTGTAGTAGGCATGGGCTTCATGTCTATCTTGGCCACTATAATACTTTCACTATGCTGTTTGTAGTAGCTTACCCATACTTCTATTTTTTTATTCATTATTAAACCTACTCCTGCATTACCCCTATTAGATTTTGTATTTATAACCCTTATTCACCTGACCAGAAGTCTTTTTCCTCCTGCCACCGAACTTCACTAATTCCCACTATATCTAACTTTAACCTATCCATTTCCCTTTTTAAATTTTCTAACCTACCTGCCCGATTAAGGGATCTGACATTCCACACTCCGAACCATAGAATGCCAGTTTTCTTTCTCCTGATAACGACATCCTCTTGAGTAGTCCCCGCCCGGAGATCCGAATGGGGGGCTATTTTACCTCCGCAATATTTTACCCAAGAGGACACCATCATCATTTAACCATACAGTAAAGCTGCATGCCCTCGGGAAAAATTACAGCTGTAGTTTCCCCTTGCTTTTAGCTGTTTGCAGTATCACAACAGCAAGGCCGTTTCGGTTAGTGTTACAAGGCCAGATCAGTCAATCATCCAGACTGTTGCCCCTTCAACTACTGAAAAGGCTGCTGCCCCTCTTCAGGAACCACATGTTTGTCTGGCCTCTCAACAGATACCCCTCCGTTGTGGTCGCACCTACTGTACGGCTATCTGTATTGTTGAGGTACGCAAGCCTCCCCACCAACGGCAAGGTCCATGGTTCATGGGGGGAGGAGAATCATAGCTTCTTATATTTGTGTGCATATTTCTAGATGTACCCACATTTTCCCCTACAACACTTGGTGGTTCTCACATTGTGACAGGCTTTCTAGTCTGTAATTGTATGTTTGTGTCTAAGTGTATACTTGTGTATATACGGATGTGTGTTTGTGTAGTCTGATTCTTCGGCCTTCTTATCTAAAGATAAGATGTAGATTATTAGAAACCATGGAAATAAGGAAGGACTTCAGTGATAGAATTTTATGAATATGGAAAGAGGGAAAAAAATAGACTGGTCCTCAAATGAGAAGTAAGAAAGGAAAAAATATATGTGGATGCTAGAATCGAAGAAGGTGGGAAGATGTTGTTTTATAAGAACCAGGTCATTGATTTGGTACAGAGATTCCATGGCCTTTTCATGTGCTTACTTACTTTTTGTTGTGCCTTTTCAATTAAATTCTTAAAAACTATTTCCTGATTTACCTTGTAATTGACACTAGTCTGTTCAGGCCAATTAAAACATTTAATTAGAGGTTCTCCTATAAAAGGTTTGCCTATAACTTCTAAAGGTGTCAACTCAGTTGATAAATGGGGTTAGGATAAGTTTAAAGTCTTTAATTTTTCTTGTCCACAAAGTATGGTTTTTGTAGTAGTAAGTACAACATAATTTTACAATTTCCTTCATTACTCATTCACATGGGTTTGATGATGGGCTATAATTGGATTTTAGCACTTATCAAATACCTTCCCATGCTATGAATTCTCTAAATTTGTTACTCACAAATTGTGGTCCATTATCCATAAGAACCCATTTTGGTTTACGTACTTCTAGGGAGTGTTGTTGTAAACAGTACATAACCATTTGTATATTTTTTTTAATAGGATATAGTTTAACATATTTTGACCAGCATTCCTTGTTAACCAAAACATATGATACTCTTCTCTTTCCTTGTGGAATTGGTCCAATAAAGTCGGCCACTGTGAGGCTGTGTAATGACTTAGGAATAATAGGATACATTTTGTATTTCACATGAGTATTGTTCTCTTTTACTTTCTGGCAAATTTCACAGGTTCTGATCAAAGATGCTATTCTGTGCCATAGCTTCTTAAAATAATAAATCTTTTTCATATGGGTTATACACTTTTTTTATTACAAAGTGTCCATATCTTGTATGAACATACCACACAAGTTTGTCTTCTATTACCTTCGGAATGCATAAGCACCACTGCTGAGAGGTTACGCTGTCTCTCCAAAACAAGTTATGATCTATGATTTTCCATTTTCCTGATTAGGAGGTAACAAGTTCTGGATACACAAGGAAAATATTTCTGTGAAATAGGGATCATGATGGATATTTTTTGTTATTCTTTGAGCCATTTCCTTTACTCTGGTGTTCAGATATTCTGATGACATAAAATTAATGGCAAAAATAATGCCAGGTCCTTCCGTACATTTCAGTTCTTCCATTCCTATAAGTAGCCTAGACAAAGCATCAGGTACAATATTTTTGGAACCTTTTACATATTGTATCTTAATATCATATTCCTGTAGGAAAATCATCCATCCCATTAACCTACTGTGTAATAATTGAATACCCATCAGAGAGTATAAAGCTTGATGGTCTGTATAAATATGGATTTCTGATCCCCATACATAGTGTTTGAAATTTTTTAATAATCCATACAATCACCAATAGTTCCTTTACGGTAGCTGTGTGATTTAGTTCATACTTATTTAGACTGCAGCTAGCAAAAGCTATGGTTCTGTGTTCTGCATTATTTGGATCCCCTTCTCCTTGGAACAATTCAGCAGCAACACCATTATCAGATGTATCTGTTGACAATTCAAATGGTTCGCCCATAACTGGTTGATGTAATATGGGTGATTCAACAAGCGTTTTTTTAACATTTTCAAACCACTACATAAGATGTCTTTTCTCACATAGATGGCCAATCATCTAACTAAAATACATACCAATCCCTCTTCTTCCATTGGCTTATCTAAATACTTTGCTTATTTTAAATGCCAATCAAAATATTTCCTCATAGTACCCCAAGTATTATTGCAATATTTTGGGTCCCATAGATCTGATATCAACTTTTCTTAGGCACTGGCAGACCAGTATTTCTCTTTAAACTTCTTTTGAAAGTCCTTCCTAGAGAAAAATTCTCAATATTTACTGTATCCCATTCTGAGGTGGAGGTACCCCACAGTATTCTGAGGAGGTACCCCACAGCAAATTTGATTTTTATAGAATCTTCCCGATTTTTTGGTAATGCTTCATTCATCCTTTTTAAGAAATGGGTCAGATGTACATCTCTGTCCAGCTTAAATTTAGGGCATTGTCTAGATAACCCTGAATTAACCCCCCATTGTAAATCAGCCACAGCTTCACTAGTTAATACCACATTAGGTGAGCTTAGCCCTTTTTTTTTACTTTGTCTTGAATAAGCTTGAATTCTCTCCACAAGTCATCTGCACCGTTCCTTGTATAACTAAGTTTGGAAGAAATAATAGGCGATTCATTTCCGGAGGCTATTATCTCGGTAACTTTTCGATCTATAATATCTTCAAATTGTTCCTCCAAATTACTTACATTTATGATATCAGAGTTTGTTATTTTCTCTTAGAAATTTCTTTCTACATTATCTACTCATGTACTGACACTTGTAATTTGTTACAGAATAATCAGTATAAATTCATTATTCTTATCTACACACTCTTTCAAAGTATTCAATCTCTGCTTTAGAGCATTAAACTTAACACTGCACACATTTTCAAAAGATCCTAACTTTTCATTAATTTTGGATTCCACATTATTACATCTGTCCTCAATGTTAAATTCTAAACTTTTTGATAAATCTTGGAAATTGTCATTCTGTTACTAAGTTCAGTAAACGTTTGATTTACAGGAATGGTCAAGGAATTAGTCAATTCATTCTTTAAATCTATTTTTAAATTTCTCTACTCTACTATTTAAGGAATCAAATTCAGTCCAAAAGCACCCATGCCTTCACATAGATTACTAAATTCTTTGCTTTGTGAGTTGGCTTTGGTATTTAGCAAACCTAAATTTGTCACTTGACTATTTAGACTTTCACACTGGGCATTTAATTGCAAATTTAATGAGTTTAACTAAAAACTCTCAACATTTAAAGCTTCACTCTGGGTACTTAATTCAGAATTTACCAAGCGTAATTCTTTCCTTAAAGTCTCATTCTGAGCATCTCAGCCCAGTTTGGCACTTCTTTACTCACTTTCATAGCCATAACTGGTTCTTGAGTGTCTGCAACTTGTTTTTGTATATTGTCCATGCCTATGTTGTTGTTGTGGTCTTCAGTCCTGAGACTGGTTTGATGCAGCTCTCCATGCTACTCTATCCTGTGCAAGCTTTTTCATCTCCCAGTACCTACTGCAACCTACATCCTTCTGAATCTGCTTAGTGTATTCATCTCTTGGTCTCCCTCTACGATTTTCACCCTCCACGCTGCCCTCCAATCCTAAATTGGTGATCCCTTGATGCCTCAGAACATGTCCTACCAACCGATCCCTTCTTCTTGTCAAGTTGTGCCACAAACTTCTCTTCTCCCCAATCCTATTCAATACTTCCTCATTAGTTATGTGATCTACCCATCTAATCTTCAGCATTCTTCTGTAGCACCATATTTCGAAAGCTTCTATTCTCTTCTTGTCCAAACTATTTATTGTCTATGTTTCACTTCCATACATATGAATACTTTCAGAAATGACTTCCTGACACTTAAATCAATACTGGATGTTAACAAATTTCTCTTCTTCAGAAACGCTTTCCTTGCCATTGCCAGCCTACATTTTATATCCTCTCTACTTCGACCATCATCAGTTATTTTGCTCCCCAAATAGCAAAACTCCTTTACTACTTTAAGTGCCTCATTTCCTAATCTAATACCCTCAGCATCACCCGACTTAATTAGACTACATTCCATTCTCCTTGTTTTGCTTTTGTTGATGTTCATCTTATGTCCTCCTTTCAAGACACTGTCCATTCCATTCAACTGCTCTTCCAAGCCCTTTGCTGTCTCTGACAGAATTACAATGTCATCGGCGAACCTCAAAGTTTTTATTTCTTCTCCATGAATTTTAATACCTACTCCAAATTTTTGTTTTGTTTCCATTACTGCTTGCTCAAAATACAGATTGAACAACATCGGGGAGAGGCTACAACCCTGTCTTACTCGCTTCCCAACCACTGCTTCCCTTTCATGTCCCTCGACTCTTATAACTGCCATCTGGTTTCTGTATAAATTGTAAATAGCCTTTCACTCCCTGTATTTTACCCCTGCCACCTTTAGAATTTGAAAGAGAGTATTCCATTCAACATTGTCAAAAGCTTTCTCTAAGTCTACAAATGCTAGAAACGTAGGTTTGCCTTTCCTTAATCTTTCTTCTAAGATAAGTCGTAAGGTCAGTATTGCCTCATGTGTTCCAGTCTTTCTACAGAATCTGAACTGATCTTCCCCGAGGTTGGCTTCTACTAGTTTTTCCATTCGTCTGTAAAGAATTCGTGTTAGTATTTTGCAGCTGTGACTTATTAAACTGATAGTTCGGTAATTTTCACATCTGTCAACACCTGCTTTCTTTGGGATTGGACTTATTATATTCTTCTTGAAGTCTGAGGGTATTTCGCCTGTTTCATATATCTTGCTCACCAGATGGTAGAGTTTTGTCAGAACTGGCTCTCCCACGGCCGTCAGTAGTTCCAATGGAATATTGTCTACTCCGGGGGCCTTGTTTCGACTCAGGTCTTTCAGTGCTCTGTCAAACTCTTCACGCAGTATCATATCTCCCATTTCATCTTCATCTACATCCTCTTCCATTTCCATAATATTGTCCTCAAGTACATCGCCCCTGTATAGACCCTCTATATACTCCTTCCACCTTTCTGCTTTCCCTTCTTTGCTTAGAACCGGGTTTCCATCTGAGCTCTTGATATTCATACAAGTCGTTCACTTATCTCCAAAGGTCTCTTTAATTTTCCTGTAGGCGTATCTACCTTACCCCTAGTGTGATAGGCTTCTACATCCTTACATTTGTCCTCTAGCCATCCCTGCTTAGCCATTTTGCACTTCCTGTCGATCTCATTTTTGAGACGTTTGTATTCCTTTTTGCCTGTTTCACTTACTGCATTTTTATATTTTCTCCTTTCATCAATTAAATTCAATATTTCTTCTGTTACCCAAGGATTTCTACTAGCCGTCGTCTTTTTACCTACTAGATCCTCTGCTGCCTTCACTACTTCATCCCTCAAAGCTACCCATTCTTCTTCTACTGTATTTATTTCCCCCATTCCTGTCAATTGGTCCCTTATGCTCTCCCTGAATCTCCTTACAACCTCTGGTTCTTTTAGTTTATCCAGGTCCCATCTCCTTAAATTCCCACCTTTTTGCAGTTTCTTCAGTTTTAATCTACAGGTCATAACCAATAGATTGTGGTCAGAGTCCACATCTGCCCCTGGAAATGTCTTACAATTTAATACCTGGTTCCTAAATCTCTGTCTTACCATTATATAATCTATGATACCTGTCGGTATCTCCAGGGTTCTTCCATGTATACAACCTTCTTTCATGATTCTTAAACCAAGTGTTAGTTATGATTACGTTGTGCTCTGTGCAAAATTCTACCAGGCGGCTTCCTCTTTCATTTTTTAGCCCCAATCCATATTCACCTACTATGTTTCCTTCTCTCCCTTTTCCTACACTCGAATTCCAGTCACCCATGACTATTAAATTTTCGTCTCCCTTCACAATCTGAATAATTTCTTTTATTTCATCATACATTTCTTCAATTTCTTCGTCATCTGCAGAGCTAGTTGGCATATAAACTTGTACTACTGTAGTAGTTGTTGGCTTCGTATCTATCTTGGCCACAATAATGTGTTTGTAGTAGCTTACCCGCATTCCTATTTTCCTATTCATTATTAAACCTACTCCTGCATTACCCCTATTTGATTTTGTGTTTATAACTCTGTAGTCACCTGACCAGAATTCTTGTTCCTCCTGCCACCGAACTTCACAAATTCCCACTATATCTAACTTTAACCTATCCATTTCCCTTTTTAAATTTTCTAACCTACCTACCCGATTAAGGGATCTGACATTCCACGCTTCGATCCATAGAATGCCAGTTTTCTTTCTCCTGATAACGACATCCTCTTGAGGAGTCCTCGCCCAGAGATCTGAATGGGGGACTATTTTCCCTCCGGAATATTTTACCCAAGAGGACGCCATCATCATGTAATGATACAGTAAAGCTGCATGCCCTCGGGAAAAATTACAGCTGTAGTTTCCCCTTGCTTTCAGCTGTTCGCAGTACCAGCACAGCAAGGCCGTTTTGGTTAATGTTACAAGGTGAGATCAGTCAATCATCCAGACTGTTGCCCTTGCAACTACTGAAAAAGCTGCTGCCCCTCTTCAAGAACCACACGTTTGTCTGGCCTCTCAACAGATACCCCTCCGTTGTGGTTGCACCTACGGTACGGCCATCTGTATTGCTGAGGCACGCAAGCCTCCCCACCAACGGCAAGGTCCATGGTTCATGGGGGGGCTTTAGCTCTAGTAAGCATTTAAAACCAACTTTAAATACTATAATTACACAATAAAAGATCACTCACCAGTATGTATAACTTTACACTAAAGGAATGAAGTTTTGTTTCATGCTTACCCAATGTAGAAGTCTTGTTGCATTGGTGAGAGGATGTAGGTGCAGGTCAGCACCAGTGAACAGCAGCTGGTGCTGGCAGTGTCAGATGTAGGTTGGTTTCTGCATCTGCGTCCTCGTGATGTGTGTGAGCGCTGCATACTCGCTGCACTTGATCTTCTTGGTTGAATTGTTCCATGAATATTTCTTCTTAGGCAAATGTGTCAAAATCTTCTTTGCTGTTGTATAGTTGTGAATTTTCCATGGTTTCACCATTTTTCATTCAAATTTTGCTTCATTGGATACTTGAACATATTCCATTGTCTCAGAGTAAATCCCTTGTCGTGTTGTGTTTGGTTTTAGGGCAACACATAAGAACTTCTTCTCTAGTTTTTTACTTAAAATTCCCATTTTCTTTGCTCCTGTCTTGGTCGCCACATTCTAATGTTTTTGACGCCGATTTAATGCGTGAAGTAGACATACAAACTTCCCACTTCTTTTATACTAGTTGTATTACTTGAGATTTGCAGCTGACCTCCTTTGGTCAGCTGGCTGCTGGAAAACTCTCTTGACTTTGTCTCCGTAGAATGATGCTAGGTACGGGAATATTTAAGCCTCTCTCTCTCTACTTGTGAAATAAGTAGATAGGTGAACTTTACATTTCGTTAACCAATGGTATATTTGAACTCCATACAGAGTAAAATTCTTACTTTCCACATACATATATGACTTCTAGTAAGTCACTCACTCCGTCCAACTTCAGAAAGAAATTTAATTTCATTTATAAAAGAGCTGGCTTAATAACCACGACTCTACTTCACATGAATCATAAAATTGGACTTGCCTCTACCAAGGCTGGATTAAGAGTTTTCAAGATTACTTTTTCAACTGCTCTTCTTTCACATAACAATAGTCAATGACACAACAGGCACAGAGCTGCATAAAAACTCCATGGTTCTTCCTCTAAAATAACTATGGATTGCCTGACAAGTATTTGTTGGTGCCGTTTGACCACCATGTCTAATTTCTTCCCGCAACTGATTTTAAACCTGCACACACAAACATGTGATGCGCAGTGGATAGGATTCTACCATCCCACACTCATATCTAGAATATCATGTGTTCAAGGCAGTAGAAGGTTGAGTGGTTCTATAATTTACACAGAAATCCTTGAAACACTACAATATGAAAGAGATGTGGAGATAGTAAACATTTCAAATTGATTATGTAATGGTAAGACAGAGATTTAGGAACTAGACTTCAAACTGGTAGGCATTTGTAGGGTCAGATATGGACTTTGACCTTAACTTATCAGTTATGAATTTTAGATTAAAAGTGAAGAATGTGCAAAAGGGTCAGGAAACATGGGGATGGGACCTGGATAAGTTGGAAGAACCTGAGGTGGTTGAGAGTTTCTGAGGGAGCATTAGGCAACATTTGACTGAAACAGAGGAAAAGCAGACTACTACTCACCAGTGAAAATGTTGACTCACAGATAGGCACAACAAAAAGACTGTCAACAAGCAAGATTGTGCCCTTCTTCCAAAGTAGACAAAAAACACACAAATCTCTCACATATATGACCATTGTCTGTAACTGGTGAGGCCATACTGGATTTTATGTTGTTTGAGATATTGATTTTTATTGATGAGAGAATAAAACATAAAAATGCAGAAAATGAAGCAGGTAAAAGCAAATACCAACATTAAAAAACGAGATTGATAGGAAGTGAAAAACGGTTAAGCAGGAATGGCTAGAGGACAAAGGTAAGCCTATAACAGGTACAAATAGGGGAAAGACAGAAATCATATACAGGAGAATTAAAGAGGCCTTGGGAGGAAAGAGAAGTGTATGTATGAATATTGAGAGCTCAGGAGGAGAACCAGTACTAAGCAAAGAAGGGAAAGCTGAAAGATACAAGGCACATATAGAGTAGCTGCACAAGGGAAATAAACTGAAGGTGATGTTATAGAAAGAGCAGAGAAAGTGGATGAACAAGAGAGAGGAGGTATGATACTATGAGAAGAACTGGACAGAACACTGAAAGACCTAAGTTGAAATAGGGCCACTGGAGCAGACAGCATTGCTTCAGAACTGCTGATATCCTTGGGAGAGCCATCAATGACTACTATTCACATTGTGTGCAAGATATGGGACAGGCCCTCAGACACCAAGACCAATATAATCATTCAAATTCCAAAGAAAGCAGGTGCTGATGGATGTGAATGTTATCAAACTGTTATTTTAATAAGTAATCATTGCAAGATATTGACATGAATTATTTACAGAATAATGGAAGAAGTTGTAGGAGCCCACCACAGAAAAGATCCATTTGGATTCTGGAGAATTGTTGGATCACATGAGCCAGAACTGACCCACAACTTATCTTAGAAGACAGGCAGTACTTTATTTGGAATAAAATATTTATGGCAACTCACTCTTCATGTAGTAGTTTCCATAGTGTGCAATATTCAGGAACCTATGCTTTGGTCTCTTGCTTCCTGCAATCTGTTTCTGCTGCTAATCTCCTACCTGCCAGCAGCCAAGATTTCACATATGGCTCAGGATCAAATTTATTCAGAGACTTAATTTGGGATGAATATTTCTGGGAATGCCATTTAAACACAAGTTAAGCACTGAAGATAGCTTAAAAGAGAGGCAAACCTACACCTATAGCATTTCTACATTTAGAGAAAGCTTTTCAGGATGTTGATTCAAACACTCTTATTAGAAATTCTGAACATAGCAGAGGTAAAATACAGGGAGTGAAAGTTTATATACAACTTGTACAAGAACTAGAAAGCTGTTATAATTGTCAGAGGCCATGAAAGGGAAGCAGTTGTTGAGAACAGATTAAGATAGGATTGTAGCTTACTCTCAATGTTGGTCAATCTGTACATTGAGAAGCAGAAAAGGAAACCAAAGTAAAATTTGGAGAAGGAATTAAAGCTCAAAGAGAAGACATAAAAATTTGTATGTTTGCTGATGACATTTTTATCCTGCTGAAGGCAGCAAAAGACTTGGAAGTGCAGCTGAACTAAACTGACAGAATCTGAAAAGGAGGATATAAGATGAACATTAATGAAAGCAAAACAAGGTAATGAAATGTAGTTGAAGTAATTCAGGTGATTCTGAGAGAATTATATTAGGAAATGAGATGCTAAAAGTAGTTGATGAGTTTTGCTATCTGGTCAGTAAAATAACTGGTTATGGCTGAAGTAAAGAAGATATAAAATGTAGACTGGCAATGGCAGGAAAAGCATTTCTGAAGAAGTATTAATCATACACAGTTGATGTTGCTGAGATATATTGATTCTGACCTTTATCTACAATAATTATGCATGCTGAAACAATGAATAAAAATTTGTACCAGCATCGGATTTGAAACTGGTTCTCCTGCTTAAGCAGGAGACCTGGGTTTGAATCCCAGCTCTGGTACAAATTTTAATTCATTGCTTCAACCTACATCATTATCATAGATAAATTTGTTAGGGAGTCTTTTTTGAAGACTTTTTCTGGAGTGTAGCCTTGTTCACAAGTGAAATGTGGATGATACCCAGTCCAGATAAGAAGAGAATAGAAGCTTTTCAAATGTGGTGCTACAGAAGAATCCTGAAGATTTGATGGGTAGATCATGTAACCAATGAGGAGGTATTGAATAAAATCATAACTTAAGAAATATGTGACATAAATTGACTAGAAGAAGGTATTGGTTGAAAGAACACATTCTAAGAATATATCAATTTAGTACTGGAGAAAAGAGTGGAGGGCAAAAATTGCAGGTGCAGACCAAGAGATGATTAAAATAAGCAGGTTCCCATGGATGTGTGTTTCGGTAGTTATTTGGAGGGGAAGAGGCTTGCATACAATAGGGTAGCATCAAAACAGTCTGCAGACTAAAGATTACAATAGCAACAACCATCTTAATCTTTGGACTACGAAGTTCCAGGATCTACAGTAACTACCAAGAAATCAAATGCTATGCAACAGTAGTGATCTTTTTGAACAGAAATGAATGCAACATGTAACAAAATAGCTTATGTAAATGGCCAGTGTACTGTATGTGTTAATGTAACACATTTAAACAATTAAGGCTACAGTACTGTGGCTGTGAATGTGAAGTTTAAGGTGCTTGTAATATCTGTTTTCATATTTTTCCTCTCTCTCATACATACACAAAAATTGAGCTACAGCTTTAGACAACATTGTACTAAGTTTTTGAAAGTTCACCATCTTATCTTCCCATAGCCCCTGGTTCTAGAACAGGATTTTTCATTGCAGTTATTATCATCACCATAAGTCTTATGGGCCATTCAAGTCATCACTTGACTTGTGGTATGGTTAATTCATTGCAAAGATTCAGCAGGAAACTTATCCTCCCACGAATACAACTTGATGCAGGATGCTGATTTTTGTCTTCAATAATGTAGTCCACTAATTGTGTCACATAAAAGACCTTTTGTTTGCAAAAAATGAAGTAGAAGATTTAATTTTTATATCTTGTGAGTATAGTTGAGAGTATGTTGAATCCAAAGTTTCAACCTCCAGAACCCTTGGGAGATCTTTTTGTGGAAAAAAAAAATTGGCACTATCTTCAGGTTTTTGCCAATTACTTGGAAACCACACATCCTAATGAAAATATTACACTTACCAAAATGAAAGAGCATTAAATTTTTCATCAAATGACCTACTTAAATTTCAAAATTGGTGCAGTTGTTTGGCCTCAATCAGTTGTCAAAGTTCGTTCATTTTTACCAGATTAGCTAAAATGTCAGCTCTAACACCTGTACCTCAAATACGGCTTCTCCAAATGAAAAATGTCAAGTTATCAAAGTTGTAAAGCATGAAATTTCATGTTATAAAATTGTCTAGTTTTTCAGTTTTGAGCACTATTAAGTGTTCATATTCTTGAAAGTCAAAGTAATTCCATTTTGTTGTTTTTGTTTCTAAGTCAAAGTTATACAATGAAATTAAATTTCCAAGATGATGACATAAATCTGCCCCACCTTGGGTGTAGAGGTAACTATAGATCTCCCTCACTTGAGAAGTTGTAAACAGCCAAGGCTGCCATCCTTTTCGTTCCTTTGTTATTGTTTCCACTGTTAACAACACACAGTCTTCCTGTGTTATGCAAGGGATGTGTTCATAATTCCTTGTATCTTGCAAAATTCTCATTCCTCATTTGAGTTTACTTCTGTTGTGTGGGTGGTGTATTTAAAATGAGTGCTCCTAATTGTACAGAGTTGTGTTTTATATGCAATGGCTATTTTGCAGATGGTGATGTGGATAAAGTGAAACATGAAGGACTGGAAAAGCTACTACAGTCCAGCAAGGGTAGGGAAATCCCAACACATCATAAGTTATTAATTGGCCGGACTGTAGCTGAAGGGCACAGTGCTTGTCAGAAGAAGTACAGTAACCCAAAGCTAATTAAATTGTCTTTGGCAAATGGCCCTGCACCATCAATATTGAACCTTTGATCATACATGAAGGAGTTTGATTTTAATAAACACTGCTTTTATAATGGTGAGAAAACTGATGTCAATTGGGAGAAATGTAGCAGACTTCGCTACGCAAAGCAAAATGTAGTTTGTAAAGTGATGAAACTTGAATTAACAGATACAGTTATTGGAGTTGCTCAAAGGCGAGGTGACAACTGGGCTCATGAATTGTTGGAACTTATCCATGATGAGGACCTTTGCGCTAAAAATGCTCGGTGTCATAGGTTTTGTCAGAGAGATTTCTACTGCCCAGTCAGGGATGGAGGAAAACAAGGAAGTCCCAGGTCCATGCAATCAGAAGAATGCCAGTTTACTTCCCAGAAGTTAAAGCACCAAATCATGAATGGCTGAGAGATGTAAGGACCAAAAAACTCAACTCTTCCATAAGTATGGTGAACAAATAATGACTGTTGGCGGGCACAAAAAGGCCACAGTAGTGTTTTTCAAAAGTACAAGCTATATGATATTGTCTGCTAGTTTCTATCACAGTAAGCTAGCAGATTCATGAGAAGAGCGTCTGAGAATTGTATGTGCTGCTGCAGATATACTTCATGAGGACATCTGTACACAGGTCTGTGATACATTGCAGTACTCCCCACATGATGATTTCTTGGTAGATGGACTAATGATTCAGGGATCACTGATTGGACATTTCTTTGAATCATTGATTTTGAAAAACAAGAAATGAACTCTAGGTAAATGGGAAAGAGTTTGTTCCTTTGTCACCTGCAGTGATTTCTGCAGTAAGACCACGGTCATATCTGCCTTCACTATTGATTGGGCTCAGTACATTCATATACAAAATATTCAGATAAAGACTAATTGTCAATGCTCTTAGTGCAATTGGATTCACAGCTTCATACATGGAAGAGTCCCTGTTTGAGACATCCTTGATTGCATGACTTGAGCATCCTAACATAACCAGCTCATTTCTGATAATGACGATTTTAATATCTGCATGATTGACAGGATGAATACTTTCCATCCCATGAGAGGAATCGTGGCAGTCTCTCCATTCACACCTACGAAGTCTAACAAGAACATTGATTGGGAAAGAAGATGTTCAACTTCTGAATTTTTGTCTACCCAAGTGATACTTCACAAAGGGGATCAAAATCATCTGAAAGATTTTGTCGTTTAAAGACGCCAGGTTCTTTACCAGATATCATTTTTGATGAAGATACAAATGTTGCAGTTGCATAGGAGAAGTTTCTCGTAAATAAGAGCCACAAGAACCACCTGATTTTTATGCTCATAAGGAAATTTCAGGATAGAGGTATTCAATGCTGTAGGCAGAAGAAGGTGCAGATTCCTTAATTGTGGAAACAGCTATTTCCCAAGTTACTGAGTCTGGCAGTGCAGCAATTGTAGATGACATTGGCATACTTGTTCTCTTAATGGGTCAAGGAAACAGCAGCACCAACTTATACTTCCATAAACTGAGAAGAGGGAATCAGCAGGTGTTTGGTACTCCTGTAATTCTTTCAATTTCGATCCTGCATTTGTACTTTTCAGCAATGCCTTGATAGGATGTGATACCACATCCTATTTTTTTGACCAAGGAGAAGGGAAATTACTAAACTTTATGGAGAAACAACCACACCTCAAAGTGAAAGCTGCTGAATTTTTTAAACCCTCAGTCTCTCAAGACTTAATAGCACAGGTAGGAGAACAGGTGATGTTAGCACTATATGGGAATTCTAACTGCGCAACTTTGGACGAGCTCAGGTACAAGCTTTTTGTAAAGTCTGCCCCAAGAAAATCTTTCAAACATGGAACGCTACCTCCAACATTGGATGCAGCAAGGTGATGCTCATTGTGATCCTACCATCAAGTGCAATCTTGGCTGGGGAAGAAAACTGATCCATGCCAGAGGGGCTGGAACAAGCAAAACAGGATACACAGAAGTACGTGAATGTCGCAAATCTGGACTGAACTGCTCCTCAACATGTAAACACTGTTTTGGCTTATCTTGCAAGAACACCCCAGAAATTGGGCTCAGCAAAGATGAGGAAGAGATAGAAGATATGTTCCAGGATGAGGACGTTGGTGAAGGTGTCGCAGTGGATCCTGAAGATCAGACGCTGGACCGAGGCCTGCCCCTATCTGCCAAATGACCTTGATGGAATTCAAATTTGATAAAATGTTAGTCTGTTATTTAATTTTTTAAATGTTTTCATGCCCTTCTGTTTGTTCATTTGTACAAACGTTTATATTACTTTTATGTAAATACTTGTTGGCCATTACTATATACTTGGTTTTCATTTTAGGAACCTCCCCTTACCAATTAAGGCATAGATAAAAATGAATAAAACTACGCATGCATGAAGAAAATTAAAAAGGTATACATACAGAACACCTATGTGCTCATTAGAGAGCAGTCTTACCTCCGGAAATTTCATTTGATTGAATAAATCTGACTTCAAAGAAAAACAACGAAATGGAAATACTTTGGCTTGCATGTATCTGAATGCTTCATAGTGCCTAAAACTTAAAAACTAAGTGATTTTGTAACATGAAACTTGATGCTCTGCAACTTTGATAACTTGACATTTTTCATTTAAAGTAGTTGTTTTTGAGTTATAGTAATAGGAACTAGCATTTTAGCTAATCTGCTAAAAATGAATGAACTTTGACAACTGATTGCGGCCAAACGGCTGCACTGATTTTGACATTTAAGTAGGTCATTCAATGCAAAACTTAATGCTCTTTATTTTGGTAATGGTCACATTTTCATTAGAATCCATGGTTGCCAAGTAATTGGTGAAAACCTGAAAAAAGTGCCAAAATTTCTTTGTTTTTTGGCCACAAAAAGTTTTCTTGGTGGATTTGGAGGTCAAAAACTTTTTTTTAACATATTGTCAACTATTTTTACACAAGATAAAAAAGTAAAATCTTCTACCTTGGCTTTTGCATGCAAAAAGTACCCCGATACTGGACTAATATACAAGCATTCAAATGCCTTTGTCAGCAATGTTGAGGAATAATACCTAGGACCATTCTTGTGGTTCTTTTCAAAGGATATCCATTGACCATCTTGTCCTTTATATTGACAGTGGTTTTGTTGATGTTATAATGCAAAATGATGCCTGGTTTATAGCTTTCAGCATCAAATCATTCATGTCATGATGCTCAATGTTAAGAAAAATGATAGCATGATTCTTCTTTGGGTCATACAACACCAAGATAACCTCATTATGACATACAAAGACAGATTATCTTATTTTTATAGGGCTAGGAAATAAAACTTTAGGTATTTTCTGCTTATTTTTCATCAATGGTTCCACAAAGAGTCAATTTACTCTTGTAAAGCTCAATTGCAAGTAGAAAAGAAGAGAAAAGAAAAGTTAACGTAACCTCCTCTAAGAGAGCTAGTCAGTTCCCACACTACTCCTTGTCCTTCATTTTTTTCTCGGGCATCCCCTTCTTTTCAAATATACACTTGTAAGTTCAGTGCATAATTTGATTTGGCATCAAACAAAGCCAATATTTTCATCCTGACATAGGAAGTTTTGACTTTATACAAACAACAAATGGACAACACCCTCAAAATGAAACGAGCTGTTCATGTACTGTAAGATGTGGATGAGCATTTTAATTAGACTTGCAATAGTTGACAAACAATGTGAAGACATCTGTAACAGCAGCGAGTTTATTGTTTTTTCTCCTTTTGTTTCTTGTAGTGATGTTGTCAAATCTGATGAACGTAAATAACTACTGAAATCTACTTTGAAACACTGAAGCAAAGAAAATGTCTCTTTTGAACATAGGAGATCGTCATCAACAACTCTATAGACTCCTCTTTAGCTTCCAGAACACTTGTAGTTACCAGAACCCTTAACAATGGGTACATTTCATCAACACCTGTTGCCTGCTATTGTTTCTGCTTTTCTGGGTATCTTGAATTTCATTCCTCATATTATGCTTAAAAAAAAAATTATGCTTGGTATAACAATTGCTTGCTTTTGTGTGGTGTATCCTTGCTCCATATCAGGCTTCTTATACTCTGCAGAAATCCATTGGCTTGCCTTCCTCTTTCACTGATCTCATCATTTCTTCCACTGCCTTCTGTTATGCTCCTCAGGTACTTCGTACCTCCACTTTCTGAAGTACTTGCCCTCTAACACTTATATCCATTGCTGCTTTCATCTTGTTCCTCATTATCACCATCACTTCGCACTATTTCACATTACATTTCATTTGCTACTGTCCCATCACATCCTTCCATACATTTAGCCTTTTGTACATCTCCTTCTCCATTTCCTCAAACCATTAAATCATCTGTACACATGATGTGACACTCCCACCATTATTGCATCCTAGTGGGCTCACTGCACTCTCTTGCTTCAGCCCATTTTTCTAGTCTAACCAGTCTGTCTTCTCTACTCATACATCTACATCTATACTCTGCAAACCACCATGAGGTGCATGAGAGAGGGTATGTCCCATTATACCAGTTACTAGGATTTCTTCCTGTTCAGTTGACATATGGAGCACAGGAAGAGTGACTCTTTGAATGCCTCTGCATGTTCAGCATTTATTCTTAAATGATCCTCACGATCCCTGTGTGTGCAATAAGCAGGGAGTTGTAATATATTCATAGAGTCATCATTTAAAGCCAGATCTTAAAACTTTGTTAATAGACTTTCCCAGGAAAGTTTATGTCTATTTTCTTCCACTATGGTTCCTTCAATATCTCTGTGATACTCTCCCATGGATCAAACCAACCTGTGACCATTTGTGCTGCCCTTCGTTGTATAAATTTAAGATCCCCTATTAGTCTATGTGGTATGGGTCCCACACATTTGAGAAATATTCTAGAACCAGTTGCACGAGTGATTTATAAGCAATATCCTTTGTAGACTGATTGCACTTCCCCAGTATTCTACCAACAAACTTCAGTCCACCACCTGATTTATCCAGGACTGAGCTTATGTAATCATTCCATTTCAAAACACTACAAAGAGCTGCACCCAGGTATTTGTATTAATTGGCAGATTTAAACAGTGACTTATTACAGTCACAGGATTCTAGGGTTTTTTTTTTCATTTTACGAAATGCACAGTTATACATTTTTGAATGTTTAAAGCCTATCAACATCTGACTGAATATTTATGCAGCTTCTCTCAGATAGTACTTTATTATAAATAACTGGAAGGCACTGTGCAAATGGTGGACAAATTTAAATACCTGGGAGAATTTATAACATGTTGAACAGGAGCAAGGAGGGAATAGCAGAGAGGATAAAGAAGATGAGGTCAGCCTTCTGCATGATGAGAGAGATATACAATAAAAAGAATATATCCACAGAGGCAAAGATAAGCCACTACAGGGCAACAGTGAGGAATGCAGTATTATATGCTGCTCAGACGATGACACTAGGAAGAAATGGGGCAGAACAACTAGAGAAAGAAGAGAGAAAAATACTGAGAAAAATACTAGGTCCCAAAAGAGGTGGAGAGAGGTAGATGCAAAGACCTAGGGAAGAATTCTACCGGAAAATGAGAACAATATCCAGGGAAATCAGACTCAAAAGGGCAAGGTTTGCTGGGCATCTAGTTAGGATGAGTATGGACAGAATGATGAAAAGAGTGTGGGAAACAACAGGGAGGACAAGGAGAAAGACAGGAACCAAGTGGATTGCTGAACTTCGGGAGGACTGGTTGGAATTGGGTATCAAGGCCAAAGGAAAGGAAAATTGGAGGAAAAAGTATATACCGGAGATCAGTGACAGAGAAGAATACAGGAAAAGATTAGAATGTCACCAGTGGCGTTGCCAGGAGAAATGGAAACTGAAGATCTCGGAAGAAGAGCGGGAGAGAACAAGAGAAAGAATGAAGAGGTTCTGGGAGAAGAAAAGGAAAATGCAGTCCACAAAGGGGCTACCCATGGTCCTAGAGAGGTCGTAACGCAAGAAGAAGAAGAAGAAGAAGAAGAAGAAGATCTGCGTCATCTGCAAAAATTCTGACATTACTATTAATATTGTCTGCAATTTCATTAATATACTTGATACCCAATGCAATTGTACTTTTGATGATAAGAGTACGTGTGGTACTGAATAAAATAGTTTTCGGAAATCAAGAAATACTGCTTCTACCTAAATCCTTGGTCCAAAACTATCAGTGTGTCATGTGAGAAAAGAGTGAGTTGGGTTTCACATGATCGATGTTTTTGGAATCCATGCTGGCTAGCATTGAGGAGGTCATTCTGTTCAAAAAATCACATTATGTTTGAGCTCAGATGCCCCAAGAAATTGATGTCAAGGATATTGGATGGTTGTTTTGTGGACCACTTCTACTACCCTTCTTGTAGACAGGTATGACTTGAGTTTTCTTGCAACCTCTGGGCACAGTTTTTTGTTCGAGGGATC
This sequence comes from Schistocerca cancellata, assembly GCF_023864275.1. Taxonomy (NCBI): domain Eukaryota; kingdom Metazoa; phylum Arthropoda; class Insecta; order Orthoptera; family Acrididae; genus Schistocerca; species Schistocerca cancellata. Next base: position 591,989,331 of record NC_064632.1, on the reverse strand, counting down.
TATGATGATTATAGTTAGATGAGGGGATAACTCAGCTGCAGATTCAGTATAGAATCTGACAGGGGTACCACACGGCCCCGGGGCTTTGTTCAGTTTTAATGATTTCAGCTGTTTCTCAACACTACTAACACTAATACTTATATAATTCATATTTTCAGTGGTAAAAGCATGTGTTTTCCTTTGTAAAGGAACAATTGCAAACAGAGTTAAACATTTCAGCTTTTGCATTGATACCCTCAATTTCAGTTCATGTCTCATTTGCTAGGGACTGGAAACTAACTTTGGTGGCACTAACAACCTTTACGTAGGACTAGAATTTATTTGGGTTTTAAGAAATATCATTTGACAATATTCTGTTATGGTTGTCATTGAAGGCATCACCCATTGCTCTCTCAACAGCCAAACGCATTTCATTCAGCATCTATCTATAGCCCTACAGTTTGTTTTACACCAGTTATGCAGTTATCTCTTTTTCTTTAGAAGTTCTTTTATGGTGACTGTATATCATGGAGATTTCCTCCCATTATGCACTGTTCTACTATCAATCCATCCAATGCATGGGCAACTATTCTTTTAAACTTCAGCCATAGTTCCTCTACATGCACCTGCCCTGTGCTGATAGTTTCAAGTTTCTCACTGACATATAACACTACCGATTTTTTATCTGCTTTACTGAACATATATATCCTTTGGCTTGTTTTAGTTGTCTTTTGTACTATGGTAATCATCACTGCTACAGCTATTTCAGTCACTGATACCAGTTTTTATGTTGACTTCCTCAATGAGGTCAGCTCTTTTTGTTGCCATTAGATCCAATATATTTCCATCATGAGTAGGTTTACTAACTATAGAAGGTATTTACTAAAGTTTTACAGGATGTCTTTATCATGCCCAGCACTAACAAAACTGTAATTTTCCCAATTAATTGTTGCATGATTAAAGTCTCCACCAATAATTCAGTATGATTGGGAAAGTTCAGTACAAGTGAACTGAGGTTTCCTGTACAGCTTTCAGTTACATCAGGAGATGAATTTGGTGGATGATAGATGGATCCAATTATTATTTTATGCCCACCCTTGATACTGATTCTTGCCCAAATAATCTCACATGCAGCTTCAATTTCTATCTCAGTGGGTCTGAGGTTCTTGTCTACTGTGACAAATCTACCACCTGCGTTTCCCTTTTGCCTATCCTTTCAATACACATTTAAGTTTTCCCAAAAAATTTCACTGCTATCAATTTCAGGTTTCAACCAGTATTCTGTACCTAGTATTATGTGAGTTTCACTGCTTTTGATGAGCACTTAAAATTCTGGCACTTTTTTATGTATGCTTCAGCAGTCAATCATTAGTATTTTAATACTCCCACCTGTGGAGGCACTTCTTTCGATTATAAACAGATACTTCTGGGTTTCCTACAGTTATCATTATCTGTATTGGATGGAGAGTTGCCTAATCTAAAGAACCCTTGTGTGTACTCCATACGTAGTCAGCTAACTCAGTATCAGCCTCTGATGTGTAGTGCACACTTGACCCATTTAGGGCAATCCTACAGTTCTCAACCCTATGGCCCAAGTCCAGGAAGTCACAGTCTGTGTTTTCACAGAACTTTCAAAGTCTCTGATTCTGTTCTTCCACTCAACTCAGATCCGAAGGGCCATGATCATTTTTGGGGACAGTGCTGCAAATTGTGAGCTTTGATAAAACTCCATGCATAAGGCCAGTCTTCTCAACCTTCTGACAATCAGTGGAATAACCCAAGTATGACCACACAGCCCAGAGGGCAGGCATCATTTGTTCCAATGTGCACACAATCTGCAGTTGGTTGCACCCTGTTCCCTCAGTGGCTGCCGGAATAGCCTCTTCAACGTATTGAATGAGACCACTAGCCATACACACTGAGTGCACCTGGTGTCCTTTCCTGTCCGTTGCTGTCATTTCGCCAAGGTTACTTTAATTCACCATATGTTTGAACTACTGATGATGGACTCCTAATCTCATTGGTTCAGTTTAAGTGAAAGACAGCACTTCAAACTTATTGCTTATGGGGAGGAGTACAACATTCTGAGTCCTCCCTCATCCCCATCCACCCTGTACAGAATGACTAGATCTACCATTGAAACCCCACTCACAGTCAAGTGAGTGGACGATGAGAAATTCTTTGCTTTCTGCAGTACCTTTGGTACACCACAGATACATGACTCTCGAGAGCTCTTCCAACACACTAATCCACAGCAGCTGCCAATTGCTTGACATTAGTCAAGGTGATTTTCAGCTTCTTACAACTGTCAACCAACTCATCCAGTATTCAAGAACAGCATTCACAGTCGGGCTGCATATTCACTGGTGCAATGTATTACATGGCAGTGAACAATAACTTTAAATAAGCCCATTGATTGTCTGTTAATCTCTTGAACTAAAAAGGTGCTAATTCCATACGAGAATTGAAGCAAATGCACAAAATGGGGTTTCTATTAAGGCAACACAAAAATCTGTAGTAAAAATTAATAGCGTCCTAAAATGTTTTGAGGTTAATTATGGTAACAAACTTGAAAACAGAGTTGATTTATGATAAAGGCAGATAATATATGGGGCTACTACTCTGTAATGCAAAACTAAATGTAACACAATATATTTGTTAGAATAACTGCTACAGTAACTAAATCACAACTGCTAATTTATTGAAAATTGCTCATAAATTATGCAAAGGCCAATAGTAGCTTCTATAAAATTCTCAAAAGCACAAGTTTATTACTGTTGATGCACAATGAAATTCAGGGGTGATGTATTCTTTCACAGAAATATGAATCACAAATGCTGATTTGCTCTGAAATAAGATAAATATCGAAAACACTCGGTCTGGTAAATTATGAAAATATAGTTTTGTAAGCATCTCAAAATTCTCAAAAAAACCTACTCCTCATGTAATTGTACAACAAAAGCAGAGAATGATTGTTTTGAACTAGGATAGCCTATTGCTGTCAAAAATTTTAAAAGAGCACAATTAAGTTTAAGCCTATAATTGATGATAACAGCACTCGCAAATGATTGAAATTTCACAATATATTACAATACAAACAGGTATTATACAATCAATGAAATGTTATGCAGAAGTGACCCAAACAGTAAAATATGTGAATCTAGGAGCTCAAATCAGCACCCAATTGATGTACAAGCACTCTCACAGAAATGAAATATATGAAATCAGCTCTTATATGTAAATAAACGTGCATATTGCATGGATTTTTCACTTTGCTGTTTCTGTGCACACGTTTACACTAGTGTGCTGAAGAAGAACACTGCAGCATTAGTTTACTTGGTCAAAGTTGCTAAAATGTGCAGCACCAACAAAGCACATCTTCTGCCTATTGCAGCTAACAGTGTAGTACTATTTTTACACAGTCCACACTTTTTTGATACATTACTTTTATTCTTCTCAAAGTCAGCCTCCAGTCTCATTTTTCTAAAGACTTTCGCAGATCTTGCTTCTTTGCACTCTGTCATATATCTTCTTAATGTCTTAACGTACCTTCGTAATCCTTACCATACTTGTACCAGCTCTCTTCGAGCTGTCTTACATTAAAAATATAGTTCAGCCTTCCTGGTCTAGAACCAAACTGTTCATCTCTTGTTCCTTTGTGTGCTATCTTCTGTGCTTTCTTTTCCAGGATATTCTCAGATACCTTGGAAGCATAACAGAGTTTCTGACATAGTCCCCTACAACCCTTCTTCAAAATTGACAGTACAATTCCATTTATCCATCCTTCAGGTGTCATTTCCTTCAATACCTTTCTCACTACAAAAATAGCAGCCACTGTCATCATCTCAACACTTATTTAATCCAGTCCAGATTCTTCTTCTCTTTTCATGTCTTTTATCATTTCCTCCACTTCTATTCAGGTTAGTTCTGTTGTGGATTCGAAAACTCACTTTATTAGCTTTAAAGTAACCAATAACACTCAAAAAAAGAAATGACATTAAGGTGGCAGAGTGAACAAAACACAGAATAATATACAGGAAAAACAAAGAGTAAACATTGATCAAACACTGAGCCAAAAATGATCTTGCACAGGACCGTCACATGCACATAGCACTACACCCCCAACGCCCACACACACACACACACACACACACACACACACACACACACACACACACACACACACACACACACATACACACACATTCACTGTACACTAGATTGTGTACACTTCACTACTCCCCCTCTTAGTGTCATGGATGCTTCTCATTGAACTCAACACATCATCCTGATTGGGTGACAACAGGTCACATACTGGTTGCTGCTGGTTTTCCAGACATGGACTCTGCTGTCAGTATGCCTGTTATATCAACGTAAATGTTTTGTTGTGCCTACTAACTACACAGTACAATCCATCATAGGGTGGTTACAGCAGCTTGCACACCATGTCATGTCGAATAAAAATGTAGTGACAATCACATAGCTCATCGGCAGTTCAGCTGATCGTTTGGCGCCACTAGATGTAGCCATTGTATCTGTGTGTGCAGGTTACACACTAACTTTAATGGGTCAGTGGATTCATTTTGTACGCTGGCAAAGAACTCACCAGGAAGACATCTAGGTTGACTATACACAAGCGCCAGTTAGTTGCTTGGAAATCTTCTTTCAGGGATGCTCATAGACCTAAGATAATGATAGGTAGCATCTCTGTCCACCATTGTATATCATGGCATCAGTGCAACACTTTGAGCTGATGGCACATACATTCAAATAAACTGAATGCCACTGGATTCTGATTGCTTTGAAGAGACATGATTCTAACTATCTCAATCCAGACATGAAAGAATGCAGTCCCAACAGTTTCAAAGGTTATGTCAGGCACCATGAATACTTCAGGCCAGCATGTATAATGGTCTATAGCTGTGATACAATTAGTGTATCTTTCTGATGGTGGGAGAGATGTGATGATGATGATGTTTGGTTATCAGCACCCATACAAATTCCCAACCTTTGCTCAGTCCAAACTCACCACTTTCAGGAATGATGATGAAATTATGAGGACAACACCCAGTCAGTTCGAGGCAGGGGAAAATCCCTGACTCCACTGGGAATTGAACCCAGGACATAGTGGAAAAGGTCCTATGGGATCTATATGGACGTGTTCAGATTGTAAGTTTGGAGGGATGAAGCTTCCCAACAGTCACCTGAGGTGTGTGCTAATTTTATTGCATTGCCAGCCCATGCATTGTCATACAAACTGCTTATAAGCCCTGTCCATATTCGTCCAGGCAAACAGTTAAATTAATCATATTTGTTGTGGCTCTAACTGCTAGGTGCAACATGTGCTGTGAGGCAATTGCCTGTTGGCAGAACTTGGCTGTCAAAAAATGCCCATGGTTTGTTATTGGCAACATCAGAATGTAGCTGGACAGATGACAGTGGTAACACCATGCAGTGGAGTTGCACAAATTCATACTCTCTGATTAATTGCCTCAAATTTGCTATCCAAGTCGTCTAAGATTCCTGGTGTTTATTAAATTGAAGTACATTTTCTCTTTATACTCATCTAACAGTTTGCACAATTGTGTGAATGGTAATGCTAGCATCCATTACAAAAGACACATTTTGGAGTAAATTGAAAAGTACACACTGTGTCCATATGACAAAAGATGCCCATTGCCAATCTGCTTCAAATTTTTTAAATGCTGCAACCATATTGATATGCAGGACAATCCTCTATAATTTCGTTGATTGAAAAAATGGTGGATGTAACAGTGGATGAGCCACAGTCAGTTTCATTGAATTGATTTTCTGTAGGTGACATCTGATGGCACTGTAGCTGTTCTGTTCGCTGTTACAATGTCACACCATCACAAATTTTGAATCAAATTTTCCACAGTCATTGAGTAACTCTTCACCATTGACTACTTTCCTCGAACTCTTTATTTCCACAGTCAGTAAATAAAGGAAACAGAAAGCCTTCTTAACTGTTAAAATAGTGAGAAAAATGTAACATTATTTGGTTCAAAAATTTTACTCATCACAGAACATAACATTTTAGAAAACAAATATTTATATACACTTTGCAATCTCATAAGTGACAGTGAGAGCAAAAAATTATTTCTGTTCAGTTTCCTTCTGAGAGCTTCCTGAGCTTTCATGCTGGCACATTTGCTATTTATTCTGCCTCTGTCCCAGAAAGCACTACAGTTCTCTGTTTGTATGAATTTCAGCCTTTCTGAAACAGAAAAACATTGCCAATAGCTTCTTATGTACTGGACCATTGCTTTGAGAGTGCACCACAGTAACCAGAATTCTCTTTCTGATTTCGGTTTGTTATTATGTGTGATCTTTTATACATCCATGTACATTCCACCTATGTAGGTATATTTAATAATTGCATTTTTTTAAAGGTTCAAGCACGTAATGACAAAGTCAATGCTGATGGGGAACCAGCATCAGTTGAAGCAGTTACCACAGAAGGAGGTATGACACAAACATTTCCCATACTTCTTAATGTTTGAAAATCGTTGCATAGATGTAAACTATTGATGGCAATGTACTGGTAGCAACCCAGTCAATCATCATCAAATGCCACTACTTGTTTCCTTACTTCTTGTGGATGTAAAAGATATTGTTTATGGCGAGAAGGCATAAAATTACTTAACTTGAACATGGCATAAAAAGATTGTGGCATCCCTTCTCCAAATTGTATGGTCCTTCACCATTCCTCAAGACACAGTTTTGCATGTATAGTTGGGATAAAAACTTTACTGTCCTATGTTTACAGCTCAGTTTTTTACCGTGGCTGCTTTATTACCATAAATATCAACAACTATTGTTGCAGAAAACTGGGCTAACAGGATCAAAAGGGTGGAACAATTGATTGAGCTTGGGCTATACATTTTACATAAAACATTTATTGAAACTTTTATATGAATTTAAGAACAAGCCAAAATTTCTTAAAAGACTTGTCTTCGTGTATGTGAATCAGTTAAGAAAACAGTTCAGCAAATAACCTCTCATCAAGTTAGCTTTAACCAAAATTTCTTTCAGTTACTTGAATAGGTTTTACAGCAACAGTGGATCCAGAAACAACTTACAATATTACAAAAAAAGAAAATCTGAAGAAAGAATTAATACTTTAGTTATTAACAAAGTGGCAAGTAATACCTAACTGTGCCATATAAACCACAATGTCTTTGAGGAAAATATACTTTATTTAAGACAGGTCAGCAAGTGTGGCTTAACTGTGAAAGGTCGAATATAAACCCAGACAATAAACATATGCAACCATAACTACCATAAGGAAACTCTTGATCATATGGTTCTCTTCAGCACGTTATTACGAATGAAGCTGCTTAGAGACTGTTACAGCAATCATAAGGAAAACTCTTTTTGAATTTCCAATTAACATTACAAAATTCTATTAAAATAAATATAGTATGTTCATTACAATTTAAGGCTTATAAACACTTAAGTCAAAACAAGATGCCTAGAGCAGATGACGTTACCTCAGAATCATTAATATCCTTGGGACTACCAACTATGACAAAACTGTTGCATCTGGTAAGTAGTATATTATGGCAGGTGAAATGCCCTCAGACTTTAAGTAAGAATGTAACAATCCCAATACAATACCAGTTTAATAATGCACAGTTCAGAATACTGTAGTGTATATTTTTATCTGTAGATGTGTAGAATAACTGAAAGAATGTCAGCTTGGGTTCTGGAGAAATTTAAGAAAATGCTAAGCAATAATGACTCTATGACTTATCATACACAGTAGATTGCAGAAAGAAAAACCCACTATTATAGTATTTGTAGATTTTGATGATGTTGATATGAACGCAGTTGTTGAAATTCTGAAGTTCCATCCTCCCATTCCGGTGCCTTGAATCCAGCCAATGCCAGGTCGACTGGTGTGGAACTTTTCCTCCTTTACAGAGAGTTATATATAGTCTATAGTGGACTCACCACTCCCAAGGCAATTTTAAAACTACAGCCCGCACTCCCTCCGCCCCCCAATGTCAGGCATTGTCTGTCAAAACACTGCCTGGCTTTTTAGTATTCATAAAATAATCCTCCATTAATTTCTTGATCATTATCCTGTGCTTCTAAGATTGCCAGTAAGTTAAGATATAGTCTGTGGCACAAGATTGTGACTGTACTATTGGCCTGATTGCAGGTAGGTTGCAGCTTTTCTTGACACAGAATTAGAAAGGGGAGTGTGGTCAGCCCATTGCCCCAGCTGCCTTTACTGCTGAGAAGGCCTCCCTGTACACACCTGATAGGAGATTGAGTGGACTTGGGGTCATCTTAGAGGGACTGGGATGCAAAAAATGCCCCCCGCCCCCCAATTGCAATTCGTACTAGAGACCTCCAAGGCCAGAGGCTGGTGGTCTACTGACTAGACCTCCATGACCAAAAAACTATGAATCCTTGCAAAAAGTTTCCTTTAGCTTTCAGCAGCAAGCTGAAAAGATCCAATGCAATAAACTGTTGTGATTTATCAGGTGTCACATGATACATGAATCCCTTGCATTGTGTTGCTGGTAATTTTGTGTTCTGGCAGAAATCACGCATTTTTAGCACTACAAGTAGCCTACAAGCCATGTCATTGAAAATTACATGTTTTTGCAACTTCCATGTAAATTTTTTTGCATCCAAAATGCTGCAATGACCAGAATTCATATGTGTGTTCTCATGTAATACAACCTGATGCTTACAATAATACGTGGAGATCTTCAATTCTAAGGGGTCATGACACTAGTCATTCATGATCTTCAAGATCCCATCTAGACCCTGTTCAACCATATGTTCCTCAGTAATGTCATCATGTCTTTCCCACTTGCTTAATCCTTCATGAAGTTCATACAAATTTCTTTCACCATTAGTTGTGCTGTATTTATCTCTCCTGGATTTTTGGGTAATCTTGACAGTGCATTGGGAACAATATCCTGTTTTTCTGGTATATATTCGATTTCAGAGTTGTATTGTTGAAGTGCGAGAGACCTTCTTGTCAAGCAGTTTTGTGTTAGTTTACATTCCATTAAAATGAGCTGTTTCTTCTGTTATAAGAAGTGAAGTTGGCAGTGAGGCAGAAAGAAAATGCCCTTCTAAAATAGTGATAAATGGTAGAGCTGTTACAGAACCCAGTGCCATTTGTAAATCATTCAATGACTTGTTCATAAACTGTAACAAATTTGGTGACTGTTCACCACCAAAAACAAAGCCCAATATGACAGACAGTAATTGCCCATGTTTTAAGTTTTCTCATGTTTCCATCTCAGATGTCATCAAAATCATAATGTCCCTAACAAATTCAAAATCTCTGGGGTGGGATGAGGTCCCCACTGAAATAATAAAAATAGTCCATCACAGTATTGCATATCCACTCTCTTTCATAATCAACCAACCTTTTGTGATGAGGGATGTTTCCCAGATCGGTTAAAATATGCAGAAGTTTGGCCCATACATAAAAAAGGCAAACAAGATGAATTGGGCAACCATAGGCCAATCTCACTGTTACCAATTTTCTCAAAAATATTTGAAAGAGCTGCATGTGATCAGATCGAAAATCACAATTCATCTAACAGCATTATCTTAGGCAATCAATATGGTTTCAGAAAAGGCCGCAGCACAATCCATGCAATAAATGAATTAGTCACAAAAGTCAGCAGATGTCTTCATGATAGAATGTGTGTGTCAGGCATCTTTTGTGACCTGCCCGAAGCCTTCGAGACAGTGAATCATGATCTGTTTCTCCAAAAATTGGCACGCTATGGTTTTCAAGACAAATCTCTTAGCTGGATGTCATCATACTTGGCAAACAGAAAACAAAGAGTACTTATTAACATCAGTGGCAAGAAATTTCTCTGTGGCTGGAAACACACTCAATTAGGTGTTCCACAAGGTTCAATATTAGGGCCACTAGTTTTTCTGTATTATATTAATGATATGCCATGTCAGGTCCAGTCTCATACTATCCTCTATGCAGATGACTCAACAGCTGTAGTCTGTTGTAAAAATGAGGTAGACCTAATTTGTTATATTGAACAAACACTTGGGGAAGTGGAGGCTTGGGTCAAAAACAATAACTTGACATTAAATTTTACAAAACCAGAAATTGTTCATTTCACCACAAAACAATCTGCACAGTCTATAAGTGAAATAAGGTATATGAACAAAAAATTAGAGACTGCAGACTGTGTCAAATTTCTTGGTGTATTAGTCAATAAAAACCTGTTATGGAGTCATCATGTGGACAACTTACTGGGTCGACTGAATAGCCTTGTATATATTATGAATATCTTGGATAGTATTACTGATTTACCTGTAATAAAAACTGTATATAATGCATATTTTGTTTCAGTCATTAGGTATAGTATAATTTTCTGGGGGTCTGAAAAAACAAATTTACTTAGAGCTTTTAGACTACAAAAAAGAATCATCTGAGCAATGGTGGGAGCAAAACCAAAGCAACATTGTAAACCTTTATTTGTAAAACTAGATCAAATGAGCATTCCAAGCATATACATCTATGAAACTCTCACTTTCACGAAAAGACACCCACAACTTTTTGAGGGCAACTTCTTCTTGCATCAATATGGCACTAGATATAGAACGAGCTACATGTTACCTACACACTGTTTAAAATCATATGAAAAAACCCCATACTATATGGGCATGAAATTTGTAAATAAAATAGGGAAAGATATGGATGACCCAAATGTAAAAGGTACTAAAAGAGACCTGGAAAAATATCTGAAATATAAATGTTACTATAGTGTAGAAGATTTCGTGAATGGCAACAATGAATTATAATTGTAATTAAAATACCTCTTTGAAGATGTTATTACACCATATATATTATTAGTTTATTGTCTATTTTTAGTATTATTATATATAGTGTAAAACTGACAAGTCACCTATATCACAATCTTTATTGAATAAGGCATGTTATGTGATAATAAAAACTGAATTGAATGCATTTTGGTCTGTGCATACGTTTCTTCCAAATTTGGGTGGCTTAGAATTAGTTCTTTAATGTCAAAATGAATATCTTCAAAAGGTTTCTTGCTGTTTCTCTCCTCAGGTCTGCATCTTTCTTTAATAATTTCAGTGGCTGAGGTGACAAAAACTATGTCCAGCGAGGATGCAATAGTAAAACCAAGCAAATCCTAAATATGCTTTTATGCTTATGCTGTATGACAAATATTCTCTTTTTGCTGTATCAGTACAGGAAAGTTCTCAATGGTCTTCATGTCATGTGTGATGAGTTTAGTTCCTTGTTGCATAATCATATGTTCAAGAAGCTTATTTCTTTCTTTCCAAACTCTGATTTTGCTAAGTTCATGGTGGCTCCAGCTCTCTAAATCACATTTAGAACACAATATAAGATGTCAATATTTTCCTTCCATGGTGCTGAACCAAATAAAATATCATTGACATAGACAGTAAAAGACTTAAGTAGTTCAGTCCCCAATACCTGACCAAATGCTATCATAAAGGAATCTGACAATACATTCAAACTACGTGATGTTCTCTTAAATTGATAACACTGACCATTTGTGCAGAAACACTGTTTTTTGAGCATTCTTGGTGCAGTGAACATTGCCAGTAGCTGCTGGTGAGCTCTAAACTGCTCAGGTATTAGACACCGTTTAGACATTATAATAACTCCTTTAAATTCTCATACTGATTTCTTTGTGGAATAAAAGTCCTTTTAATTGCTCTGGCTTCCAACAGAGTTTCATTTTGTTTCATTTGTTAAGATGCACCCTTACATTTCTTTTCTTTACACTTCAGTACCTCTTCGTTATTTACTTGAACCACCCAATTAATCTTCAGCAGTGTTCCCTAGCCCTGTGTTTTAAAATTTTATTTCTGTCTTGACTGAATGGCTTAACATATACTTTCCTCTTCTATTCTTGTCTGTACAGTTTGTAACCTGTGTTTCACTTCAGTACAATGCCAGAATAAAGACAAATACTTTCAGAACAGACTTCCTACCACTAACTAGTTAGATAGTTACTGTCATGTTCTGTAGTTTATTTGTATAATAAATCATAATGTTGTGGAATAAGCCATTTTACATTCATATCACAAATTAATTTGTAAGTATGGCTACATGCTGAACATTTGTATGATATTAAATGGTCACATTATCTATATAAATCTAAATGTTAATTGCCTAATGTGGCGTAAAATGTTCTCAACTTCACTATACACAGCAATCAAGTGTGGAATTAATGCAAAATAAGGAAACACAAGATTGATAGAGACATGTTTTGAAATCCCCTTAAAAGCTGTCATTTGGAAGTGGAAGATGTAGAGATTGAACAGGTACCATAAATGATCATTTGGGCTCATATCAGGTAGTTGTCTGAAATAATGGGAACAACACCAAGTTGGTCCTAATGACAGATGTCATCATCGAGTCCAGTCATCTCATAATTACATTATATGAGGTGCAAGACAGTATGTAAATTGTGTTTCACATTGATGCAGGAAGTACTGTGGATCTCGTCCATGCCAGAGAATAGACACAAAAATTACACGCCCAAATGCTCACACACACACACACACACACACACACACTCACAAAAATCACAATCACAGAATAGTTATCAGACGTCAAAGTGTCAGAATCTATATAGCAATATGATTCACACCACGCCAAATTCCAAAACTGTCAACTAGAAAACAAAAAGTTCTTGTAAGTCCATTATACTGCACATGTTACTCAGTTCAATGAGTCAACTCAGGTGTCAAGATATCAATTGCTGCCTCGTGATGGAACATGCTGTTTTGCATTAAGTATAAGATAATGGTCTGCAGAAAGGCAGAAAATGAATTATATTAAGGGACTGTTTCTTGTCTCTTGTACATATTCTCTTTTATTTTCACATGTATTCCTTTGTGTCACTCCACATCATAGTGATTTGCAGCAAACACTATAAGCATGCTGCCAATGGTATCATAAATGATGCAGATGTCTTTGATGGACTTTCCCAGTTGTCTACAGAAGAAATATCCTTGTCATGTATTGATCATGACAGGTCACATCCACTTCCGATACATCAAATGTGTTGTAGACTGTGTCGATTGTTAATGTTAGTCCATGTATGTAAGAGATGTTGCTATTGTTGTGGCCTTCAGTGTGAAGATGGATTTGAAGTAGGTCTCCATGTTAACGTTTCCTGTGTAAGCTTGCATAATTCTTCATAACTACAGCAGTCTACATCCACTTGAACCTTCTTATTGTAGTCAAGCCTTGATTTCCCTCTACAACACCATCCTCTCTCCTCCCCCCCCCCCCCCCCCTTCCTCATCAAGTTCCACCCACTTCCATCCATCATACTGACTACTCTTTGATGCCTTAAGCTGAGTGTCATTATCTTGTCCTTGGTATTGTGATTTTATACCTAAAGCTCTTTTCTCCATAATTCTATTTGGTACCTCTTCATGGACAGTATCTCAAGAAACATTATGTAAGGTAATGGGGATAATATGGAGCTCTTCCAAGTAGTTCGAAATTTAAATTTAAAGCACAGCAGCAGAAATAATATGTTGGGCTGGTGTACCTATACTTCAATCAAAATGTTTCATAGTAAAATTAAGTTATAAAGATATTTAGAATAATTGCAAAGTAAGTAATTATTTTATAATGAAGATACCATTCAGTTTCAATCTTTGTTGTGCCAAACAAGTATTTGTATGTCTCATATTTCGAGCAAAGACTTCATTAAATGAGGGGAGAGGGTGAAACTGTGCCAAAACATGGAGTTATTCCTAATTATGTAAATCTGATAGCATGTCATAAATTAGTTCTGATTTTAATGTACCATGCTTAAGAACAAAATTATGTATTAAATGCAGAGTGAAAATAGTGTAATGGAAAATGGACATGAAAATACTTTTTTTTTTAGGTGAAACAAATTATAAAATTATGTGGTGATAAATGTGTGTAAAATTATGTAATGTATTTAGATTTAAGTATTTAAATCTTATAAAAATTGTAAATTAATTGTGGCCATGTTTAGGAATTATTTTGATTAATGTAGTGTCATGTAACCCGACTCAGGACTGCGGATATGAGTGTGAAAGTGTGTAGGAGCGACACAATAAACCATGTGTGCGATTTGCACCAATTATTATTTATCCAGATCGGATTTATTTGTGAACTTAAAAATGCATGGCCACAAAGTTAAAAGTGTTTTATTTTTAAATAAATAAGTTTCAATCTGAACTTGTATAGTGTACCTCATCTTCGAAAGATTGTGGTATAGACAATTTTTGACCAGTTTACTGCTGTTCAAAGGCTAGCCAATATATGACTCAGTATTAGGGGTGCAAATGCAACCATTCACTACCAATGCCCTCTGCAGATGAGCCATGTGTAAAATAGGTAGTGAACGAGCCTGAGTACAGTTGCAATTACTGCTGTGTAGTAAAATTAAATCAGATGATGCTGATAGAATTAGAGTCTAAATCCAGCAAAAATAAACACAATATAAATATATTTAAAAAAGCAGACACAAATTAGCTTGACTCCTTCGTAAGAGATAGTCTTCATTCCTTCGAAACTAACAGTGTAAACATGGACCAGATGTGGCTTATAACTCAAAGAAATAATGTTGAAAGTCTTAGGTCCAAATTTAATAGCCACATTGATTGAGCTAGTAAACAGAACTTATGACAGGAATTTGGTCTCAAGATCAATTTGAGACCATTCTAGTACATTTAGCTAAATAGTACAGTGCAAAGTCTGTAGGAAAAGTATTTTCATCAGCCATGTTATAAAAGCTGTAATGAGAGTCATACTGAGGAGAACTGAAAAGAAAATTGAGGAAAATACCAGGGAAGACCATTTTCAGTTCGGAGAGGGTAAAGGAACAAGAGATGCTATAGTTCATCTGAGGATGATTGGAGAAAGAATGATAGAAATGCACAAGGATATGTTTTGTTTTATTGACTGGGAGAAAGCTTTTGATAGAATGAACTGGAGTTAAACTGATAATTTTAAAAGATATTGGAATATTCTGAAAAGAAAGAAGGTTAATAAAAAAGATGTACACAAAGCAGAAAGTAACAGAATAGGGAATGAAGAAATGGAAGAGATGAGCTTTGGAAAGGGTGTAAAATAAGGATGCTCACTGTCATCAAAGCTGTCCAATATATATATGGAGAAGAACTGATAGATAAGGCAATAGAGGTCACAAGAGGTATTGTAATTGGAGAAGAAAGAATAAAGACCATAAAAACCATACAATATGTAGATGATCAAGCAATATTGCTGGAACCAGAAGAGGAGCTGCAGCAGATGCTGAAGAGTAGTGCAAGAAGAGATGATGAGTATGCAATAGAGATAAATATAGAAAAAATAAAAGTGATTAGAATAAGCTAGAAGGAAGTGGCAGTTAACATGTTATTTGATGGAGAAAAGGTAGAATAATTAAATCCCCCTGTATGTGAAGAGTTCAGTGACTTGGAATAGAAACTTTACAGATGAATAAGGAAGATAATATCTATGGGAAAGAGAGCATTTGAAAAGGTGAAGCAGTTACTGACAGCTAGGAGAATTTTGCTGTGCCTGAAGAAAAGATTTTCTAAATGTCATGTCTGGAGTGTAGTGCTCTACAGCAGTGAATCTTGGACAATTAAAAAGAAAGAAGAAAGATATTTAAAAACTATTGAAATATAGTTGAAGGAGAAGAATGCTTAATGTGAAGTGGACTGACAGACTTAAAAATGAAGAAGTAATGAAGAATTGGGGAAGAAAGAAGGTTATTGAAAGTGATCAGAAAGAGGAAAAATCTTGACTGACACATATACTGCATAGGTACTGCCTGTGACAAAGAATTATGAAAGGAAAGTGTAAGCAATGAGAGGAGGAAGTAGGAAGAGAATTGGAATGATGTGTGAGATTAAAAGAGGACAAACATACTAATAGATGAAGGAAGTTTCTCATAAAAAGACACAGTGTAGACTCTCCAGTTGAGACCTGTATGGAGACGGATGCACTAAAGAAGAGTGGAAGGAAGCCAAGGCTTGAATCCAGTTAGCAGGGTGAAATGGACATAATGCTGAAGTAGTTATGCAGAGATTAAGATGCTTACACAAGATAGGTTAGTATAGAGAGCTGTTTCAAACCATCCTTCTGACTGGAGACCACAGTAACAACAATTTTGGAAAGGAAGGGCCGTTTGTTTATGTTTAAATTTAGGCAGCTCAGAGTAAAGTTACATGAATGTAACTTTTTTCCTCCGATTTCAGGGTGCACCCATCTGCAGGTGGTCGCTCATGTCGGCACCAATGATGTGTGTCGCTATGGATCGGAGGAAATCCTCTCTGGCTTCCGGCGGCTATCTGATTTGGTGAAGACTGCCAGTCTCGCTAGCGGGATGAAAGCAGAGCTCACCATCTGCAGCATCGTCGACAGGACTGACTGCGGACCTTTGGTACAGAGCCGAGTGGAGGGTCTGAATCAGAGGTTGAGACGGTTCTGCGACCATGTGGGCTGCAGATTCCTCGACTTGCGCCATAGGGTGGTGGGGTTTCGGGTTCCGCTGGATAGGTCAGGAGTCCACTACACGCAACAAGCGGCTACACGGGTAGCAGGGGTTGTGTGGCGTGGGCTGGGCGGTTTTTTAGGTTAGATGGCCTCGGGCAAGTGCAGAAAGGGCAACAGCCTCAACGGGTGCGGGGCAAAGTCAGGACATGCGGGGACCAAGCAGCAATCGGTATTGTAATTGTAAACTGTCGAAGCTGCGTTGGTAAAGTACCGGAACTTCAAGCGCTGATAGAAAGCACCGAAGCTGAAATCGTTATAGGTACAGAAAGCTGGCTGAAGCCAGAGATAAATTCTGCCGAAATTTTTACAAAGGCACAGACGGTGTTTAGAAAGGATAGATTGCATGCAACCGGTGGCGGAGTGTTCGTCGCTGTTAGTAGTAGTTTATCCTGTAGTGAAGTAGAAGTGGATAGTTCCTGTGAATTATTATGGGTGGAGGTTACACTCAACAACCGAGCAAGGTTAATAATTGGCTCCTTTTACCGACCCCCCGACTCAGCAGCATTAGTGGGAGAACAACTGAGAGAAAATTTGGAATACATTTCACATAAATTTTCTCAGCATGTTATGGTCTTAGGTGGAGATTTCAATTTACCAGATATAGACTGGGACACTCAGATGTTTAGGACGGGTGGTAGGGACAGAGCATCGAGTGACATTATACTGAGTGCACTATCCGAAAATTACCTCGAGCAATTAAACAGAGAACCGACTCGTGGAGATAACATCTTGGACCTACTGATAACAAACAGACCCGAACTTTTCGACTCTGTAAGTGCAGAACAGGGAATCAGTGATCATAAGGCCGTTGCAGCATCCCTGAATATGGAAGTTAATAGGAATATAAAAAAAGGGAGGAAGGTTTATCTGTTTAGCAAGAGTAATAGAAGGCAGATTTCAGACTACCTAACAGATCAAAACGAAAATTTCTGTTCCGACACTGACAATGTTGAGTGTTTATGGAAAAAGTTCAAGGCAACCGTTAAATGCGTTTTAGACAGGTACGTGCCGAGCAAAACTGTGAGGGACGGGAAAAACCCACCGTGGTACAACAACAAAGTTAGGAAACTACTGCGAAAGCAAAGAGAGCTTCACTCCAAGTTTAAACGCAGCCAAAACCTCTCAGACAAACAGAAGCTAAACGATGTCAAAGTTAGCGTAAGGAGGGCTATGCGTGAAGCGTTCAGTGAATTCGAAAGTAAAATACTAGGTACCGACTTGACAGAAAATCCTAGGAAGTTCTGGTCTTACGTTAAATCAGTAAGTGGCTCGAAACATCATGTCCAGACACTCTGGGACGATGATGGCATTGAAACAGAGGATGACAAGCGTAAAGCTGAAATACTAAACACCTTTTTCCAAAGCTGTTTCACAGAGGAAGACCGCACTGCAGTTCCTTCTCTAAATCCTCGCACCAACGAAAAAATGGCTGACATTGAAATAAGTGTCCAAGGAATAGAAAAGCAACTGGAATCACTCAACAGAGGAAAGTCCACTGGACCTGACGGGATACCAATTCGATTCTACACAGAGTACGCGAAAGAACTTGCCCCCCTTCTAACAGCCGTGTACCGCAAGTCTCTAGAGGAACAGAAGGTTCCAAATGATTGGAAAAGAGCACAGGTAGTCCCAGTCTTCAAGAAGGGTCGTCGAGCAGATGCGCAAAACTATAGACCTATCTCTCTGACGTCGATCTGTTGTAGAATTTTAGAACATGTCTTTTGCTCGAGTATCATGTCGTTTTTGGAAACTCAGAATCTACTATGTAGGAATCAACATGGATTCCGGAAACAGCGATCGTGTGAAACCCAACTCGCTTTATTTGTTCATGAAACCCAGAAAATATTAGATACAGGCTCCCAGGTAGATGCCATTTTCCTTGACTTCCGGAAGGCGTTCGATACAGTTCCGCACTGTCGTCTGATAAACAAAGTAAGAGCCTACGGAATATCAGACCAGCTGTGTGGCTGGATTGAAGAGTTTTTAGCAAACAGAACACAGCATGTTGTTCTCAATGGAGAGACATCTACAGACGTTAAAGTAACCTCTGGCGTGCCACAGGGGAGTGTTATGGGACCATTGCTTTTCACAATATATATAAATGACCTAGTAGATAGTGTCGGAAGTTCCATGCGGCTTTTCGCGGATGATGCTGTAGTATACAGAGAAGTTGCAGCATTAGAAAATTGTAGCGAAATGCAGGAAGATCTGCAGCGGATAGGCACTTGGTGCAGGGAGTGGCAACTGACCCTTAACATAGACAAATGTAATGTATTGCGAATACATAGAAAGAAGGATCCTTTATTGTATGATTATATGATAGCGGAACAAACACTGGTAGCAGTTACTTCTGTAAAATATCTGGGAGTATGCGTGCGGAACGATTTGAAGTGGAATGATCATATAAAATTAATTGTTGGTAAGGCGGGTACCAGGTTGAGATTCATTGGGAGAGTCCTTAGAAAATGTAGTCCATCAACAAAGGAGGTGGCTTACAAAACACTCGTTCGACCTATACTTGAGTATTGCTCATCAGTGTGGGATCCGTACCAGATCGGGTTGACGGAGGAGATAGAGAAGATCCAAAGAAGAGCGGCGCGTTTCGTCACAGGGTTATTTGGTAACCGTGATAGCGTTACGGAGATGTTTAACAAACTCAAGTGGCAGACTCTGCAAGAGAGGCGCTCTGCATCGCGGTGTAGCTTGCTCGCCAGGTTTCGAGAGGGTGCGTTTCTGGATGAGGTATCGAATATATTGCTTCCCCCTACTTATACCTCCCGAGGAGATCACGAATGTAAAATTAGAGAGATTAGAGCGCGCACAGAGGCTTTCAGACAGTCGTTCTTCCCGCGAACCATACGCGACTGGAACAGGAAAGGGAGATAATGACAGTGGCACGTAAAGTGCCCTCCGCCACACACCGTTGGGTGGCTTGCGGAGTATAAATGTAGATGTAGATGTAGATGTAGAATGTAGCATCATTTGTGACTGTTTACAACGTCACGGAAGTTATTTTTTTCATTTATCAGTTGTTTGACAGAAAATGAAAGCAAACAACAATGGGTTTGAAAATCATTACCTTCAACATTTGTAAAGTGTGTGCTGTAATTCGATTTTTGTGTACAAAAAATTGCCTAAATTTATCAGGAGTCATACTTAATCTCTGGGTCTACAGTAATGAGTGAAGTAAAGATTAGATAATAGTTTCAAGACTTTAAAAGTGACCATACAAATGTGTATTCAGAAGGGTGGAATGATAGGACAGACTGATGAAATGATGCAACAGTTGGACCAAAATCTAGATTTACTTGATGCTTTACAAAAAAATTAAAGAGAGAGAGAGAGAGAGAGAGAGAGAGAGAGAGAGAAGGGAAAAGGGAATCTCAAATGTATCCTCCCACTTGAAACAACTATTTGGTGAACAATAGTTTGAAGATAGCAAAGAACTCAAGATTGTTATTGCTAGCTGGTGCAGTAGTCGTACAGAAAAGTTCTGTGGTACTGAACAATTAGTCTTACATTATTAAATTGCTTAGATAAGTGAAATATGATTGTAGGAAAATAAAACCACAAATAAAATCTTAAGTATGGCTTTAAAACCCAAAGTTTCTTTGTCCATCCTTCATGAAAGTCCACATGCAGGGAGGTTTCTGACCACAGTTGGTGAAGAATGCGAAAAAAACTTCTTTAAAGAATGATAGGTACCACTGACTGGACCATTAGCTCAAACATTCACTAGAAATGTCATCCAATGGGCATACCTGGCGTGATATGTTTGGTTAGAAACTTCTTCACCACAGACTCCAAAAAAACTATTGATATTTTGTCGCTTACATGTGAACTATGTGAAGGTAAATTCCCCTAGAGTATGTACAGTCCCTCTGTGCTTCCCTGCCACAATGTTAATGTAATTTCATCACAGTGAATGAAGACTTCACACCATTTTGAATGGTCAGAGCCAGAGATCATATACTGTTAGGCACTCCTGTTCATTTATGTTTTGTCACATACCTAATGTACAGTATCACATTTATTTCAGTTATGTGCTTGTTTCCTGCTATTGCAGTGACAAGTATATGAATCTTACATGTATAAATACCAGTCTTATATTAACAAGATTATTTCTGCAATATTTCAGTTTCTACTGCTCCAGTTAATCTAAAAGTTGTTAACACAACAGAAAGCAGTGTGACACTGGAGTGGCAGTTGCCTGACAACATCAATGGACACCTAAGATCTTTTGTTATTATGACTGGACAAGTAGATTCAAAAGGAGCTTCTGATGAATGTTGTGACAGCATTCCTCTGGCAGATTACCGTGTGACTTCGGAAGAGCCATTGTACAGATATGAAGTAAGTTATAGTGGCCTGCATTTTGTTTTATTTTCTAACATCAATTGCTCTGATACGTCAGTCATTACAATTTTTACTATACACATCATCACAACAAAAGAAACTCAAGTTAGAAATATTTTGAATAGTAATATATCTGCAAATGTATCCTGCCTGTTATGTATTTTAAACTCTCTCAGGATTACATCAGAAAAAATTTTGTGAAGTGTAGTGATAAAAATATTCCCCAAAAGCATTTGTGCCCTCATTCTGTTTGATACATGTGAATTCTTTTACTGTTCAGAGTAGAAAAGCAGTAGCAAATGACTGATAATGTCTCATACACCATATTAAAAGTATGCAAATAAATATTTGTACCTCTTGTGACTCGCCAATCTTTCAAAGTGCCGCCGCACAGTTACGCGCGTCCTCTACATGCGGCGCTGTGTGCCAGCCATGCAGCAGCAGCGCCACCTAAGCGGCCAGCCAGCCACCAGCCACTAGACTCAGACTCAGTTCTGATTTGACTGTTAAAGTTTTACTTTGTTCTACTTTGTTTACTTGATCTGTGACTTACATGTATTGTGTCGTCCTTGAAATATATTTGTTCAACTTGAAGTTATAACAATTGCCGATGAGGTAGTGAATTTTTCTTTTTTGTCGTTGACCCACAGGTTTCCATGGCTACTTTAGAGCAACTATTGCAAGGTCTCATCGAACCACAAACGCTTGTCACAAATGCAATTTGTGATTTCGTCGCGGCATCCAATGCGGGCATCTCTCGTCATTGTCTCTCCCTCCTTTTCCTCCTTACGATGAGACGGCGAAAGGCTGGTCTGATTACAAAAAACATCTTTGACAGCACTTCTAGGCATTTCATGTCACAGACAATCAAACATGTAAGTCTCTGTTCCTTTCATGGATTTCACCTCCAATGTATCGGTTGTTGTCGCAGTTGGCTCCTTTGAAAGATCCTGTGTCGTTGTCCTTTGCTGAAATGTGCTCACTTCTGTCCATATATTTTCAAAAGCATACGCATGTGGTAGCCTCTCGTGTTGCCTTTTATCATTGTCAAAAACAACCGAATCAATCCTATCGCGTTTGGGCTGCTGAACTTCACGGCCTGTCGAAAGTGTCAATTTGTTACTGACGTTCACAAAGAACACCGATTCCATGGTATGGATGCTATTATCCAGTCGGTGCCCGACAAAGAAGTTAGGCAACGTGCCCTTCAGTTGGCAAATCTGACTCTAGATGAAGTCCTCTCCATCGCTCAGTCTTTTGAAATTTCTCGTGCCACTGGAGCGCAAATGGAGGCTTGGGGTGACGTCAGGGACGTACAACCTCTGTGCACTATTGACGAAGTGTGCAGCGTGTCCAAGCGCCGACATGGCCACAGTACGCTCCCAAGCTGGCCTAAGCGTAAACAAACCTCTAAGAACCTGCAGCAAACCCCACAGCAACTTCCTTCATGTCCGCAGTGTTTTACAAAACATTCACGAGAGGATTGTCCCCAACATTCGGCCGTGTGTCACAAATGCAAAAGAAAGGGTCATGGGTGATCTGTTTGCAAATCCGACCACATACCTGATGTTCATGCACATGGAGCTGATTCTGCTTCTGTGTTGTCTGTCAATTGTACTTCTTCCGTTTCAGGGAAGTTATTCCTCACTGTCCAAATACTTGGTCGAGATGTTCGCATGCAGGTGGATACTGGTTCTGCTGCCACTATCATCGATTCTCAGTTGTATCTTCAGTTGGGTTCTCCAATCCTGTCATCTGTCACTAGGCAATTACAGACTTACAATAAACAGAAGATTTCTCTCTTGGGACAATTTGATGCTGAGGTATCTTACAAATCTGTCATTCGCACTGTTCCCATATTTGTGGTTGACCATAGTAACGTGGAGAATCTTTTTGGTTTCAATGCCTTTCGCGTTTTTGGGTTCTCCATAGATGACTCTGTCAATATTGTCTCTGATGCTATTCGTAATGCTCAATTGGATTCCTTGTTGACAACATTTTCATTCTTTTTTCTCCTGGGTTAGGCCATGCAAACGACTTTGAAGCTCATATCCAGGCTCGGCCCATTCCTGTGGCCCTTAATGATCCGGTCAAGTGGGAGCTGGATCATCTCACTGCTTCAGGGGTCTAGCTTCCTGTCACTTCCAGTGAGTGGTCCTCTCCTGTCATTGTTGTTGTCGTTGCTAAGCCCAATGGTGATATTCATCTCTGTGGCGATTTCAAATCCACTGTAAATGCTCAATGCCTCATCGACACTTACTCTATGCCTTGACCTGAAGAATTGTTCACTAAACTTGCCGGAGGCCAGTACTTTTCTATACTTGACCTGTCAGAAGCTTATCATCAACTTCCTCTCAATGCTGCTTCCCGGCAGTTTCTGGTCCTTAACACGCGTTTCGGCCTCTATCAATACCAACGATTACCATTCGGGGTTGCCAGCGCCCCT
Source organism: Schistocerca cancellata (assembly GCF_023864275.1). NCBI lineage: Eukaryota > Metazoa > Arthropoda > Insecta > Orthoptera > Acrididae > Schistocerca > Schistocerca cancellata. The sequence continues at coordinate 591,965,971 of NC_064632.1, read as the reverse complement.
GCTCTCTTTCAGCGATTCTTGTAACAATTATTGCTCACTGTCCCTGGGTGTATAAATTACATGGACGACAGTGTTGTCACTGGCTCCACCACTTAAGAACATCTTCAGAATCTCCGCACACTTTTTCATGTCTTACAGACTGTCGGTCTTAAGTGTAATCTTCAGAAATCAAAATTTTTCCAGGCATCTATCACGAACTTGGGGTTTCAACTCTCTTGGGATGGTATTCGTCTACTTCAGCAAACTGTCACTGCGATCAATGCCCTTCCTCACCCTCTATCTGTTAAGGAACTGCAGGCCTTCTTGGGGAAAATAGCATACTATCACAGGTTTTTACCATCTGCTGCTTCAGTGGCTCAGCCATTGCATCGCCTGTTGCATAAAAATGTGCCTTTTCACTAGTCCGCATCATGCGATGCGGCTTTCCAGAAATTGAAGACTATGCCGAAACAGGCCCCGTGCCTGGCTATTTATCGATCTGGCCAACATCTTGTTCTTGCCATGGAAGCCTCTCAATACGGGGTTGGTGCAGTCTTTTTTCTGACAGCTCTGAACAACCCATTGCTTATGCCTCCAAAACGCTCACGGATGCCCAACGAAAGTATTCTCAAATTGAAAAATAAGCTTTGGCCATTACTTATGCTCTTCATAAGTTTGGTGTTTTTCTCTATGGATCCAAATTTCATCTTGTTATGGATCACCAACCACTTGTCTCCTTGTTTCTGCCTGAAAGTACATTTAGCTTTAAACTGGTCAAGGTACAGGATGTTACTAATATACTGAGGAAAATGAAGAACAGTTTTAGTAATGATGTTTATGGTTTAAGTTCAGCCATGTTAAAGTGTGATTCAGTTCAACTGCCACAATTGATAACACATGTAGTAAATACATGTATTTTAGAGGCTCAGTTCCCAAAGGCACTAATGTTTGTTAAAGTCCAATACACAAAAAAGGCAGCCTCTCAAGTTGTGATAATTTTAGGCCTGTTTCAGTTGTGCCAATCTTGTCTCAAGTGATAGAAGCTATATTAAATAATCAAATAGTAAAATACTTTGAAGAAAACAAAATCTTCACTGATAGTCAATTTGGCTTCAGATCAGGGTTAGGAACTGTTAAATCTGCCTTATCACTCTTAACACAGTGTGTGAAGCAACTAGAAAGCAAGCTAGTGGTTCAGAATAAACTGAGACAACATAGCGGTAATCAAGCCATCAAAAAGTAAGTCAGAATTTTGCATACGCAGTGTAGTGCTTCAGTAGCAACGTTGCTTTTCCAAGTCAATCTACATCCTTTCTATCTCCTTCCCGCTATAGAAAATCTGCTTTATTTCATCTCTCAAAGTAAAATTCTTCGTAGTCTGATAATAGAAATTATTTCTCCCCATTGTTAGTATAGCTGTATTGCATTTTCAACATGGTGGATAGTGTGCGCAATTTGCAGTGAAGAGCATCTTCATTCATTTGTCTGAAACGGTTAGATTCCATCTTGTCTTCTCGCCAGATAGAATTTCATTTGTTGTTCACGCGAGAGCGGTGCTCTTAGCGGACTCACCACGTCACTGACAAATGACGAAAGCCTTGCGTAGCACGTGATTTACTGACGAAAATTGCAGATAGTAAACGGAGACAGGTGACAACAGGAGACGGGAGTGAAGACGTTAATAGTATTCCATACCCTTTACGGTCGCGAACGGTAGGTTCCCGTGTGGAAACTGAACTAACCATGTCTGTAACAGGGGAAAGTGACCCTAAAGTCCAAACTCTTCCCGCTGCAGCTACAAATGACCTCGGTGCGTTAATGGAAATGCTGAAACAACTGTTTGACGCAGTAAATGAGACTATAAAAACACAAAATGAGACTGTTAACGCCCGATTCGATGCTGTAAGCGAATCAGTAAAAACTGTGACTCACACATTCTTGCAAAATGCCAATTGTGCTTGCAGTTTCTCTCTGAGTGATACAACAATCATCCTGAATCAATTTGTCAACATTTTGCTTGTGAAACTCACTGGTTGCTGCAACAGGACGTCCTACTCTTTGTTTGTCACACAGGTCAAATGTTCCTATCTCAGCATCTTTAAAATTACTCACCCATTGACAAACAGTACCCACATCAACACAATCACCATAAATTGCTTTCATTCTCTGATGAATCTCCTTTGGGGCAATACCTTCTGCTGTCAAGAATTCAATGACTTCAGGTTGCTTAAATCGCATTGACAGACCGTCTGTGCAGGGTTACATACTTTACACTGTAACAACACAACCGTTCAATGCTACGTCTTCCCTCCAACTGGAGCTGTAGAGAAGAGGCTACGGAACAAGACAGTAACTGCCACATGCCAATGCTGCCAACAGTTGAAGAATTACAAAAGTGGAGTCATTACTTTTCAGTCAACCCTCGCATGTAAGTTTGCTTTAATTTATCAGTCACAATCAGTATTTTACTAACATTCCTATGACCACTTTTTAATAATTATGTGCATTATCAAATGGCCATTTTCCCATCATTACTACCTCTTGATCATTCCAAAGATTTTATGCCACATTTAAAACAAAAAGTAACCACACAGTCAACTGTACTAGTGTAAGAAGTGGAGCCTGGTCAAGGATGGTCGAGGACTGCAGTCAGAAGGGAGTGTGGATGATGATGGTTTGTGTTCAGTTGGCTGTTGCCTGATCCTTAAGAACAGAGACAGAGACAGAGACAGAGGCAGATGGCAGGTAGCTGTCTGCCCTGTATGAAGGCTGAAATACCAGAATCAATGAGACCAATGACCTCGCTGTTTGGTCTCTTCCCCCATACAACCCAACCCAACTCAGTTTCAACTGTGCATTGTCACCCAAGATGCTCCAGCAACTACACACGTGACTCATATCCCATGTTTGTTATTGGACATCTGTTGTTGGTATTGTCAGAAAGGGCAGAAATGTGGCATGATGCTGATACCATAGGTTCTATCAGGCATGTGGGTACTGTAGGAACTTATGCTGAGTTAATGTTTGAAAGATGCAACTAATGTATTTGAAATAAAATTTTGTATACATATCCTAAAGTATGCTCAGACTGTGTGGTGATCCTGTACAACCCTTCCCCCTTCCAAGGAAGAGGTGCTAATTGGAATTCATTGTTCCACACAATTCTGTGGACAGACATTTGTCAGATAGGGAATGAATAGCTACAGGAGGGTGCATTTTTATTTATATTTCAAATTTTGCAGCAGGAGTTGTTGCACTAACTTTCATTTTGACTTAGGTACTTTCTTTATCACTAAGCCACCTTAATGGTGATGTTTGCAAGATGGTAAAGGTGGAAATAGTTTGTACTCTTTTTATTAATATCAATGTTGAACATTAAACAACTAGAAGTCTATGACATAATAACAACAATATGGGAAATATAGGCTGTTACTCACAACATAGAGATGTTGAGTCACAGACAGGCACAATGTAAATGATACTGGCAATATATAAGCAAGCAGACAAAGTCCTTTCTCAGTACTAGAACTCTTACACATTTACATGACAGCAGCTCTCACACATGTGTAGCTACTGTCTCCTGCTACTAGAGCCTGACTGCAGTTGCATCTGACATGAGGGGCAACCTGCTGGGGTGAATCGTTCGTATAAGATAGAACCATGGGCCTAGGACAGAGAGGGATAGCAGGGTATGGGTGGGGAAATGTGCTAGTGCTGCCTGCAGGAATGTACAGGGGTCTGGTGGGGACAGATAGGGCTGTTAGGGGCAGCACCAGGATTCTGTGCTGCCTTGGAGGAGAAGGGGGCTGGGGAAAGTGAGGGGAGAGAGTTACAGAAGAGCAAAGGACTTAAGGTGCATTGGTGAGGTAGAAGGTGTATGTGTACAGTAGTGGGAGCAAGGAGGAGGATAGGTAGATGGAGGATAGAGACTAACAAAGGGTTAGGCGAGGGGGTTATGGGAACAAAAAATGTGTTGTACAGAGAGTTCCCAATTGTGCGTTTTGGAAAAGCTGGTACTGGTGGGAAGAATCCAGATGGCACATGCTGTGAAGCAGTCATTAAAGCCTAAATAACACCATGTTGGGTGGCTTGTTGAGCAACTGTGTGGTACAACTGTCACATTCATGTGAACAGACAGCTTGTTGGTAGACATACTTGTGAAGAATGTGGCACAGTGGTTGCAGCTAAGTTAGTACATCACAGGTGGCCATGCCTTTGATAGAGTAGGGGATGCCTGTTACAGGACTAGAGTAGTTGGTAATCAGGGGATGTATGGGACATGTCTTGCATCTGGGTCTATTACAGGGATATGAGCCATGAGGTAAGGTTGGGAGCAAGGTTGGAATAGGGATGCAACATGATACGCTTCACTTTAATTACTGCTTTGCAGCCTGTGCCATTGAGATTCTTCCCATCAGTGCCAGCTTTTCTGAATTTTACAGGCAGGAACTCTCCCTACCACATATCCTTCACTCTCGTAAATCCACTGGCCTAAACCTTAATTAATCTTTGTCCCCCACCTACCTATCCTGTTCCCTGCTCCCATTATAGTACACACACACGTTCTATCCTGCCAGTGCACTTATATGTCTTTTCCTCTTCTCTTACTTCTCCTCCTCCCTTTTTTAGGGAACAAATCATGTACAGACAAATATTGATAGCTAATGGAGAAATTTACTGCAGCAGGGACAGAGCTACACATTGCCTTTGTAAATTTGACAAACGCTTATGTTGTGGTTCCTAAAACAAATCTGTGTTGAGCCCTAAAAGATATAGATATAGGTGGCCATATTTTATATATTATTGTTAAAATGCACATGGATGGTGATTTTAAAAACAGGATTGAAGTTATCAGAACCTATTACTGTCATATAAGGGTTGAGACAACATGCAGTATGTCACCCATCTTGTTTAGTTTTGTATGTAGAAGTTGCTTTCTGAAGGGGGAAGAGCAGTGGTGGAGGAATGGAAACGATTATTAATGTGTGTATTTATGTTTTGCTGGTGGTCAAGCCACTCTAGGACAAGGCGAATACATTTCTGAGTTTATGGTATGATGTTTACGTAAGGGATATGACACATGGGTAGTACAGATAAGTCTAACAAATACTGAATGCCTGCTAACGACACTAGAGCTGAAGTGCACATCAATGATGTAGCAGTTACGAGACAGGTATAAATACCTACGGATGTATATTGACAAAAATGGGCAGGGTAATACAGATGCAAAGTAGACTGCAACAAAGCAGAAAGTATAGGGGACAAGAACATTTCTAACTACAACGAGAGAAGTAAAGTGGGAAACCCAGGATGGAATAATGACAATATTGTCGCAGAAGAAGCTGAGTAGCACCGTGGTGTAGTTGTTACGATACTAAGCTGTTGCATGGAGGGCCATGAGTTCAAAACTCACCTGGACTGTACAATTTTAATTTCTATGTTCGGGTCAAGTACATTCTAGAAGTATCCACAAATGTCAAGAATCATTGTACTGGAATGTTCTGTAGCTGTATATATACTGTATGTGTTCTGGCTGGAGGCAGTTTGGTCTGCACTCTTGTATGTGCAAGTGTTGAATAAACCTTTGTTAAGTGAAGTTAGTGTTCGTCATTCATCTAATTACACCTTCTTCTACGTGACATTATTCTGGTGGAGGCATTGGGTATTGGAACTTGTGATAGCGCACATTATCGATGACACAGTGGCTCCCATCAGGCAACGGCAGGGCTGCAGTTTACGTGGCGAGAAACCCGAGTTCGAGCCATATTCAACAGATTGCAATCTACTGGAGGCAGAAGAAGAAGAGGATGTTATGATGACAGCAACTGTGTGCCACCACATGAGACATCCTTCTGGTTTCTCTGGTGATGATGGCCAAGATCCAAAGAAGTGGCTGAAGGTATATGAGATGAAACGTTGGGAATTGAGACAAAATTCATCAACCGACCACAGCATAACACCCCGGATAATTATAATGGACATGATATTTCCGGCCGTGAAAGTCTACATTTTAGTATATGAGCGTATAGCCAAATTTAACAAATTTGTTTGGCTAATGTACACTCCTGGAAATTGAAATAAGAACACCATCAATTCATTGTCCCAGGAAGGGGAAACTTTATTGACACATTCCTGGGGTCAGATACATCACATGATCACACTGACAGAACCACAGGCACATAGACACAGGCAACAGAGCATGCACAATGTCGGCACTAGTACAGTGTATATCCACCTTTCGCAGCAATGCAGGCTGCTATTCCCCCATGGAGACGATCGTAGAGATGCTGGATGTAGTCCTGTGGAACGGCTTGCCATGCCATTTCCACCTGGCACCTCAGTTGGACCAGCGTTCGTGCTGGACGTGCAGACCGCATGAGATGACGCTTCATCCAGTCCCAAACATGCTCAATGGGGGACAGATCCGGAGATCTTGCTGGCCAGGGTAGTTGACTTACACCTTCTAGAGCACGTTGGGTGGCACGGGATACATGCGGACGTGCATTGTCCTGTTGGAACAGCAAGTTCCCTTGCCGGTCTAGGAATGGTAGAACGATGGGTTCGATGACGGTTTGGATGTACCGTGCACTATTCAGTGTCCCCTCGACAATCACCAGCGGTGTACGGCCAGTGTAGGAGATCGCTCCCCACACCATGATGCCAGGTGTTGGCCCTGTGTGCCTCGGTCGTATGCAGTCCTGATTGTAGCGTTCACCTGCACGGCGCCAAACATGCATACGACTATCATTGGCACCAAGGCAGAAGCGACTCTCATCGCTGAAGACGACACGTCTCCATTCGTCCCTCCATTCACGCCTGTCGCGACACCACTGGAGGCGGGCTGCACGATGTTGGGGCATGAGCGGAAGACGGCCTAACGGTGTGCGGGACCATAGCCCAGCTTCATGGAGATGGTTGCGAATGGTCCGCGCCGATACCCCAGGAGCAACAGTGTCCCTAATTTGCTGGGAAGTGGCGGTGCGGTCCCCTACGGCACTGCGTAGGATCCTACGGTCTTGGCGTGCATCCGTGCGTCGCTGCGGTCCGGTCCCAGGTCGACGGGCACGTGCACCTTCCGCCGACCACTGGCGACAACATCGTTGTACTGTGGAGACCTCACGCCCCACGTGTTGAGCAATTCGGCGGTACGTCCACCCGGCCTCCCACATGCCCACTATACACCCTCGCTCAAAGTCCGTCAACTGCACATACGGTTCACGTCCACACTGTCGCGGCATGCTACCAGTGTTAAAGACTGCAATGGAGCTCCGTATGCCATGGCAAACTGGCTGACACTGACGGCGGCGGTGCACAAATGCCGCGCAGCTAGCGCCATTCGACGGCCAACACCACGGTTCCTGGTGTGTCCGCTGTGCCGTGAGTGTGATCATTGCTTGTACAGTCCTCTCGCAGTGTCTGGAGCAAGTATGGTGGGTCTGACACACCGGTGTCAATGTGTTCTTTTTTACATTTCCAGGAGTGTATTTCTCTACTTGGAGGGCACTGCCAAGCAGTGGTATGAGAACAACAAGGAGAAGTTCACAAGCTGGGAAGTATTCCAGGAGGAACTGCACTAGTATTTCAGTGACACACAACGACATAAGCACAAGGCTGAAGATAAATTAAAGTGCAGGGCACAGGATCCACGAGAAACCACAGAATCCTACATTCAAGACATCTTGGAGCTCTGTAAAATAGTAGATCCTAGAATGAAGGAGGAAGATAAGGTTGCACATCTCATGAAGGGTGTTGTTCCAACACTGGCTTTTCTGAATCACACAGATGGGAACTCTCTCTGAAATATATCCTATGTTCCTGAAATCCTCCTGGCCAGAACCCTCATTTGTCATTGTCCTTCACCCACCTGGCACCCTCCCCAGTTCCCACTCCAGCACTACATAGCCCACTATTCCACCAATGCACTAAAGTCTTTTTTACTTCTTGCCTTTTCCACTGTCCACCCTCCTCCTACCCCCAACTCCCCCCCCCCCCTCCCCCCCTGCCGCTGCTCTCCATCATATCTCTTGACTGCACCTAGCTACCCTACCATTTCTCCACCTCTTCCCTGTATGCTCCCACAAGCAGCACTTTACTGTCCACTACCATTACTCTGCTGTCCCTCCCCCTCTCCATCCCAGCTTCCTCCCTGCCCCCTTGACCGAGAGACAGCAGTCATGTTTGTGTGTGTGTGTGTGTGTGTGTGTGTGTGTGTGTGTGTGTGTGTGTATGTTGTCTAAGTTTACTTTTTTGATAATGTTTTTGTTGTGCCTATCTGCAACTCTAACATCTCTGCTATATGATGAGTAGCGCTCTATCCTTTCCACAACACTGCCTGTATTACAATGAGAAAAGATTGGATTGGTCAGTGGCTGAATCTATCCTATGCTGTTGATCATAATTATGAATTTTATATTCTGACCTCAAATGAAGACTGAAAGACAAGAAAATGGATTATTTATGTAGGATCACTATAATATCTAGTACCAAGAAAAAACTAATAATGAATGAGTACAAATGAAACAGTGTTTGATAGGTTTGAAAGAAAATCATTAAACTGGTATTGACACTTATTGAGAATGCCAAATCATTGACAGCTATGGAAAAGTTTTGAATAGAAACCACCTGGAAACATGGCAGATCACAACATTTAGTTTCAGATGAAGAAAAGACATGAAATTGCTTGACATATATAGTGGATTGTGTACACACCCTAATCTGAGGTATCTGTGGGAACTGTCTGGATGCAAAGTTTGGTGCCTCGTTGCAACTTTGCCTGCTCCAAAGGTATAGATTTTTGAAATTATAAAAAATCATATAGAATATGATTAAAAAAGATCTTTGTTTTCAGTTTTGGTTTTTTACTGTTTTAAGTTTTTTTATACACAATGGAGTTACAAAACTTCAGATAACATAACATTTTTATACTGTGTGGTAAAAGTATGAACTGATATTTGGAACTATCAGTTCGTGAAAGGGCAACATACAGTTGATCATGCACAAACCTGTGAGAACAGTAGCTCTTTGATATTACTTCTCATAGTTTTATCTGCAAACACGTACCACTACAAACTTTTGGAAGATTGAGACTGGATAGTAGTATTGTGGTATTACAGGAACACTGACATTAAGCCCCAGCCAACTGGATTCAGTGAATATAGAAATTGTTATTGATATCAAACTGCATGTTCAATGGTGATTACACAATTGACTGACTAGTATTTTTTATGCTCTCCTATTACTTTTACGAAAATAACGTTCTTTATTTCAGATACAGAAATGTTTTGAGTGTATGATTGCTCTTTCACAATACCACTGGTAAGGATTCTGATAAAGGTCATTGACATTAGTATAAACTTTACAAATCAGAAAATCAATTGTTGGCATAATGTTATCAAGATTCTCATCGACAGAGTTTAAAAATATTCTGCTGTAACAATTTACCCAGTAAGTGACTGTGTTCACCAGTAACATTTTTTAGTAATTTTAACATCCAGCCAAAACCAAAAATACATCTTTTGCTCCTTAACCTTTTCATTATATTTACATAAATATGAACAGCTGTTCTCTAATGTAAAACATTTAGTGAAGCATTGTTGTGTATGAAAGGACTTGCTGGCTAGCTAAAAATTCTTGTGTAGAAATGACTATGATTTTTAAATCAGAATCACATACACTGCCAGTCAAAAACAGAGAAATACCTAGCAGGGGAGTAGGAAATGAAATTAAACTTCATGGGTTCAGAGGCTATGTGATGTTATTTCAGTGATTAAAAAATGAAGTCAAACTTGCAAAGAACATGGCAATATGAGTGCTTTTACCAGTATGACATTGGACTTCCCTGGCATGAATTCCATGCATTGATTTTTTGAGCAGGCTGTAATGAAGCCATTGTATCCTCTCCAGCAGCAAGCTGGTCCATACCTGTTGCAAATGATCTTTATATTCTGAATAGTGGCTGGCATTGAGACATAGTTGATCCCTGAGCTTGTCTGATACATTTTCTATCAGGAATAGATCTAGGTTCTTTCTGGCCACGGGAGTACATCAACATCACACAGACCATCATGTAGAGAAACATACTGTGTGTGGACGAACATTGTTCTGTTGAACAATGGCACTATGATTCTGTCGCATGAGGATGCAGAATATCCGTGCCATCAGAATTCCCTCAATCATTACGTGCTGTGACCTGAAGTTATTCCCGATGGCTACCCTCACGGTGATGCCAGTAGTGACACCACTGTGCCTCTCCAGAATATCAGAAGAGCAGAACCTCTACCCATGTCACCACCCACCAATAATGGTCATCAAGTGCAGTGAAAAACTGCGACTCGTGACTGACCACAGTGTGCTGCCATTCGTCAGTAGTCCATTCTTCTTGGTCATGGCTCCAATCCAAGCACAGCCATTTGTTGGCAGCCTGTGTATGGGACAGTAATACCCCAGTCTGGCTGCTGCTTATCTCCAACCAGTCATGAGGGATGATACAGAATATTGCAGAACTCCATTACTTTTGCTCGGATGGCAGATGCAAAAGTACAGGGCCTACAACGTGCCTGGTGCACAGTACACCAGTGCATCGTTGTGGTGGTCAAATATGGTCATCTGGAACCTTAAAGGTGAGTACGGTCACCCTCATGTTCGCAAGCAGCCAAATGTTGGGCCACTGTCACATTCAAATGGCCAATCTGATCAGACAGCCAAATGGAGACCTGCAATGAAGCCCCTTTCAAACTCTGTTAGGTGCTCATAACACTGCCTCACATGAGTACACAGTATCTCCATGTGCTTCACAGTGATCACTCAACATCTGATTGGGTTCACTTCCCTCAATACTTTACCAGGCATGGTAACAACACTAAACATGACTGAAACAAATGTACTTTGGTGGCTGTTCTACCTGCCGCAGAGAATTGCAAGTCTTTAATCATTTACATACCTGCCAATAGTGTGTACATGTATGAAGTTACATTGACATCTGACCTTGTCTCCTGTATGCTTCACATGTTTTGTTAGGCAATGTATGTTGTATAAATTTGTATTGGTATGTATTGTATCACTTTGTATTATTTTGTGTGTATTATTTTATGCATATATTTGTGTGATCTGTTTTCTTTTAATGATTCCATATAAAATTTATGCAGACATTTTCATAATATCCATACAATATCTATTGTCCATCATGGATGGATAAAGAAAGAAATAAATTAAATAAAATCCACTTGGCGTCTGTCTTGAAACAAGCGGCTGAGTGGTCAGCGTCTGTCCACCAGTGGTGCGGCTGAAAACCATTCCTCGGAGCTAATAACCTCGAGTAGAATCCTTAGGGGACTTGTTCCCCTAACCCAACAAACAATCAACAATGGATACGCACCATGTAAGAGATTTTACCCCAGGGAGTAACCAATCTCCAATTTCTAAGGAAATTAAAAGTAGGCATTCGGATTCTGGGGGCCTACAGCAATGTGCGAAGGATGAGTCGGAGCATCCTGAAACCTGCCTTAAGCAAGCAACAAATAAAATTAAACACAAAAATATAAACTACTTGGCAACGTTCAACGTAAACTCACTTCTAAAAACAGGAAAACTTAAAACGTTAATAAATTTTATAAAACAGAAAAATATAATGATAACTGCACTCCAAGAAACAAGGTATACTGATGAACATTCATTTGATTCAGAGGGATTCAGAATCTTCAAAGGGAAGCCAGGAAAAAGAGTTATGAAGAATGTACCCCAATTTGGAACAGGATTCATTGTAAACCAAAATATATTAAACTCGATAGTAGAATTTAAATCTGCCAATGAAAGGCTTTCAACATTAACCTTCAAATCAGTAAACAAACTGTATACCATTGTAAACTCACATGCACCAACAAATGAGAAAAACAGAACACAAAAAGAACAAACAGAAATTTTTTGGCAGGAACTGTCAAACACCTTAGACCAGATATCATCCAAAAACACAATAATATTGTTGGGAGACTTTAATGCTCAAATCGGCAAAGAACGTCATCAACAATCCATAGTAGGCAAATTCCCTGCACATAAAAGAACCAATGCAAATGGAGAAGGACTTATTAGTTTATGCAGAGAACATGACATAGTTCTAAAGCCTACATATTTCAAAAAACTCCCTAGAAAACAAACTACATGGGTATCCCCGAATCCAGTCTGTGGGGAGAAACAACTTGACCATGTTGCTATAAGCAGACTGTCTGCATCAGAAATACTCAATGTAAAAGTTGCTAAGAGTGCAAGTTTAGATTCAGATCACTATCTATCTGTCGTTAAATTCAAAATTAGACCAACATGTAAAAGATAGAGCGAATATCTACCTAAAATGTTTGACACTCAGAAATTAACCAAGGAACACAATTTCAGGACACTTTTGGAAAAGAAAACACCTAAAACATAGGAACAACTTCAAAAAGATATAGTACAGACAGCAGAAGAAACCATTCTCCTTACCAAAAAATGGAAACATGCCTGGTGGAATGATGAGTGCGACAAACTAATCCTAACAAGACAACGAGCTTGGAACATTTGGAATGCCAACAAAAATGATAAAAATAGGAACTCCCTAAAAGAAGCCCGGAAGCAAGCTTCGAAAGGCCTTAAAAAGATCCAAGTTCAATACATAAAAGAGCAACTAGCATCAATAGACTCCAACTTCAAACATAACAATGCTAGGGACTTTTACAAAACTTTCAAAAGTAACTTAAACAAATACTCTCCTCCTAGTCTATTTTTCACGGACCCAAAAACGCAGAAAACTGCATACAATAGCATAGAGAACTGTAGAATACTTGCTGAATATTTTGAAGAACTACATAACTGCTATCCACCGAAAGAAAAATTTAATTTAAATATTGTAAACCCAACACCACCAGACTCCAAGCCGCCAACCACAGAAGAAATAAAAGAAATCATAAAAGAACTTAAAAATAATAAAGCCCCTGGAGAGGATAATATAGTTGCTGAACTATGGAAGTACTCTAGTGACAACATGACACAGTGTCTATCAGAAATAGTAAAAGAAATCTGGACAACACACAGATTATCACCAGACTGGACATCTGCATTAATACATCCACTACATAAAAAAGGGAAGAAAACAGATCCTAGCAATTATAGGGGAATTTCCCTCTTACCAGTGACCTATAAGATCTTGTCTAAGGCGCTTTTAAAAAGAGCAGAAGAGATACTTGACAAACAGCTAGGAGAGTATCAGGCTGGATTTAGGAAGGGAAGGTCATGTGCAGAACAAATACTAAATTTAAAGAACATAATAGAAATGAGGAAAATCAGGAACTTAAAATATGTAATTACTTTTGTGGATTTTAAAAAAGCCTATGATTCAATTGACAAAAATACACTGCTTGATATCTTAAAAGAATTGGGACTCGATGCTAAAACAACTGCAATAATTAAAGGTACTTTGAAAAATACAAAATTGAAAGTAAAATTTAGGGGAGAGCTCTCAAAATCGTTTGAAATAAAGTCAGGTGTTCGACAGGGAGATGGTCTGTCACCTCTGCTTTTCAATTGTGTCTTGGAGAAGGTAGTTCGAGAATGGAGGAAGGCCATCAATACTAAAGGGATTCAACTAGGGAGAAATCCAAACAAGATTACTGTCGACTTTTAGCCTTCACAGATGACATGGCATTGATTACAGATTCACTAGACAATGCCCAAGAACAAATAAGAGAACTACAAAAACAAGCAGCCAAAGTAGGACTACAAATATCATATGAAAAAACAAAGTTTATGACAAACATCTGTGAAGCTCCTCAAAATATTGCAGTTGACAACAACACAATATACAAAACAGATTCCTTTAAATACCTAGGAGAGTGGATTACATACAATGCCAAAGAAAAAATAGCTATAGAAACTAGAGTGCACAAAATGGAAAGAGTGTTTCATATGACCAAAAACGTTTATAATAAAAAATCCTTGTCCTGGAACACGAAATTAAGACACTACCAAACAGTGGCCAGACCTGAAGCTCTCTATGCGGCAGAAACACTTAAACTAACAAGAAATGGAGATCTTGAGAAACTAGAGAAGGTCGAAAGAAGAATTTTAAGGAAAATACTGGGAGCTAAAAGAAACGATAATGCTTGAATACAGGTTAAGACCAAACAGAGAGCTATATCTGAAAACGGAGAAACTAACTGATGTAATGAGGAAGAAGAGACTACAGTTTTTTGGACATATATTCAGAATGGATAACAACAGACTAACCAAGCGGATATTCACATTACTCAATAGCTACAAATCCAAGCCAGCATGGTTCATAGAGACTGAAAAGGACATTGAAAATGCTGGAGTTACAATAGACACAATAGAAAAAAAGAACACATTTCAGAAAGGCAGTTCAAAAGGCAGAATTTCAGGAGAGGAAGAAAATAACTAGACGAAAGTGGACTCAAGAAGAAAGGGAACAACACTCTAAAAGGATGAAGGAAACTTGGAAACTGAAGAAATCTAATACAATGAAGAGTACCCAAAGTTGATTCATTGTACCCTCCAAATGGGTTATTCGAAAGAAAAAAAAAATAATAATGAAAGTTCTTGCAAAGACCAAACCAAGAAAATAATGAAGCATTGTGGTGTACACATAAAGAATGTAGTTATTAATTGATGTTTTTGTCAGTTAATCCTGTATTATAATAATATATGTGGGGTTTTTACACACTCCAGTGGACTCTTTTAGTTTTGATTTAACAAGCATGTTGCCCCAGGTTTAAGTACCGGCACAGCAAGGCCAAGAAACATTTGCACTGGGATCAGATGCTTGATTGTGATCTGGCACAGTACAGGCTGGCATGGCACAGAAGCAGCAGATATTTTGCTTTAATTGAAATTGTATTTGTCAAAATTGGCTGACATGCCAGCAGATCATATCAAGGTATGTGTTGACATATGGGAAAGTGGACAGTGTAATTGTGTTTTATGTATTCCGAGTTTGTTTCTTTGTGTACAGCATGTGGTTGTTTAGTTCCAGACTGTAAAAATATTTTTATTTATTTCCAAATTCTCAAGAATGTATGAAAATATTTGAAAACACTTTTCTTATGTAAAAGATGTTATCCTCTCAACTAACAATCGAGGAGATCACCAGATGAGAAACATCCATGCATGGGGCTTCATTTAGTGTACTAGATAAACAGGCAGTCACATCACATCTCAAAAAGGAACTCAATATCTTAACCTCTCAGCAGAAGCATAAAGAACTGTGGCCCAAATTTATAAAATTTTTGCCATTTCCAGTTACACAGTTTTGCCACCACCTTTGGATCGACATGGCTAACTGTTTTAACATATCATTAGTGTTCATCAAGTGAAGTGTTTGCTTTCTTTCTGTATTTTTCTTCTCTCTCTCTCTCTCTCTCTCTCTCTCTCTCTCTCTCTATCTATCTATCTATCTATCTTGTTATCGTTCTCCTTCATTTGTGTAGCATGAACACAATGGCTTTGCTGCTGGAGTGGAATTTTATGATTGACTAGTGTAAAAATATATTCCTCTGAATTAAATGAACTCTTTTTCAGATTAATGGTTTATCACCTGCAAGCACATATTCTGTGACCGTTGCAGCCAAGACATTGACTCTTGGAGAAGAAGCTCATATAATAGCCCACACGCAATCACCAGAGGAATTGTTGGCCAGAAATACAAGAGAAGTTGTTGGAACAGAGGATAATGGGGATAGCTCTGATACTGTTTCTTTGAAATTACAACCTGGGAAAGGAGTACATGGAGTGAAGAGGTGACTAATTTTCATTTCTGCAGTACTTTGTCCTCTGCCTACTGCAGTACTTAGTATCTGTATTAATATTGTCTAAACTCATCAAATTTTGATCATTTAAAGATGTAACATTTTAAATGTGTCACTGTTGTTGTTGTGGTCTTCAGTCTGAAGATTATTTTGACGCAGCTCTTCCTGTTACTCTATCTTGTGCAAGCATCTTCATCTCCAAATATCTACTGCCACCCACATCCTTCTGAATCTGCTTACTGTATTCATATCTTGGTCACCCTCCATGACTTTTAGCGGCCCCCCTCCCCACCCCCCACACTCCATGACTTTTACCCCCACACTAATTGTCGATCCCTTTATGTCTCAGAATATGCCCAATCTACCAATCCCTTCTTCTAGTCAGGCTATTCCACAAATTTCTTTTCTCCCCAGTTCTATTCAGTACCTCCTCATTAGCCACATGATCCACCCATCTAATTTTCAGCATTCCTCTGTAGCACCACATTTCAAAAGCCTCTATCCTCTTCTTGTCTAAACCATTTATCATGCACGTTTCATTACATATGTGGCTAAACCCCACACAAATACTTTCAGAAAAGATTTCCTAATTCTTAAATCTATATTTAGATTTATATCCAAACTGATCTTCTCTGTGGTCTGCTTCTATCAGTTTTTTCATTCTCCTTTAAATAATTCATATTAGTATTTTGCAAACATGACTCATTACACTGATAGTTTCTCTTCTTCAGAAACACTTTCCTTGTCATTGCCTGTCTATATTTTATATCATCTCTAATTGGGCCATAGTCAGTTATTTTGCTGCCAAAATAGTGAACCTTGTCTACTACTTTAAGTGTCTCATTTACCAATCTAATTCTCTCAGCATCACCTGATTTAATTCGATTACATTCCATTACCCTCATTTTGCTTTTGTTGATGTTTATCTTATATCCTCCTTTCGAGGCACTGTCTATTCTGTTCAACTGCTCTTCCAAGTCCTTAGTTATCACAGATAGAACAACCTCCAAGTTTTTTTCTTTTCCCTGGACTTGAATTCATACACAATATTTTTGTTTTGTTTTCCTTTACTGCTTGTTCAATGTACAGATTGAATAACACCAGTGATAGGCTACAATCCTGTCTCACACTCTTTTCATCCACTGCCTCCCTTTCATACCCCTTGACTCTGATAACTGGCCACCTGGTTTCTGTACAAGTTGTGAATAGTCTTTTGCTCCCTGTATTTTACCCCTGCTACCTTCAGAATTTCAAAGAATGTATTCCATTCAACATGGTCAAAAGCTTTCTCTATGCCTACAAAAGTATAAATCGAGGTTTACTTTTCCTTAACCTATCTTCTAAGATAAGTCGTAGGGTCATTATTGCCTTGCATGTTCCTACATTTCTCTGGAATCCAAACTGATCTTCTCTGTGGTCTGCTTCTATCAGTTTTTTCATTCTCCTGTAAACAATTCATATTAGGATTTTGCAACCATGACTCATTAAATTGATAGTTTGGTAATTTTCACACCTTTCAGCACCTGCTTTCTTAGCAATTGTAATTATTATGTTCTTCTTGATGCCTGAGGGTATTTTGCCTGTCTCATACATCTTGCACACCAGATGAAAGAGTTTTGTCATTGCTTGCTCTCCCAAGGCCATCCTTATTTTTGACGGAGTATTGTCTACACTCGTGGCCTTGTTTTGGCATTGGTGTTTCAGTGCTTTGTCAGATTTTTCTCATAGTATCATATCTCCCCTCTCACCTTCATCTAAGTCCTCTTCCATTTCTATAACATTGCTGTCAGGTTCAACTCCCTTATATAGACCCTCTATACACATCTTCCACCTTTCATATTTCCCTTCTTTGCTTAGGAATGGTTTTCCATCTGAGATCTTGATATTCATAAAGCTGCTTCTCTTTTCCTGTAGGTGGTATCTGTCTTTCCCCTAGTGAAATATGCTTCTGCATTTGTTTTCTGGCCATTCCTGCTTATACACTGCACTTCCTGTCAATCTAATTTTTTAGATGTTTGTATTCCCTTTCACCTACTTCATTCGCCACATTTTTTATATTTTCTCCTTTCATCAATTAAAGCCAGTACCTCCTTTGTTATCCAAGGACTTCTACTTTTTTACATATTTGATCCTCTGCTGCATTTACTATTTATCTCTTAAAGCCAACCATTCATTTTCTACTGTATTATTTCCCCTGTTCTAGTCGACTGTTGCCTAATACTTCCTCCGTAACATTCATAATTCTGTAAGTCCCCACAGACTTAAAAGAATCACCTGCCATTTTTCACTACATATGAGTCTGTGCCCATTATTCTTGGGACTGAAATATGCCAGGACAGTCTTGCCAGCACCTGAAATCCTACCATAGTATGGCACTCTATGATATGACACCATCTAAGGAGTACATTTACCTAATGCAGCATAATGTAATTATGCCCTCTTGATGGAGTCAAAGAACCTCAAGACCGTAGCCATAGGTTGCACATAACACCCCACTATTAGCTTCAAACTGGGAACACTGGGTGATCCAGTTTGAAGCATTTTCTAATGTATGCCACTGCAGCCTTGTACAGAATATTAACAAAAGCTTTTTAAGAAACTTAAAGGTTCCTCAACTCTACCCTTAGATCAGCAAAATGTCACAATTACCTCAGTTCCATTAGGTAAATGTACTCCTAAGACAGTTTTGTATCACAGAGTTCCGTACTATGGTAGGATTTCACATCATATTGGCATATAACATTTGATTCACAAGATTGTCCCAGCATGTATCATTCCCCAGGTTTAAGGAACATTCACCTGGCTCTATCTGAAACTCAGTTTTGGATACCCATTTCTCTGGGACAGGTCACCCTATTGCCAGTATTTCATCCAACCTTTCAGTGTGGCATAAGGGACATAATGCCAGTGTTCTTAATGTTCTAGAAGAAATAGAGATATACCACACTTTAAAGCAATCTTGTAGTCATACACTCAACACCCAAGCTGCATTGAAACATAAATTGATCTTAGATAATTTTTACTGTTTCAGTGTATGACCTGGCCCATTAATCTGTTTGTACATTGCCTCCTCCTTTGTCCCCCCTCCCCTCCACCCCCCCCCCCCCAAATCTTTTGGTCTTTTTATAATTTGATACTTTATGCGACTCTCACCTTTTAGTCCTGTCAAGAAGTCTCAACATTTTTAATGGTCTCCCATATTATGCAGTTTATGTTTTCCAATAGTATCCAGTTTACATTTTCTATTGCAAGTACTTGACTTTGTAATTTTATGTGCATCCAATTCCTAGTATTTTTATCACACTCATTGTCTGCCTTAGCTCTTCTGCACATGCAACACCTGTCTACTAATCCATCATATGTTTCTGCATTAGTTGGGGGTCTGCCACAGTGCTGCTCTGTACTCCTTGTACTCCACTTGTCTTATCCATTAGTATATGGTATGGATTTCTCCATTTTTTTCTGTTTTCTTCTGTCCTCCCCCCTCCCCCTCATCCCAATGCACTGTATTTTAATGGTTCATTTATGCTCCTATTTAGATTCTGGCTTTTGAAACTCCTTCGACATTAGCATAGCATTGGCTGTAACATGATTTTTAGAATAGACCAAAATTATAGGAATGGGGGAAAGCTTATTTTTACTCCAATATCATACTGTAGTTTTAAGTATTGGTCCATTGCCACATTTTATATTACTTGCATGCAGCCACTTTTGGCAGTGATCTGGTGTTCTTTTCATCCAAGGTTGTCACTACTATTCTTTCACAGTTTCTTTCTTTTCATGAGTGCACCTGATATTGTAACTAAAGTTATTAAACTGGTCATGCTTTTAAATAAAGTAACTGTAATGCTGTAGTGGTGTTTCTTATTCAACACTTCCTGGTGGAGTTGTGGCTGTTGTGATTACAATCACTACGTTGGAGACAAGGTTGATTATAGAATTCCTAAAGGTGTTAGACAAGGATGCTATCTGTCCCCATCCCTATCCAAGTTCTACATAAAATCTGCAAAAAATTACTCCAAAGAATGTTATGCAAGCATGAGAATAAATGAGGAAAGAATTCAGATGCTTAGGTTTGTGGCTGACATAGCAGTGATAGCTCCAGATGAAGAAATGTCCAAAGAATCTTACAATTTACAAATTATGGATACATTACCAAGGGATGTGTACATAATTTAAATTACTAAAAAAAAGCAACAAATGCTCCTGCACTCCAAGGAATCAAAGGAAGTAAAGATTAAAATTAGAAGAAATAAAACAAAACAATCAGCTTCATACAAACATTTAGGAAGCACGATAACTTGAGATGGAAAAAGCAAAGAATACATAAGACAAATAATTAGAGACACAAAAGCAATGTTCATGAATAACAGAAAAAATCATTCAAACAACATAAATACTGAATTGGGGATGAAAGTTGCTCAGAAACATTGACAATAGGCAAAAATGAAGTCTCTTGAGGCATCTGAGGTATGATGCTGGCATGTCGATAGACAGAACCATCAACAATGAAAGAAGAATTGTTCAACTCTAGGGTATAATAACCTGTTTAGAATGAAATGATGTCCTCCTAGCCAATGAGCATGACTCTGAAAGCATTGGTTGTGAGAAACTCACCTCCCACTTTTCTCACATGACATTCTGAAAATCATGGATCAAACTAGTAAGGTATATCAAGTACATCTTGCCTTCTGAAAAACATTGGACTCAGTATCAGATTAGTGCTTATTAATGAGAGCACTGTTGTGTGGGGTTATCAAACAACTTTTGTGACTGGATTTAAGATTTTTGGGTTGGGAGGATGCAGCATCTTGTTTTGTATGGGAGGATCCAAAAAAGATGTAGAAATAACTTCAAACATTCTGAAGGAAAGTGGCGCAAAAATAGACAACGTGCTTTGAGTTATCAAAAATTCAAACTTCAGAAAATAAAAATAGTGTAGAATCTTATGCCAATAATCGCAGTGTGTCACAGTTGAGATCAGTCAACTCATAAAAGAATCCTGAGTGTAACAATTTGTAGGGATATGAAATGAAATATCACTCTGGCTCAGTCACTGGCAAAGTGGTTGGCAGACTGGTTCATGGGTAGGATAATGGGGAAATGGAATCAGTCTAGAAAGGAGATTGCTTATAAAACACTTGTGCAAATATTATCAAAGTGTGTGAAATCCATAATGAATAGAACTATCACACAACACTGAATATATACAAGACAGTATTGCAGATCCCAGTTTCCTTGACATACAGGAGAGCATTGCGGAGATTCTGAAAAGCTAGAACTGGCTGAAACATGAAAATAGACACTACCTCTCTTGTGAAAATCTGCTAAAAAGTTTCATGAACCAGTGTTAACTGAGAAATCTAAGGATGTACTACAACAGCCTAAGTATTGCTCCCACAGGGGCCACAAAGATGAGATTAGACTAATTACAGTGCTCACAGAGGCATTTAAGCAGCGATTTTTCCTGCACTCTTTACATGAATGGAATGGGAAGAAACTATGATATGTGGCACAGTGGGAAGTACCATCTGTCAAGCACTTCATTGTGGTTTTCAGAGCTTTTAACATACTTAATATACTAATTATGTCTACTGGTCATCCTTCACCTTTACACCTAGGAATTTTGTTTCTGAGTGACTTTGCACTGTCCATTTTTAATTATGCAACAAGTTTTTGTGGATCCTTGATAAGTATGAAAATTCAACATGAAACATTTTTTGCTATTACAATTTAGCTGATTTGTTTTGGGACACAGTTTACAGATTCCTACAGTCCCTCACCATTCCTGCCATTAAGTGGAAAAGTTTTCCGTCAGCAAATAAGATAATTTATGAGCACACACAATTAGACACAGATCATTAACCACTCAAACTGCAAACATGAGTATGCACTCATGTGGCATGAGTTTCAACATTGGTGGTAATACAACAACATTCTCACCAAATGTAATCTAAAAC
The DNA here is from genome assembly GCF_023864275.1 of Schistocerca cancellata. Taxonomy (NCBI): domain Eukaryota; kingdom Metazoa; phylum Arthropoda; class Insecta; order Orthoptera; family Acrididae; genus Schistocerca; species Schistocerca cancellata. The sequence continues at coordinate 591,944,247 of NC_064632.1, read as the reverse complement.
AGTAGTCTAGCTTCCATACTCTGTTTGCTTTTAGCATATTTAGAGTGCAGTTTTGTTATGAAGAAAAGTATGAAACAACCCCCTGGTATGTGTCTAACATTTTTTTGTTCTGCAAATGATTGGTTGCTATCACTGCTACCAAAGTGGTGTGAGAGGGAGGAACAGGGGATATTTGTGGCATCACCAGTGTGCTTTCTGTTTGTGTCCCACACCACATGCCCAAACCCTTTCCTATCCTGGTAACAACCAACACTGGGAAGAGCACCACATGGGTTGTTTCTGCTTCTGACTCTCTCTATAAAAATTTAAATGAATGGAAAACTTTTGCCGTCACTTCTTAGTGTAATACTTGTGTTCACTTTATGCCACCCTTAATCAACATTAGAGTGGCTAAGTACTCTTTCCATACCTGAACTATCAAGAAAGTCAGTGCTAAATGTTCTATATGCACTCTGAAGCACATGCTACAGAAGATGTGGCAGAATGATACTATTAGATAGTGCACCACATTGTTCACAGCTCATTGTCCTTGCATGTCACCCCAGTACAGCTCTGTAATATGTTGATATACAGTTTGTGATTAGGTTTCCAAGTGTTATCTCTTACAATGATATGCACAAATCACTTGAATTTCCAGCAGAAATTAAGACTACTCTCTTTGATAGGTTCATTGGCTGGCTTCTGATCTGTCTTATAACTATTTCATGATTCTGTGTCAGTCTGTTTTCTATCACAACATTTTCACTCGTCATCCTATAATGATACATGTTACCTGTTTATGTATTTCCAGGATGGTTTAGAAGAAGAGCCACTAATCCAGTTTCAGCCAAGAGACTTGGAGTTGAAGAAGTAGCCTTACAATCACGCAGATAAGCTCTGGTCCTGATTCAAGATCACATGAGCAAATATTTGTGAATATTTCTGTTTCAAGGGTGCAGTAATTTAATGTAGTGTACTTTATATTTTATGTTAGAAATTCAGAATTGAGTTTGATTGCACTATTTGTATGCTAGTTAAGTATGTATATGCTAGATAAGTATGTATAGTTTGCAAGATGATTGCTATTTTGTATTTTGTTTAGGCAAGGTTTGAAATGTGCTTACAAAAAGTTGTAATGTACTATAAAGATATAAAAATAAAGTAATTTTATTAAAATTAGTGAAATTATATGGGAATTAGACCAAGTAAAAGCAAAGTAAAACCCTAATTCCCAATGTGAGAAGAAAATATCTTGAAAAAAAAAAAAAGTTTTGATGTCAGAACAGCAGATGGTGCAGTGTACAATGTCATGTGCACTGATGTTGAAAATGTAAGTAAAGAATATGTAGTTAGTTACATGTTACACAGATTATTTGTATAGATTAGATTAGATTTACTTTCATTCCAATTGATCCATAGTGAGGAGGTCCTCCAGGATGTAGAACATATCAGAAAAACAATAATACATGGCAATCATTTTGAACTGAAACAAATAAGCTAATGTACCTTCCACAGGTCCCAAGTGGAATGATTGTCATTGTTTTAATGAACACGATATGAAAGAATCATTTTACAAACACTAATGCTCTGAATTTAAAATAAAAAAGTTTTTTTTTTATTATAAGATAATTAACATGTAATAAAACTACTGTAATAATTATTTACAGTGAACACATTACTGCACTGAAATGGTGCAGAAGTTAGATTGTACTTACACACACACACACACACACACACACACACAAACACACACACAAAAAAAAAAATCAGTTGGTTCTACTGAGAATGGAGTAGAAGGATTTGGCCACCAATAAATCCTTTAGGCTTCTCTTGAACTGAATTTCGTTGGTTGTTAAGCTTTTAAAGGGTGCTGGCAAGTTACTGAAAATGTGTGTTCCTGAATAATGCACACCTTTTTGTACAAGAGTACCGTATTTACTCGAATCCAAGCCGCACTTTTTTTCCGGTTTTTGTAATCCAAAAAACCGCCTGCGGCTTAGAATCGAGTGCAAAGCAAGCGGAAGTTCTGAAAAATGTTGATAGGTGCCGCCACAACTAAATTCTGCCGTCGAATATATGTAGCGCTACACAGGCATCCTATGTAGGCATAAAGACAAATACTGGCGCCAAAACCTCTGCGTCAGTAAATAAAATTAAAAAAAAAAAAAAAAAAAATTGGAAGACGAGCTTTTTTTCTCCGCCCGAGTTTCGACCACTGCTTTTTCATACATTATCCAACGAAGTAAATACAAATTCCGTATTGTTCATCTTCGAATGTAGCAGAATTTCAATGAACTACGAAAATACGAATGGCAAGACTGTTTGGGATGTTTGTCAATATGGCCAACTCTACGTTCTGAATTTTTTCCTACCTGTGAGAAGAGGTGGTTGCTAATAGGAACCTGATGAAATGTGAATCACATGCACTATTCTCTTCACCATAAGAATAATACGAATATGAACATTTTGCCATGTATTCTTTCGTGTTTG